>NC_083342.1:73245657-73557929 GCF_019175385.1 Lycium barbarum
TGAAAGGACGAATAAGGGATAAAGGTATAAACGCAGACTTCATAAAGGACTATTGGCATATAAGGAACCCCTTAAAGGGGGGGAGGCCATATTAGGCTTACGAGGAATAACGATGAACAAAATGAGCACCAACACATGAGGCCAAGGACAAGTATACATGTATCAAGAGATACAAAAAGAGACTAGAGAAGAGTTGTAGTAAGAATCTAAAGGTGTGGCTTTTGTTAAGATATGGTCACGAAATAGTAACAGAAAAGAGATGATTTGAGAAAGACAAGGATAATACGTTGGCCCAACAAAGTAGAAAGCCCAAGACACGGGAAGAAGATTCATGTAAAAGCTGAGAAGTTCGAGTATAAAAGAAATAAGGTAAAGGATAAAGAGTGAGCATGAAAGAAAGGACGACTACAAAAGGGATCCTCCCGAAGTATTATGACACCCCATAAGATCAGTTGAACATTCGAGGACGAATGTTCTAAAGGGGGGGAGGATGTTATATCCCGTATTTTTTATACGTTCGGATATTCCAAGGTAGTCGTGACGAAGTTGAGGGAATGACCATTTCCCCAAATGTACTTCAATGTACAAGTGGGTCATAAATATTATTTACAACATTAGTATCAGGGAAATAATGTGGATGGTTAGGGGCGAAACGGTAATTTCACAAGGTGTTCATGAAGGTTCTTGAAAGGCCATAGTGGCCATGTACCCTATGTAGACATATGTTTACATTCCATGGAATGAAGGGGCTAACTACAAATAATAATAATAAATGCATGGACTAAAGTGAACAAAAGAAGACAATTAGTCTTCTTTGACCACTTGAGAAAATTCAAGAAAAAGGAAGACTATTCTAGAGTATTGGAAAAAAAAAAAAGAATAGGAGGAAACATAGGGGCACATGACCGGCCATGTGCATGGTCATGTGCACACTTATATATAAAAATAAGTCATGAAAAAAGGAAGGCAATCCATCATTTTCCTCTAGAGAATTCAAGAGAGGTGGAGAAAGAAAAAGAAGAAGGAGGGGCGGCCAAGAGGGGCTGGCCGAACCAGCCCCATAAACTTGATCATGAAAAATTGTTTCTTCATGCTTTCATGCTAATTGGAGGGTCCTCTTCGATGTGGAGTAGTTCTTGATTGATTGTTGTGTAGATTCTATGATGAAAATGAATGTTTGATGACTCGTGTTGAAGTTGTAGTGGTTGTAAGATTTCGGGTGGTGTGTGTGCCTATGATGAATTAAATTTACTTAGTGTTCTAATTGTTGTGGTGAACTCCATAATGTAGAATAGACGAAAAGTGTGAAATCATGCAATGTTGAAGTTGTAGCCGTATGTGCATGTGTGTTGGTCGTATGGTTGTTGCAAGGTGTAGGAAAAAAAAAATTAAACAATTTTAGTTAGCATTTTGATTGTCATGTTGTTGTTGAAAGGTAAAGGGATGGATGAGAATGCATGGAAATATGTAAGAAGTGGTTATGATTAAATGATAGGCGTTTTGGTAAGTTAAGGTAAATTGAATGTTGGAATGTCGCTAAAAGAGAAATGTTAATATTGTTGGGGGTGGTGTATTTACAGGGGAAATGCTGCCGAAATTTCGGCCGACGAAGTGTTACTTTAAAGAATCAACTTCTAAATGTCCTAATTAAGTTTTGATAAACATGACCAATTTATAGATTTTGGCGGATTTGAAACGTGAATTTGGAATCGCATAAGAAGCAGAAAAGGTATGTAAGGTTTACCCTTCCTTCTTTGGCATGTCTTAGATGTAATAGGATTGGATACGGGCCTCGGGGACGATCCTATCCCTAGAAATCCGAAATTGAATTTGGCCCTTTTTCATTCAGTAAGATTGAATTCAAAATGTTATCAAATGTTGGGAAACTACCTAAACAACTAGAAATTGCACCAATGAGATCCGACTACCCTAAAACCCTCACAAGTGACGTCATGAAGTGTAATGTACGTAAATTTGGTACGCCGCCTCATTTGACCCGAGGTGGGCCTATTGTCCCCGGATTTTCCTTATTGTTCCGTTTGACCTATTTTGAAGCAGAATCCAAAGAAGACTTTTAATCCTTATTCCGTTCATCGAGTGACAAGTACTGTAACTATGCTAACGAGGATACTCCTATGATGACAATGATAATGATGATGTTAAGAAAGAAAATATGCCTATGATAAGTACGATAAGAATGATTCCATGATTAAGAGTCTTGAGCTAAGAATTTAATGTGAATGTGAAAGTGTTATACTAGTTCGTGAACCTCAATTCTATTCCTTAGCTATGACACTAGTTTCTAAAAGACTTCAAAGCATATGAATTGGCGGTTATAATGTCCATGATTTCATTATATGCTCTCTCTTAAGGCTATTTTCCATTGGTAGTCTCGCCTTAAATACTCGTCCCTTCAAGGTGAGACAAAGTGACCGTGATTATTCCATAATGTAATCGGAGGCCACCGACCTTACGTCACTCTGATGGACACATGACTTTCTTTGGGCTCTCATGCATGCCAATTGTATGACATATGTATATGAATGTGAATATGTATATGTATATGTATATGGGGAAAGGGGAAGGGCCACTGTTATATCACCACCTGATTCAGCTGGATTTCGTCCCGGACGCGGGATATGGGAGAGCCGGATACGGCGTCTGTATATGTGATATATATATATATATATAATATGTTGGGACACTGTTGGGGAGGGGGGTGGGAGAGCTGATGTAATCGGCGTCTGCGAATGTAAATAAAGGACACCGTTTTCTGAAATGTTCTGTTTTCTGTACATGTAAATAAGAAGTACTGTTTTTCTGAAAAAGGGACTAAGCATGCATGGCATCTGCCTGAAAGACATTCATATGTACAGGTTACTTCTGTCCCAAGATAAGCTCCATATGTCTATTCCGTTATTATTCATACTGTATATTCCTTTATTATGTCACTATTCATGCCTTACATACTCAGTATATTACTCGTACTGACCCCTCTTCTTCGGGGGCTGCGTTCATGCCGCGCAGGTACACCAGATGAGCCACAGCTATCATAGAAGATGTTCCAGCGGAGTTGGCAGGCTCTACTTGTTCTGGAGTGCTGCCGAGTCAGAGTATCTGAGCCATGATGTTTGTTTGATGTTAGAGACTTTGCAGACAGAGTCGTAGGTATTGGGTTGTCAGTCTGTAAGCGGCTCCAGCAACCGATATGTTATTATGTTTCATGTCACGAGTCTTATATGATGTCAGATTTTACTTATGAAAAAAAAATATATGGGAGAGCTTACTATGTATTTCTTTCTTAATTGATTCAAGAGTTTCTGTATGTAACAAGGGTCAGCGGTGTCACGACCCAACCCCATGGGCCGCGACTGGCACCCTACTTAGGCACCCCAAACAGACTCACAAACCAGATCATCATATTCAGACTCATTCAGACTTAACATACGTTATTCGAACTGAAAACTAATAGCAGACGTCACACAAGAATTGAACAAACACTTATCTTAAGCGGTCACTCGTGCAGAACAGTCATATCAAAATCAGAAAGGTGGCGGAATATACATCGCCCAAATGCACACACACACACGTACGAACGCATGGGCCGTCTTGGCCAAGTAGCATACGGGCCGCTTAAGAACGCAAAACAGATCCACATACAAACACACCGGACCCACGACCCACAAATATGACTACAGGCCTCTAGAACAAAACAGAACATACGAACATATGACGGGACAGGGCCCCGCCGTACCCACACAGCTACAAATGTACAGAATACACGCACAGCAAAAGGTATGTACCAAAAGTTAAGCTCCGGATCAAGGGGAGCTCTCCAAAATAGCAGAATCGGTAGCCTAAACCGGAGGATCACCCACACGAGCTTCTGTACCTGCGGGCATGAAACGCAGCCCCCCGAAGAACAGGGGGTCAGTACGGGAGAAGTACTGAGTATGTAAAGCAGAAGGTACAGAAATCACAATCATAACTGGAGTCAGAAGGAACAAACACAAACGTCAAAGTGGCAAATCAAAACTGTACGGAAGATAAATGTACAAATGCAAATAAAAATCACGTATAGGGCTTCGGAACGTGGTCACCCCCGACGCTAGTGCCACAACACATCATACTCTAGAAGTTTTTCAAATCTCCGTACAGTCTCCAGACAAATCGTATCACACACATATCACATCATCAGAACATATCAAATGCCATATCACATCATAACTCCATAGACGGTAACTGATACGCTCAAATTACACCTCTTAATGGTGTAATGCGGACGTTGTCAAATATAGTAACCCAACAAGGTTGGGGTCGAATCCCACAGGGAATATGGTGTGAAAAGATTACTAAAGTCGTAGATGCTAAGTTCTGGGTCTAATGTCTTAATCCGATAATGTTGGTAAGAGTTGATCTTTTCTATAACTAATTTCTAACTATTTCTTTGGTGGAAATTTATGGTAAAAGAAACTAAGGTTGTGTCCCCGTTAGATAGGGTGTATGCTCATGGGTATTGATCTTGATATACTTCTAATGGATCATTCTATGAATGCACTTAATCACTATGTGAATCTCTACTATTTCCCAATAAATAAAGATTATGTCTCTCTATGATTTTTCCAAATATAAGAAAGTAACTATGAAGAACGATTAATCATGCCAAGTAAATTCATCTTATTCCTGAGTGAATTTATTAAACAAAGGTTAAAGCTTTGAGTTCTTGTTAATTATTCTTACCAACCCTAATTATTTTTCCAAATAAATTTAGGGTTTATGGCTTTAACTAATGTTTGCAACCATTAATTATGAATGAAGAATGAAGAATAACTAAACCCTAAAAATCCATTATGTGTATATCATTCACAATACCCAATTTACAAAACACCCATCATTAGGTTCACAACCCTAGTAAGGGAAATTAGCTACTCATAACAAAGAGCAAGAAATACGAAATTGGAGAATTCATAATAGCTTACTTTGAAATGAAAAAGGATTGAGAATACTTGAATTGATGTTTTAATCTTCACAAGCTAGAGAGTATGTAATGTTCTATCTCAAGAAACATAAAACTACTCAATATCCTAGTTAGAAACCCTAAAAAGACTATTTATAAGGTTTGGGAAATACACAAGTTACAGATTTTACACTTTAGTCCCATCATGATAAAATACGGTCCGTAAATCACTTTACGGACCGTAAAAAATGGTTTACGCCCAAGTTGGCTGCTCAGCTGTGCAACTTCCCCTTTTTAAATACGGACCGTAAACTGGTTTACGGTCCGTAAACTGCATGGTCGTATTTCAACATCCTCTGCTTCCACTTTCTGCCAGATGCTCAGCTGGTTAAATACGTGATGGAATACGGACCGTAAACTGAAATACGGTCCATAAACCTAGCTCGTAAACCACCATCTTCTCAGTTTGACTTTCTGGTTCTGTTATCCTTAAACACGGCCATGGAATACGGCCCGTATTGTGGAATACGGTCCGTAAACTTCAATTTACGACCATGATCTGCACTTCAACTGTGATCTTGCCAAATCTGTTCCTTTTCCTGAAAACACTAAAAACCACGTAAAATCACATAGGCTTGCTTGAAAACAAGTAAAACTTAGAGTTAAAAAGCATCAATTGTGGCGTAAAATCATGCCATATCAACACCCCCAACTTAAAGTATTTGCTTGTCCTCAAGCAGGCTATACCACACAACGACTCAATCTAACACTTAGATATCATAGAATAACAATGTCTACATCGGTTTTGACTTGGAACTTCTGGCATGCATGTTTCCTTTAAACGACCACCCCGACTTTCTACTTTAAAGCACTATGCACAACTCAAGAACCTTACGACTAACAATGAAACTTCAATAAATGACATTACATTATCGAACATATTATGGTGCACATAAACGCTACTTTAGGCGGTCACTTTATTTTGTTCAATTCTCATTCTTATGCCCTCACATAGACCAAAGATTGTCCCATCACACATATATACGACAAGAATGGGACGAAGACGAAAGAGAAGAGAAAAACACTCACACTCACAAAGAAATTCATATCTACACATGCAAATACCATAGGCTTGCCCTTATTTTCTATGTTTTCATCCTAGGCTCGTTCGGTTGTGATCACATTAGGACTTGTTTCGGCTTGTAATGTAGGTTTAGGGACGGGTCGGATACTTTTTGGATATTAGTGACTCACCCTCCTTGAACACTACAACATCTTGTCACCTTAATTCGCCTCTTTTCTTTCCACCCCTTTAATTTCTTTCAGTTTTCGACCTCGATGTGGTTTTACTTCTAACCAACTTACAATTCTTTTTGCGTTACGATTTTCTGTTTTTTTTTTTTTTTTTTTATGTATATATATATATACGCAGCTACCCCATTGAATCTTCACTAGCAAACTCCACCACCCCCAACTTATGTTTTTAACATGTACTCCACATTTAATTCACCCCCAACTTAGGCATTTTGCCTCATCTAACTAGTAGCATCAAGGAGGGAACGGGTGCGAAGATGGATTAATTTCACAAAGGGTAAGGTTTCATAATTGGCTAGCCAAGAAAAAGGTCAAAAAGGCTCAAAAGGGAAACTAAGGGTATTTAACACTTTTGGTCAGGCTTATTTAGGCAAAGTGACTATTTCAACAAAGAAAGCCTAAGATCATCTCACAACCAAACTAACTTTCGGATTTCATACAAGACCAACTGGGCAAGTTCTAGATTATACATGCATAAACAGAATCAAACTAATAGCTCACACACACATTGGCATAAGGACAAATATTTTTACACTTGTGACCTCATAAGTAGTCATTTATCACACACAATGCCCCAATAATAATAATGTCATATAAAGAATCAATTATGTTGATCAATCCTGTTCTAAGTATGCGCTTTCCAAATTTTCGAGGGGTCCAAAATTTCCAACAAATCACAATACATGCCATTAGTTACCAAGTAATAACAAATAAGTTAAAATTATTCTACTCAACCTAAGCAATATCCTAAACATGCCAGTTTCAACAAAAATAAAACCTCTCAGGAAAAGAACTCTGGCAAAGAAAAGCCGAGGGGGTTCCTAAACACATGTTTACACTACCTTACTATCAATAAGTCCCACCCCCAACGAAAATTTAAGCACTGTCTCAGTGCTTCAAATATAAGAACAAGTGAGCAAGAAAGTACCTGAATGCTGTGAACATCTCATGGCGCGCCCGCTGCATCCGACGGCTGATTTGAGGATTCTCCAGGTTGGCGCTGCGGCTCAACCAATGACTGAAAGATCGCCTGCTGCAGATCCTTCTTTTCGGTCTATTTTAATCTCCTGGCTAACTCCTCCGGGTCCTCAGATGACTCACTGACCCTCTTTCCAGTACTGCGATCAAAAGGTTCCGCATCTTCTGTCTCCTCCTCAGAACCAAACAGATCCAGCACCTTAAATGTACTAGGCAAAATGGCCTGTGGTGCTGGTGCTGGTGCGGCTACCATCCCGTGCATCTTGAGCGTTTCAAGCTCCTTTTTCAGTTTCTCCAACTCACTCCTCAAAGATCTAGACTCCCCACCGGGTGCGGTCTGCTCTCGAGTCATAAATCTCGCCTCCAAGCTGTCTAGTCGGGCCCGATACACCTCGTGTTTTTTCTCAAACTCCGCACGGATCTCTGTGGTTGCCTCAGTGACAAGTTGCTGCATCGTCCTCGCCACCTTCGGCCTGAATTGTTGCAAGATTTTGTCTACTTGCCTTTCGGTCCGAACCGCTTTGATTGCGATTTGACTGTAGTTAGCAGGGCTGAAATGTAGCAACCCCACCTCTGGATCAGCAGGCTCGGCTGTCGCGGCAGCAGTGGCGGACCCCGAAGGAGGATCCTGTGTGGCTGGGGGTGGTGGTTGAGGTCTTGCCGTAGAAGCCTCGAGTGTGGCTGCATCATCTTGTGTCTCAATAGTAGCGGGAACACCTGTTGTGAGAGCCTCTGATCCAATAGTGGTAGCACCAAACTCGGACCCTACTGGATCAGTCCTATAAGCACGGCTCGGACTCAACTCTAGCTGAGTGTCATCATCATCACCAGACTGATCCGCCTCCCGGTCCTTTCTGCTTACCACTTTATTCTTCGTCCAATCCCCTACATGTATTGCTGTGATGGTATCATCCCATTCTGGAAGCGGAGTTATCTTTGCCCGTCGACACAACGCCGTGATAAGACAAGGAAACACCATGTTCTGGTTGGGCTTATGTGCCCGCACATGCAGCTCCTCAGCTATCAGCTCCCCAACATTCATCGGGTATCTTGACATGAAAGAAGCAATAGTGACTGCATGGCTGGTGGAAAGGGTATTATCTGCCTGAGTTGGAGTGATCCTGTACCGCAGCAAGGTCCACCAAAATTTGGCCTCTGTTGACAGACAACTTTAAGTGATCTTGGCTTTCCCATCGTTAACCCATTTCTGCTCATGTGGCTCAGATGTGATAAGTGCTGCAGTCCATTGTCTGACTGATTTGTTGTCCTTCCTGTCTCGTTTGTCTAAGAACAGGCTCAGATCAATAGGAGCCACAAAATCATCACCAAACAGGACCCTGTTGATGGCCTTGGAGGAGATATCAACCAAGGTGTTCCGGATCGTCACATGTTCCAGCATTGGGATCTGATGCCAGGCAAGACTTGGCTTTTTCATCGATCTCAAGATGGCCCCATAGGATGCATAGAATTCTCGCACAATATATGGAGCATACTCTCCCGGTTCATGAGTGAATGCATCTAATTTGTATCCTTTGATGGTATCATCCAGCTGTGGGTGAGCGGAAATACCATTGAATATCAACCGCCGTTCTTCAAATATTTTTCTCGACGGCTGCCCATCAGTTTCAGACCCGGCCATCCCTTGGTCATACAACTCCTTTGACCCTTTTACCGAGAACCGCAGCTTCTCTTCATCCAATATTTTGGTCCTGACGACCAGCTTACGACCTTTAGGTGGCGTACCAGCAATCGGCTCACTACCCGCACTAATCCCTGCTGAGTCACTCTCTGATGGAGTTTGGGTGGCAGCCCCCCTGCTAGATGCTTTCGCGTCGGAATCCCCTTCTTCAGACTGGGAGGCTTCCGACGTAGATTTAGATGGGGTCATAGTTGGGGGCATAGTTGATGTGGTTGCCACTGTGTCTTGGGTGGGAGCCCCCCGGACCTTTGGTGGTGGTATAACCTCGGCGTACTCGGATCCTGAGTGTTCCCCTTCCGAAGTGGACGATTCATCCATCAACCTGGAATCCAAGCGTGCTCTCTTTTCC
Source organism: Lycium barbarum (assembly GCF_019175385.1). Classification (NCBI taxonomy): domain Eukaryota; kingdom Viridiplantae; phylum Streptophyta; class Magnoliopsida; order Solanales; family Solanaceae; genus Lycium; species Lycium barbarum. The sequence goes on from NC_083342.1 coordinate 73,254,955, forward strand.
TTGACTTTGCTGTGGGCCCCCCTTTTGCTGCTTGTCTTTTCTGACCCATTCCTGAAAAATACATCACATCTCAGTTATCCTGGAATAATCAACCAAAAATAAGAATATATGCCTGTTCACAGTATACATTTTCTGGCTGTGGTCGTAAACGCAAAAGACGGACCGTAAACTAGTTTACGGTCCGTAAATTAGATCGTAAACTGGGGGATTCCTTTAGGATGTCATTCTGTCCACTAACATGCTTAAATACGGACCGTAAAGTGAAATACGGTCCGTAATGTGAAGTCGTAATTCGCACCACAGACAAACGCATCTTGATTTCACAATTTCATATCATATCTCGGTTTCACGTTGTGTTGGTGCTTAGGCTACTCAGACTTCACCTATTTTTTTCTATCAATATTCAGAATTTCCACGAGGGAATTGGTGGGCAAACCAAAAACTTCAAATTTTTGAAGTGTGGAATGCCCTCCAACCCTTTTTGGGTGTTATTAACAATTACCCATGCGAATTTAAAGAGATTGAACACCTCTATCCCCTCACTAGATCATTAACGAAGGGAATTAATCACTTAATTTCACCAACCCAGTTTAAACCATCATTTACCACCAAGTTCAAGTTCACAAATAATAAAGAAGGATGGGGAACATGAGTCATACCTTTCAATGATGATTCAAACCACTAGAAACACAGATTTGTAGAGAACCAATGCAATCACACACGAAATTAAACCTAGGGCAGAGTGATAGTTCGAATTCTTGGTGAGATGGAGGGTTGTGTGTGGAGTTTGCGTATTTATGGTGGGTAGAGAAGACGTGAAGATGGAGGGAAGTTAATTAGGGTGATGGTTCATCTGCCTTGGTTTAATTCGTGGAGGTTATATTTAAATTGCTGCGTTATATATATTTTTTTTGTTCTAAATACGGTCCGTAAATTGATTTACGGCCCGTATTTAGAGATGTTATATCTGGCAGTGCACTGTATTGTCTCATGTTAGTTTACGTTCAGATTTACGGACCGTATTTCACAATACGGTCCGTCCTCCGTGGTCGTAAACCAACAATGTTCATTATAGTGCTCACTGTTCTGCAACATTGTTCAATACGCCCTATGGTACGAGCCGTATTGTGAAATACGGTCCGTATACTTCAGGCGTCTTTTGCAATGTTGCAGACTACTAAACTTACCTGCATCTCAGCAGAATTTTGCTGTCACATATTCCTGCACCAAAACAACCATTACCCTATATGTACGAAGAACAACAAAGAAAAAGAAAGATAAACATTCACTTGGGTTGCCTCCCAAGAAGCGCTTGATTTAACGTCGCGGCACGACGGTGGTGACCAATCACTCGTTCTCTTGGTACACCAGCTCATTGTTTGTCCCGAGGTGTTTCAACCTGTAGCGATCAACAATCCTATCCTCCGAAACCATTCCGTGGTAGTGCTTCAATCTCTGCCCATTCACCTTAAATGTCCGAGTACCATCTCCGGACTTCAATTCAACCGCGCCATGGAGTGAGGTACCTACCACCTCAAACGGACCAGACCACCTGGATTTGAGTTTACCCGGTAGCAACTTCAGCCGAGAGTTAAACAGTAATACAGAGTCGCCCTTGTAGAACTCTCGCTTCAGAATCTTCTTGTCATGGTATTGCTTCATCCTTTCTTTATAAAGGGCTGCACTCTCATATGCCTGGTATCGAAATTCATCCATCTCATTCAATTGAAACAACCTCAGCTTGGTTGCTTCCTCCCAATCCATGTTCAGCTTCTTTAGCGCCCACATAGCCTTGTGTTCAAGTTCAACCGGCAAGTGACAAGCTTTTCCGAATACAAGCTTGAAGGGTGAAGTCCCAATTGGAGTTTTGAAAGCAGTCCGGTATGCCCATAGAGCGTCATCGAGCTTGCGGGCCCAATCAGTTCTATTGGCATTCACGGTCTTTGCTAGAATACTTTTAATCTCCCTATTGGACACTTCAACCTGTCCACTTGTCTGAGGGTGATAAGGCGTTGCCACCCTATGATTTACACCATATTTCTCCATCAGTCCCGCAAACGCTTTATTGCAAAAGTGGGATCCACCATCACTGATTATCGCCCTCGGGGTACCAAAACGAGTAAAAATGTTCTTCTTAAGGAATCCCATAACACTCTTGGCCTCATTATTGGGTAAAGCCACTGCCTCAACCCATTTTGACACATAATCCACAGCTACCAAGATGTATTTCATTCCACCAGAACTCACAAAAGGTCCCATAAAGTCGATCCCCCAGCAATCGAACACTTCCACCTCCAAAACAAAATTCATAGGCATCTCTTGTCTTCTGCCTATATTCCCTTGCTTTTGACATTGACCACAGGATCGCACCAACAGATTAGCATCATGAGACATAGTCGGCCAGTAATAGCCGCACTCAAGTACCTTGGCTGCAGTCCGGTTTCCGCTATGATGACCCCTAACAGGAGAGTCATGGCATGCCTTAAGAATTTCCATCACTTCACTTTCTGGCACACAACGCCGAATGATGTTATCAGCACATGTGCGGAACAAATAAGGCTCGTCCCAATAGTACTGCCGAGCATCCCGCAAGAATTTCTTCTTTTGGTAAGTTTTGATATCATCGGGAATTATACCTGTTACCAAATAATTGGCAAAATCAGCATACCATGGTGCTACCTCATTTGACACCGCCAACACCCTTTCGTCTGGAAAAGCATCATCTATATCAAGCTTGTCAGTCGGTCTCCCAGCTTCTTCAAGCCGAGAGAGATGGTCAGCCACCTGGTTTTCAGTGCCCTTTCGGTCTTTTACCTCAAAATCGAACTCTTGCAGCAGTAGCACCCATCTAATCAGTCGCGGCTTTGCTTCCTTCTTTGCCATGAGGTATCTCATGGCTGCATGATCAGTATAAACCACAACTTTGGACCCCAACAAGTAGGCCCGAAATTTTTCGAAAGCAAACACAATGGCAAGCAGTTCTTGCTCTGTCACTGTGTAATTCATCTGTGCAGCATTCAGCGTTCTGCTAGCATAATAGATCGGGTGCATAATTTTATTGTGCCTCTGCCCAAGCACAGCGCCTATTGCGAAACCACTCGCATCACACATCAGTTCGAATGGTAGGGACCAGTCAGGAGCAATAATAATAGGAGCAGTAGTGAGACGCTCTTTTAGCTCCTCGAATGCCTTCTGGCACTTGTCATCAAATACGAATTTAGCCTCTTTTTCAAGAAGCTTGCACATAGGGTTTGCGATCATGGAGAAATCTTTGATGAAGCGCCTATAGAACCCAGCATGTCCCAAGAAACTGCGGACACCCTTGACTGAGATGGGTGGAGGAAGTTTTGCAATCACATCAATTTTCGCTTGATCGACCTCGATTCCCTTTTCGGAGATTTTGTGACCGAGGACGATTCCTTCCTTCACCATAAAGTGGTATTTCTCCCAGTTCAGCACCAGATTGGTCTCCTCACACCTTCTTAGCACTTGACCCAGATGGCCTAGACAATCTTCAAATGAGTCACCCACCACGGAAAAATCATCCATGAACACCTCCAAGAAATCCTCCACCATGTCGGAGAAGATTGACATCATACACCTCTGAAAGGTGGCTGGTGCATTACACAACCCAAAAGGCATCCGGCTGAATGCAAATGTCCCATAAGGACAAGTGAATGTGGTCTTCTCCTGATCTTCCAGAGAAATGTTTATCTGATTGTAGCCCGAATAACCATCAAGGAAACAATAATAAGAACGCCCTGCTAGTCTATCCAACATCTGGTCAATGAAGGGCATAGGGAAGTGGTCCTTGCTCGTGGCTGTGTTGAGCTTGCGATAATCCATGCAAACTCTCCAACCGGTGACAGTTCTGGTCGGGATCAACTCATTCTTAGCATTCGACACAACAGTGATGCCGCCCTTCTTAGGAACACATTGGACCGGACTCACCCATGTACTATCAGCAATAGGGAAAACCACGCCTGCATCTAGCCATTTGATAATCTCTTTCTTGACAACCTCTTGCATGTTCTCGTTTAGTCGTCTCTGATGCTCTACACTTGGTTTGCTGCCGTCCTCCAATTGAATTTTGTGTTCACAGATCCCAGATGGGATACCTCTAATATCTGCTGTGGTCCAACCAATAGCACGCCTATACTCCCTCAATACCTCCAAAAGTTGCACAATCTGCTCCTCAGTCAATGAGGTTGACACAATCACCGGTAATGTGTTGTCGGGACCAAGGAACTCATATCTCAGGTGTGATGGGAGCTGCTTAAGCTCTAACTTAGGTGGCTCAATAATCGAAGGCTTTGATGGAGGAGTTGTTCTATTTTCCAGATCAAGACTCAGCTTCTTTGGGTGGTATGTGTATGAGCCCAGCCCCACAAGTGAATTAACTGTCTCCTCATAGCCTTCCATATTCTCAGCATCGAAATTCATCAGAATACCAGCCAAAGCCTCACTTAAGCTCTCTTCTTCCATTTTGAACTCCACTGCATCATTAACAACATCCCATGAATCAATGACCGAAATACTCTCGTAAGCACTTGGTAACTTCATCCCTTTGCTAGCCTGAAAAGTCACTTCTTCATTGTTGATTCAGAATTTTATTTCATTTTTCTCAGAATCCATCAAGGCCCTACCTGTAGCAAGGAAAGGTCTCCCCAGAATGATAGGAATGTCACGATCAATAGCACAGTCAAGAATCACGAAATCAGCGGGCAACATAAAATCACCAACCCGCACAATGACATCATCCACCACCCCGACAGGTCTTTTGATAGACCTATCAGCCATTTGCAGTCTCATCGTAGTCGGTCTTGGCATCCCCAAACCTGATTGTTTATAAATAGCAAGGGGCATCAAATTTATACTCGCCCCATTATCACACAAGGCGCGAGCAAAATCATGGTGCCCAATAGAACAAGGAATGGTGAACGCTCCAGGATCTCCCTTTTTCTGAACAAGTGTGGTTGAGATGATGGAGCTCACCGTGTGAGTCAAACTCACGGTTTCATGTTGAACCGTCTTCTTCTTGGTCAGCATATCCTTCAAGTATTTTGCAAAACCCGGCATTTCCTTGACAGCTTCCAAGAAGGGAAAATTTAGAGACAACTGCTTCAGCTGATCATAAAACTTCTCGAACTTAGCATCTTATTTCTTCTTTACCAACCTTTGAGGGAAGGGAGGTTTAGATTTGAATAGCTGCGTCAAAGGGCGTAGAGCCCCTTTTACAGCCTCATTACTCGTGTCATCAGCTTCTCTCACCATCTCTGGAATCTTAGCAACCTTTTTGTCAGTAGGCCTCTCATCAGCAATGATGGGTGTGTCGGACTGCACCTCATCCTCTTCATCTATTTGCTCAAGATCAATCATCTTCTCAGCAGCCCCCTGGATTTGTTTACCACTCCTAGTAGTGATGGCAAATGCACGGTCTATACCGCCTCCCCCATTCCTAGGATTTGGAATAGTGTCACTCGGAAGTCCTCCTTTTTTAGGAGGGTGCTGCTCTCTAGAAATGTCCCTCATCTGCGACTCAAGCTTCTGAATAGCTGCTGTATGGGACCCCACTGTTTCTGTCAGCCCAGATAAAGTTCTGTCAGACTTAGCTTGGTTTGCCAGAATCTGCTCAAGCATTGCTTCGACCTTCGAACTACCTTGCTCTGAAGACTCACCTTTAGGTGGTACATAAGGATTTGTACTCTTGTTCCCAAAATTGTTGCTGTTGTTATAGCTCCTGTGATTTCCACCACCAAAATTATTGTTGTATTTGCCAGAATTGTTGTAAGCACCTTGGCCTTGGCCTTGGCCTTGCTGTGGTCTCCATTGATTTTGACTCTGATAGCCACCTTGGTAATTCTGTCTTTGGTAACCCCCTTGAGGGTTGTTAACATAGTTGGCATCTTCAACCTGCCTAGATGGCCCCTCAAGGAGCGGACCATCTTGAGCATGGTACATCCCTTGCGGCAAGACTGTATTATCTTCACAAACATTTACCTTTTTGATTTGTGATTCATCAAACTTCTTTGTCAGCAAGGCAATATTTGTTGCAAGTGCTGCTAATGTTTGCTGGGTATCTTGATTTTCCCTCACCATATTTTGGATTATGGTACTACCATATGGTACCATATCAGCATTGTTTGAGTGCCAAGCCTGATTATGAGTTGTCAGCTTGTTAAGTATGGTGGTTATTTGTCGAAAGGTCTTGTTCATAAAACAACCATCAGCTGCATTATTAGCCACTGACTGTGACACTGGGTCTAACCCTCGATAGAACTTCTCCATCAATATATGATCCAGAAAACCATGATTCGGGCTGTCCTGCAAATACTCCTTGAATCTCTCCCATGCTTCATATAGCTGTTCCCCCGGTCGCTGCTTAAATTCATATATCTTATCACGAATTTCAGCTCTTTTGCTAGGGGGATACCACTTTGTGAGAAAAGCAGTTGTCATTTCTGCCCATGAAGTAATAGAATTCCGGGGCAGCTTCTCAAACCATGTTCTTGCTTCTCCCGCTAGGGAATATTTGAATAACCTCAACCTAATAGCATCTTGTGAAACATTGTTCTGGATGTGATTAGCACACACATCCACAAAATTCTTCAAATGACGATGGGGGTCATTCTTGGTAGAGTTCCGAAAGTATCCCTCAAGTTTCAACAACTGGTATAGAGAGGAGTCAATCTTCACAGTAGCAGCTCCAAATCGAGGCTGAACAATAGGAGATGCATAGTCCTCCTCCGGAACAAATTCAGCGAAAATATTTTCATCGACTGGTTCATTCGCCTGATTGTTCACCACATTTCCTTGGTTGTCAGCTCGTTGATTTTGCTGATGTCGATTCATGTTCACCTTATTTACACAAAGTAGCAAACAAGGTGGGATGGAATAAGCAAAAGACTTTAATCAAAGCAAACACTATTTAGTAATTTCAAAACCGTATTCCCCGGCAGCGGCGCCAAAATTTGATACGCTCAAATTACACCTCTTAATGGTGTAATGCGGACGTTGTCAAATATAGTAACCCAACAAGGTTGGGGTCGAATCCCACAGGGAATATGGTGTGAAAAGATTACTAAAGTCGTAGATGCTAAGTTCTGGGTCTAATGTATTAATCCGATAATGTTGGTAAGAGTTGATCTTTTCTATAACTAATTTCTAACTATTTCTTTGGTGGAAATTTATGGTAAAAGAAACTAAGGTTGTGTCCCCGTTAGATAGGGTGTATGCTCATGGGTATTGATCTTGATATACTTCTAATGGATCATTCTATGAATGCACTTAATCACTATGTGAATCTCTACTATTTCCCAATAAATAAAGATTATGTCTCTCTATGATTTTGCCAAATATAAGAAAGTATCTATGAAGAACGATTAATCATGCCAAGTAAATTCATCTTATTCCTGAGTGAATTTATTAAACAAAGGTTAAAGCTTTGAGTTCTTGTTAATTATTCTTACCAACCCTAATTATTTTTCCAAATAAATTTAGGGTTTATGGCTTTAACTAATGTTTGCAACCATTAATTATGAATGAAGAATGAAGAATAACTAAACCCTAAAAATCCATTATGTGTATATCATTCACAATACCCAATTTACAAAACACCCATCATTAGGTTCACAACCCTAGTAAGGGAAATTAGCTACTCATAACAAAGAGCAAGAAATACGAAATTGGAGAATTCATAATAGCTTACTTTGAAATGAAAAAGGATTGAGAATACTTGAATTGATGTTTTAATCTTCACAAGCTAGAGAGTATGTAATGTTCTATCTCAAGAAACATAAAACTACTCAATATCCTAGTTAGAAACCCTAAAAAGACTATTTATAAGGTTTGGGAAATACACAAGTTACAGATTTTACACTTTAGTCCCATCATGATAAAATACGGTCCGTAAATCACTTTACGGACCGTAAAAAATGGTTTACACCCAAGTTGGCTGCTCAGCTGTGCAACTTCCCCTTTTTAAATACGGACCGTAAACTGGACCGTAAACTGGTTTACGGTCCGTAAACATGCGGACGTTGTCAAATATAGTAACCCAACAAGGTTGGGGTCGAATCCCACAGGGAATATGGTGTGAAAAGATTACTAAAGTCGTAGATGCTAAGTTCTGGGTCTAATGTCTTAATCCGATAATGTTGGTAAGAGTTGATCTTTTCTATAACTAATTTCTAACTATTTCTTTGGTGGAAATTTATGGTAAAAGAAACTAAGGTTGTGTCCCCGTTAGATAGGGTGTATGCTCATGGGTATTGATCTTGATATACTTCTAATGGATCATTCTATGAATGCACTTAATCACTATGTGAATCTCTACTATTTCCCAATAAATAAAGATTATGTCTCTCTATGATTTTTCCAAATATAAGAAAGTAACTATGAAGAACGATTAATCATGCCAAGTAAATTCATCTTATTCCTGAGTGAATTTATTAAACAAAGGTTAAAGCTTTGAGTTCTTGTTAATTATTCTTACCAACCCTAATTATTTTTCCAAATAAATTTAGGGTTTATGGCTTTAACTAATGTTTGCAACCATTAATTATGAATGAAGAATGAAGAATAACTAAACCCTAAAAATCCATTATGTGTATATCATTCACAATACCCAATTTACAAAACACCCATCATTAGGTTCACAACCCTAGTAAGGGAAATTAGCTACTCATAACAAAGAGCAAGAAATACGAAATTGGAGAATTCATAATAGCTTACTTTGAAATGAAAAAGGATTGAGAATACTTGAATTGATGTTTTAATCTTCACAAGCTAGAGAGTATGTAATGTTCTATCTCAAGAAACATAAAACTACTCAATATCCTAGTTAGAAACCCTAAAAAGACTATTTATAAGGTTTGGGAAATACACAAGTTACAGATTTTACACTTTAGTCCCATCATGATAAAATACGGTCCGTAAATCACTTTACGGACCGTAAAAAATGGTTTACGCCCAAGTTGGCTGCTCAGCTGTGCAACTTCCCCTTTTTAAATACGGACCGTAAACTGGACCGTAAACTGGTTTACGGTCCGTAAACATGCGGACGTTGTCAAATATAGTAACCCAACAAGGTTGGGGTCGAATCCCACAGGGAATATGGTGTGAAAAGATTACTAAAGTCGTAGATGCTAAGTTCTGGGTCTAATGTCTTAATCCGATAATGTTGGTAAGAGTTGATCTTTTCTATAACTAATTTCTAACTATTTCTTTGGTGGAAATTTATGGTAAAAGAAACTAAGGTTGTGTCCCCGTTAGATAGGGTGTATGCTCATGGGTATTGATCTTGATATACTTCTAATGGATCATTCTATGACTGCACTTAATCACTATGTGAATCTCTACTTTTTCCCAATAAATAAAGATTATGTCTCTCTATGATTTTTCCAAATATAAGAAAGTAACTATGAAGAACGATTAATCATGCCAAGTAAATTCATCTTATTCCTGAGTGAATTTATTAAACAAAGGTTAAAGCTTTGAGTTCTTGTTAATTATTCTTACCAACCCTAATTATTTTTCTAAATAAATTTAGGGTTTATGGCTTTAACTAATGTTTGCAACCATTAATTATGAATGAAGAATGAAGAATAACTAAACCCTAAAAATCCATTATGTGTATATCATTCACAATACCCAATTTACAAAACACCCATCATTAGGTTCACAACCCTAGTAAGGGAAATTAGCTACTCATAACAAAGAGCAAGAAATACGAAATTGGAGAATTCATAATAGCTTACTTTGAAATGAAAAAGGATTGAGAATACTTGAATTGATGTTTTAATCTTCACAAGCTAGAGAGTATGTAATGTTCTATCTCAAGAAACATAAAACTACTCAATATCCTAGTTAGAAACCCTAAAAAGACTATTTATAAGGTTTGGGAAATACACAAGTTACAGATTTTACACTTTAGTCCCATCATGATAAAATACGGTCCGTAAATCACTTTACGGACCGTAAAAAATGGTTTACGCCCAAGTTGGCTGCTCAGCTGTGCAACTTCCCCTTTTTAAATACGGACCGTAAACTGGACCGTAAACTGGTTTACGGTCCGTAAACATGCGGACGTTGTCAAATATAGTAACCCAACAAGGTTGGGGTCGAATCCCACAGGGAATATGGTGTGAAAAGATTACTAAAGTCGTAGATGCTAAGTTCTGGGTCTAATGTCTTAATCCGATAATGTTGGTAAGAGTTGATCTTTTCTATAACTAATTTCTAACTATTTCTTTGGTGGAAATTTATGGTAAAAGAAACTAAGGTTGTGTCCCCGTTAGATAGGGTGTATGCTCATGGGTATTGATCTTGATATACTTCTAATGGATCATTCTATGAATGCACTTAATCACTATGTGAATCTCTACTATTTCCCAATAAATAAAGATTATGTCTCTCAATGATTTTTCCAAATATAAGAAAGTAACTATGAAGAACGATTAATCATGCCAAGTAAATTCATCTTATTCCTGAGTGAATTTATTAAATAAAGGTTAAAGCTTTGAGTTCTTGTTAATTATTCTTACCAACCCTAATTATTTTTCCAAATAAATTTAGGGTTTATGGCTTTAACTAATGTTTGCAACCATTAATTATGAATGAAGAATGAAGAATAACTAAACCCTAAAAATCCATTATGTGTATATCATTCACAATACCCAATTTACAAAACACCCATCATTAGGTTCACAACCCTAGTAAGGGAAATTAGCTACTCATAACAAAGAGCAAGAAATACGAAATTGGAGAATTCATAATAGCTTACTTTGAAATGAAAAAGGATTGAGAATACTTGAATTGATGTTTTAATCTTCACAAGCTAGAGAGTATGTAATGTTCTATCTCAAGAAACATAAAACTACTCAATATCCTAGTTAGAAACCCTAAAAAGACTATTTATAAGGTTTGGGAAATACACAAGTTACAGATTTTACACTTTAGTCCCATCATGATAAAATACGGTCCGTAAATCACTTTACGGACCGTAAAAAATGGTTTACGCCCAAGTTGGCTGCTCAGCTGTGCAACTTCCCCTTTTTAAATACGGACCGTAAACTGGACCGTAAACTGGTTTACGGTCCGTAAACATGCGGACGTTGTCAAATATAGTAACCCAACAAGGTTGGGGTCGAATCCCACAGGGAATATGGTGTGAAAAGATTACTAAAGTTGTAGATGCTAAGTTCTGGGTCTAATGTCTTAATCCGATAATGTTGGTAAGAGTTGATCTTTTCTATAACTAATTTCTAACTATTTCTTTGGTGGAAATTTATGGTAAAAGAAACTAAGGTTGTGTCCCCGTTAGATAGGGTGTATGCTCATGGGTATTGATCTTGATATACTTCTAATGGATCATTCTATGAATGCACTTAATCACTATGTGAATCTCTACTATTTCCCAATAAATAAAGATTATGTCTCTCTATGATTTTTCCAAATATAAGAAAGTAACTATGAAGAACGATTAATCATGCCAAGTAAATTCATCTTATTCCTGAGTGAATTTATTAAACAAAGGTTAAAGCTTTGAGTTCTTGTTAATTATTCTTACCAACCCTAATTATTTTTCCAAATAAATTTAGGGTTTATGGCTTTAACTAATGTTTGCAACCATTAATTATGAATGAAGAATGAAGAATAACTAAACCCTAAAAATCCATTATGTGTATATCATTCACAATACCCAATTTACAAAACACCCATCATTAGGTTCACAACCCTAGTAAGGGAAATTAGCTACTCATAACAAAGAGCAAGAAATACGAAATTGGAGAATTCATAATAGCTTACTTTGAAATGAAAAAGGATTGAGAATACTTGAATTGATGTTTTAATCTTCACAAGCTAGAGAGTATGTAATGTTCTATCTCAAGAAACATAAAAATACTCAATATCCTAGTTAGAAACCCTAAAAAGACTATTTATAAGGTTTGGGAAATACACAAGTTACAGATTTTACACTTTAGTCCCATCATGATAAAATACGGTCCGTAAATCACTTTACGGACCGTAAAAAATGGTTTACGCCCAAGTTGGCTGCTCAGCTGTGCAACTTCCCCTTTTTAAATACGGACCGTAAACTGGTTTACGGTCCGTAAACTGCATGGTCGTATTTCAACATCCTCTGCTTCCACTTTCTGCCAGATGCTCAGCTGGTTAAATACGTGATGGAATACGGACCGTAAACTGAAATACGGTCCGTAACCCTAGCTCGTAAACCACCATCTTCTCAGTTTGACTTTCTGGTTCTGTTATCCTTAAACACGGCCATGGAATACGGCCCGTATTGTGGAATACGGTCCGTAAACTTCAATTTACGACCATGATCTGCACTTCAACTGTGATCTTGCCAAATCTGTTCCTTTTCCTGAAAACACTAAAAACCACGTAAAATCACATAGGCTTGCTTAAAAACAAGTAAAACTTAGAGTTAAAAAGCATCAATTGTGGCATAAAATCACGCCACATCAACACCCCCAACTTAAAGTATTTGCTTGTCCTCAAGCAGGCTATACCACACAACGACTCAATCTAACACTTAGATATCATAGAATAACAATGTCTACATCGGTTTTGACTTGGAACTTCTGGCATGCATGTTTCCTTTAAACGACCACCCCGACTTTCTACTTTAAAGCACTATGCACAACTCAAGAACCTTACGACTAACAATGAAGCTTCAATAAATGACATTACATTATCGAACATATTATGGTGCACATAAACGCTACTTTAGGCGGTCACTTTATTTTGTTCAATTCTCATTCTTATGCCCTCACATAGACCAAAGATTGTCCCATCACACATATATACGACAAGAATGGGACGAAGACGAAAGAGAAGAGAAAAACACTCACACTCACAAAGAAATTCATATCTACACATGCAAATACCATAGGCTTGCCCTTATTTTCTATGTTTTCATCCTAGGCTCGTTCGGTTGTGATCACATTAGGACTTGTTTCGGCTTGTAATGTAGGTTTAGGGACGGGTCGGATACTTTTTGGATATTAGTGACTCACACTCCTTGAACACTACAACATCTTGTCACCTTAATTCGCCTCTTTTCTTTCCACCCCTTTAATTTCTTTCAGTTTTCGACCTCGATGTGGTTTTACTTCTAACCAACTTACAATTCTTTTTGCGTTACGATTTTCTGATTTTTTTTTTTTTTTATGTATATATATATATACGCAGCTACCCCATCGAATCTTCACTAGCAAACTCCACCACCCCCAACTTATGTTTTTAACATGTACTCCACATTTAATTCACCCCCAATTTAGGCATTTTGCCTCATCTAACTAGTAGCATCAAGGAGGGAACGGGTGCGAAGATGGATTAATTTCACAAAGGGTAAGGTTTCATAATTGGCTAGCCAAGAAAAAGGTCAAAAAGGCTCAAAAGGGAAACTAAGGGTATTTAACACTTTTGGTCAGGCTTATTTAGGCAAAGTGACTATTTCAACAAAGAAAGCCTAAGATCATCTCACAACCAAACTAACTTTCGGATTTCATACAAGACCAACTGGGCAAGTTCTAGATTATACATGCATAAACAGAATCAAACTAATAGCTCACACACACATTGGCATAAGGACAAATATTTTTACACTTGTGACCTCATAAGTAGTCATTTATCACACACAATGCCCCAATAATAATAATGTCATATAAAGAATCAATTATGTTGATCAATCCTGTTCTAAGTATGCGCTTTCCAAATTTTCGAGGGGTCCAAAATTTCCAACAAATCACAATACATGCCATTAGTTACCAAGTAATAACAAATAAGTTAAAATTATTCTACTCAACCTAAGCAATATCCTAAACATGCCAGTTTCAACAAAAATAAAACCTCTCAGGAAAAGAACTCTGGCAAAGAAAAGCCGAGGGGGTTCCTAAACACATGTTTACACTACCTTACTATCAATAAGTCCCACCCCCAACGAAAATTTAAGCACTGTCTCAGTGCTTCAAATATAAGAACAAGTGAGCAAGAAAGTACCTGAATGCTGTGAACATCTCATGGCGCGCCCGCTGCATCCGACGGCTGATTTGAGGATTCTCCAGGTTGGCGCTGCGGCTCAACCAATGACTGAAAGATCGCCTGCTGCAGATCCTTCTTTTCGGTCTATTTTAATCTCCTGGCTAACTCCTCCGGGTCCTCAGATGACTCACTGACCCTCTTTCCAGTACTGCGATCAAAAGGTTCCGCATCTTCTGTCTCCTCCTCAGAACCAAACAGATCCAGCACCTTAAATGTACTAGGCAAAATGGCCTGTGGTGCTGGTGCTGGTGCGGCTACCATCCCGTGCATCTTGAGCGTTTCAAGCTCCTTTTTCAGTTTCTCCAACTCACTCCTCAAAGATCTAGACTCCCCACCGGGTGCGGTCTGCTCTCGAGTCATAAATCTCGCCTCCAAGCTGTCTAGTCGGGCCCGATACACCTCGTGTTTTTTCTCAAACTCCGCACGGATCTCTGTGGTTGCCTCAGTGACAAGTTGCTGCATCGTCCTCGCCACCTTCGGCCTGAATTGTTGCAAGATTTTGTCTACTTGCCTTTCGGTCCGAACCGCTTTGATTGCGATTTGACTGTAGTTAGCAGGGCTGAAATGTAGCAACCCCACCTCTGGATCAGCAGGCTCGGCTGTCGCGGCAGCAGTGGCGGACCCCGAAGGAGGATCCTGTGTGGCTGGGGGTGGTGGTTGAGGTCTTGCCGTAGAAGCCTCGAGTGTGGCTGCATCATCTTGTGTCTCAATAGTAGCGGGAACACCTGTTGTGAGAGCCTCTGATCCAATAGTGGTAGCACCAAACTCGGACCCTACTGGATCAGTCCTATAAGCACGGCTCGGACTCAACTCTAGCTGAGTGTCATCATCATCACCAGACTGATCCGCCTCCCGGTCCTTTCTGCTTACCACTTTATTCTTCGTCCAATCCCCTACATGTATTGCTGTGATGGTATCATCCCATTCTGGAAGCGGAGTTATCTTTGCCCGTCGACACAACGCCGTGATAAGACAAGGAAACACCATGTTCTGGTTGGGCTTATGTGCCCGCACATGCAGCTCCTCAGCTATCAGCTCCCCAACATTCATCGGGTATCTTGACATGAAAGAAGCAATAGTGACTGCATGGCTGGTGGAAAGGGTATTATCTGCCTGAGTTGGAGTGATCCTGTACCGCAGCAAGGTCCACCAAAATTTGGCCTCTGTTGACAGACAACTTTAAGTGATCTTGGCTTTCCCATCGTTAACCCATTTCTGCTCATGTGGCTCAGATGTGATAAGTGCTGCAGTCCATTGTCTGACTGATTTGTTGTCCTTCCTGTCTCGTTTGTCTAAGAACAGGCTCAGATCAGTAGGAGCCACAAAATCATCACCAAACAGGACCCTGTTGATGGCCTTGGAGGAGATATCAACCAAGGTGTTCCGGATCGTCACATGTTCCAGCATTGGGATCTGATGCCAGGCAAGACTTGGCTTTTTCATCGATCTCAAGATGGCCCCATAGGATGCATAGAATTCTCGCACAATATATGGAGCATACTCTCCCGGTTCATGAGTGAATGCATCTAATTTGTATCCTTTGATGGTATCATCCAGCTGTGGGTGAGCGGAAATACCATTGAATATCAACCGCCGTTCTTCAAATATTTTTCTCGACGGCTGCCCATCAGTTTCAGACCCGGCCATCCCTTGGTCATACAACTCCTTTGACCCTTTTACCGAGAACCGCAGCTTCTCTTCATCCAATATTTTGGTCCTGACGACCAGCTTACGACCTTTAGGTGGCGTACCAGCAATCGGCTCACTACCCGCACTAATCCCTGCTGAGTCACTCTCTGATGGAGTTTGGGTGGCAGCCCCCCTGCTAGATGCTTTCGCGTCGGAATCCCCTTCTTCAGACTGGGAGGCTTCCGACGTAGATTTAGATGGGGTCATAGTTGGGGGCATAGTTGATGTGGTTGCCACTGTGTCTTGGGTGGGAGCCCCCCGGACCTTTGGTGGTGGTATAACCTCGGCGTACTCGGATCCTGAGTGTTCCCCTTCCGAAGTGGACGATTCATCCATCAACCTGGAATCCAAGCGTGCTCTCTTTTCCTTGACTTTGCTGTGGGCCCCCCTTTTGCTGCTTGTCTTTTCTGACCCATTCCTGAAAAATACATCACATCTCAGTTATCCTGGAATAATCAACCAAAAATAAGAATATATGCCTGTTCACAGTATACATTTTCTGGCTGTGGTCGTAAACGCAAAAGACGGACCGTAAACTAGTTTACGGTCCGTAAATTAGATCGTAAACTGGGGGATTCCTTTAGGATGTCATTCTGTCCACTAACATGCTTAAATACGGACCGTAAAGTGAAATACGGTCCGTAATGTGAAGTCGTAATTCGCACCACAGACAAACGCATCTTGATTTCACAATTTCATATCATATCTCGGTTTCACGTTGTGTTGGTGCTTAGGCTACTCAGACTTCACCTATTTTTTTCTATCAATATTCAGAATTTCCACGAGGGAATTGGTGGGCAAACCAAAAACTTCAAATTTTTGAAGTGTGGAATGCCCTCCAACCCTTTTTGGGTGTTATTAACAATTACCCATGCGAATTTAAAGAGATTGAACACCTCTATCCCCTCACTAGATCATTAACCAAGGGAATTAATCACTTAATTTCACCAACCCAGTTTAAACCATCATTTACCACCAAGTTCAAGTTCACAAATAATAAAGAAGGATGGGGAACATGAGTCATACCTTTCAATGATGATTCAAACCACTAGAAACACAGATTTGTAGAGAACCAATGCAATCACACACGAAATTAAACCTAGGGCAGAGTGATAGTTCGAATTCTTGGTGAGATGGAGGGTTGTGTGTGGAGTTTGCGTATTTATGGTGGGTAGAGAAGACGTGAAGATGGAGGGAAGTTAATTAGGGTGATGGTTCATCTGCCTTGGTTTAATTCGTGGAGGTTATATTTAAATTGCTGCGTTATATATATTTTTTTTGTTCTAAATACGGTCCGTAAATTGATTTACGGCCCGTATTTAGAGATGTTATATCTGGCAGTGCACTGTATTGTCTCATGTTAGTTTACGTTCAGATTTACGGACCGTATTTCACAATACGGTCCGTCCTCCGTGGTCGTAAACCAACAATGTTCATTATAGTGCTCACTGTTCTGCAACATTGTTCAATACGCCCTATGGTACGAGCCGTATTGTGAAATACGGTCCGTATACTTCAGGCGTCTTTTGCAATGTTGCAGACTACTAAACTTACCTGCATCTCAGCAGAATTTTGCTGTCACATATTCCTGCACCAAAACAACCATTACCCTATATGTACGAAGAACAACAAAGAAAAAGAAAGATAAACATTCACTTGGGTTGCCTCCCAAGAAGCGCTTGATTTAACGTCGCGGCACGACGGTGGTGACCAATCACTCATTCTCTTGGTACACCAGCTCATTGTTTGTCCCGAGGTGTTTCAACCTGTAGCGATCAACAATCCTATCCTCCGAAACCATTCCGTGGTAGTGCTTCAATCTCTGCCCATTCACCTTAAATGTCCGAGTACCATCTCCGGACTTCAATTCAACCGCGCCATGGAGTGAGGTACCTACCACCTCAAACGGACCAGACCACCTGGATTTGAGTTTACCCGGTAGCAACTTCAGCCGAGAGTTAAACAGTAATACAGAGTCGCCCTTGTAGAACTCTCGCTTCAGAATCTTCTTGTCATGGTATTGCTTCATCCTTTCTTTATAAAGGGCTGCACTCTCATATGCCTGGTATCGAAATTCATCCATCTCATTCAATTGAAACAACCTCAGCTTGGTTGCTTCCTCCCAATCCATGTTCAGCTTCTTTAGCGCCCACATAGCCTTGTGTTCAAGTTCAACCGGCAAGTGACAAGCTTTTCCGAATACAAGCTTGAAGGGTGAAGTCCCAATTGGAGTTTTGAAAGCAGTCCGGTATGCCCATAGAGCGTCATCGAGCTTGCGGGCCCAATCAGTTCTATTGGCATTCACGGTCTTTGCTAGAATACTTTTAATCTCCCTATTGGACACTTCAACCTGTCCACTTGTCTGAGGGTGATAAGGCGTTGCCACCCTATGATTTACACCATATTTCTCCATCAGTCCCGCAAACGCTTTATTGCAAAAGTGGGATCCACCATCACTGATTATCGCCCTCGGGGTACCAAAACGAGTAAAAATGTTCTTCTTAAGGAATCCCATAACACTCTTGGCCTCATTATTGGGTAAAGCCACTGCCTCAACCCATTTTGACACATAATCCACAGCTACCAAGATGTATTTCATTCCACCAGAACTCACAAAAGGTCCCATAAAGTCGATCCCCCAGCAATCGAACACTTCCACCTCCAAAACAAAATTCATAGGCATCTCTTGTCTTCTGCCTATATTCCCTTGCTTTTGACATTGACCACAGGATCGCACCAACAGATTAGCATCATGAGACATAGTCGGCCAGTAATAGCCGCACTCAAGTACCTTGGCTGCAGTCCGGTTTCCGCTATGATGACCCCTAACAGGAGAGTCATGGCATGCCTTAAGAATTTCCATCACTTCACTTTCTGGCACACAACGCCGAATGATGTTATCAGCACATGTGCGGAACAAATAAGGCTCGTCCCAATAGTACTGCCGAGCATCCCGCAAGAATTTCTTCTTTTGGTAAGTTTTGATATCATCGGGAATTATACCTGTTACCAAATAATTGGCAAAATCAGCATACCATGGTGCTACCTCATTTGACACCGCCAACACCCTTTCGTCTGGAAAAGCATCATCTATATCAAGCTCGTCAGTCGGTCTCCCAGCTTCTTCAAGCCGAGAGAGATGGTCAGCCACCTGGTTTTCAGTGCCCTTTCGGTCTTTTACCTCAAAATCGAACTCTTGCAGCAGTAGCACCCATCTAATCAGTCGCGGCTTTGCTTCCTTCTTTGCCATGAGGTATCTCATGGCTGCATGATCAGTATAAACCACAACTTTGGACCCCAACAAGTAGGCCCGAAATTTTTCGAAAGCAAACACAATGGCAAGCAGTTCTTGCTCTGTCACTGTGTAATTCATCTGTGCAGCATTCAGCGTTCTGCTAGCATAATAGATCGGGTGCATAATTTTATTGTGCCTCTGCCCAAGCACAGCGCCTATTGCGAAACCACTCGCATCACACATCAGTTCGAATGGTAGGGACCAGTCAGGAGCAATAATAATAGGAGCAGTAGTGAGACGCTCTTTTAGCTCCTCGAATGCCTTCTGGCACTTGTCATCAAATACGAATTTAGCCTCTTTTTCAAGAAGCTTGCACATAGGGTTTGCGATCTTGGAGAAATCTTTGATGAAGCGCCTATAGAACCCAGCATGTCCCAAGAAACTGCGGACACCCTTGACTGAGATGGGTGGAGGAAGTTTTGCAATCACATCAATTTTCGCTTGATCACCTCGATTCCCTTTTCGGAGATTTTGTGACCGAGGACGATTCCTTCCTTCACCATAAAGTGGTATTTCTCCCAGTTCAGCACCAGATTGGTCTCCTCACACCTTCTTAGCACTTGACCCAGATGGCCTAGACAATCTTCAAATGAGTCACCCACCACGGAAAAATCATCCATGAACACCTCCAAGAAATCCTCCACCATGTCGGAGAAGATTGACATCATACACCTCTGAAAGGTGGCTGGTGCATTACACAACCCAAAAGGCATCCGGCTGAATGCAAATGTCCCATAAGGACAAGTGAATGTGGTCTTCTCCTGATCTTCCAGAGAAATGTTTATCTGATTGTAGCCCGAATAACCATCAAGGAAACAATAATAAGAACGCCCTGCTAGTCTATCCAACATCTGGTCAATGAAGGGCATAGGGAAGTGGTCCTTGCTCGTGGCTGTGTTGAGCTTGCGATAATCCATGCAAACTCTCCAACCGGTGACAGTTCTGGTCGGGATCAACTCATTCTTAGCATTCGACACAACAGTGATGCCGCCCTTCTTAGGAACACATTGGACCGGACTCACCCATTTACTATCAGCAATAGGGAAAACCACGCCTGCATCTAGCCATTTGATAATCTCTTTCTTGACAACCTCTTGCATGTTCTCGTTTAGTCGTCTCTGATGCTCTACACTTGGTTTGCTGCCGTCCTCCAATTGAATTTTGTGTTCACAGATCCCAGATGGGATACCTCTAATATCTGCTATGGTCCAACCAATAGCACGCCTATACTCCCTCAATACCTCCAAAAGTTGCACAATCTGCTCCTCAGTCAATGAGGCTGACACAATCACCGGTAATGTGTTGTCGGGACCAAGGAACTCATATCTCAGGTGTGATGGGAGCTGCTTAAGCTCTAACTTAGGTGGCTCAATGATCGAAGGCTTTGATGGAGGAGTTGTTCTATTTTCCAGATCAAGACTCAGCTTCTTTGGGTGGTATGTGTATGAGCCCAGCCCCACAAGTGAATTAACTGTCTCCTCATAGCCTTCCATATTCTCAGCATCGAAATTCATCAGAATACCAGCCAAAGCCTCACTTAAGCTCTCTTCTTCCATTTTGAACTCCACTGCATCATTAACAACATCCCATGAATCAATGACCGAAATACTCTCGTAAGCACTTGGTAACTTCATCCCTTTGCTAGCCTGAAAAGTCACTTCTTCATTGTTGATTCGGAATTTTATTTCATTTTTCTCAGAATCCATCAAGGCCCTACCTGTAGCAAGGAAAGGTCTCCCCAGAATGATAGGAATGTCCCGATCAATAGCACAGTCAAGAATCACGAAATCAGCGGGCAACATAAAATCACCAACCCGCACAATGACATCATCCACCACCCCGACAGGTCTTTTGATAGACCTATCAGCCATTTGCAGTCTCATCGTAGTCGGTCTTGGCATCCCCAAACCTGATTGTTTATAAATAGCAAGGGGCATCAAATTTATACTCGCCCCATTATCACACAAGGCGCGAGCAAAATCATGGTGCCCAATAGAACAAGGAATGGTGAACGCTCCAGGATCTCCCTTTTTCTGAACAAGTGTGGTTGAGATGATGGAGCTCACCGTGTGAGTCAAACTCACGGTTTCATGTTGAACCGTCTTCTTCTTGGTCAGCATATCCTTCAAGTATTTTGCAAAACCCGGCATTTCCTTGACAGCTTCCAAGAAGGGAAAATTTAGAGACAACTGCTTCAGCTGATCATAAAACTTCTCGAACTTAGCATCTTCTTTCTTCTTTACCAACCTTTGAGGGAAGGGAGGTTTAGATTTGAATAGCTGCGTCAAAGGGCGTAGAGCCCCTTTTACAGCCTGATTACTCGTGTCATCAGCTTCTCTCACCATCTCTGGAATCTTAGCAACCTTTTTGTCAGTAGGCCTCTCATCAGCAATGATGGGTGTGTCGGACTGCACCTCATCCTCTTCATCTATTTGCTCAAGATCAATCATCTTCTCAGCAGCCCCCTGGATTTGTTTACCACTCCTAGTAGTGATGGCAAATGCACGGTCTATACCGCCTCCCCCATTCCTAGGATTTGGAATAGTGTCACTCGGAAGTCCTCCTTTTTTAGGAGGGTGCTGCTCTCTAGAAATGTCCCTCATCTGCGACTCAAGCTTCTGAATAGCTGCTGTATGGGACCCCACTGTTTCTGTCAGCCCAGATAAAGTTCTGTCAGACTTAGCTTGGTTTGCCAGAATCTGCTCAAGCATTGCTTCGACCTTCGAACTACCTTGCTCTGAAGACTCACCTTTAGGTGGTATATAAGGATTTGTACTCTTGTTCCCAAAATTGTTGCTGTTGTTATAGCTCCTGTGATTTCCACCACCAAAATTATTGTTGTAGTTGCCAGAATTGTTGTAAGCACCTTGGCCTTGGCCTTGGCCTTGCTGTGGTCTCCATTGATTTTGACTCTGATAGCCACCTTGGTAATTCTGTCTTTGGTAACCCCCTTGAGGGTTGTTAACATAGTTGGCATCTTCAACCTGCCTAGATGGCCCCTCAAGGAGCGGACCATCTTGAGCATGGTACATCCCTTGCGGCAAGACTGTATTATCTTCACAAACATTTACCTTTTTGATTTGTGATTCATCAAACTTCTTTGTCAGCAAGGCAATATTTGTTGCAAGTGCTGCTAATGTTTGCTGGGTATCTTGATTTTCCCTCACCATATTCTGGATCATGGCACTACCATATGGTACCATATCAGCATTGTTTGAGTGCCAAGCCTGATTATGAGTTGTCAGCTTGTTAAGTATGGTGGTTATTTGTCGAAAGGTCTTGTTCATAAAACAACCATCAGCTGCATTATTAGCCACTGACTGTGACACTGGGTCTAACCCTCGATAGAACTTCTCCATCAATATATGATCCAGAAAACCATGATTCGGGCTGTCCTGCAAATACTCCTTGAATCTCTCCCATGCTTCATATAGCTGTTCCCCCGGTCGCTGCTTAAATTCATATATCTTATCACGAATTTCAGCTCTTTTGCTAGGGGGATACCACTTTGTGAGAAAAGCAGTTGTCATTTCTGCCCATGAAGTAATAGAATTCCGGGGCAGCTTCTCAAACCATGTTCTTGCTTCTCCCGCTAGGGAATATTTGAATAACCTCAACCTAATAGCATCTTGTGAAACATTGTTCTGGATGTGATTAGCACACACATCCACAAAATTCTTCAAATGACGATGGGGGTCATTCTTGGTAGAGTTCCGAAAGTATCCCTCAAGTTTCAACAACTGGTATAGAGAGGAGTCAATCTTCACAGTAGCAGCTCCAAATCGAGGCTGAACAATAGGAGATGCATAGTCCTCCTCCGGAACAAATTCAGCGAAAATATTTTCATCGACTGGTTCATTCGCCTAATTGTTCACCACATTTCCTTGGTTGTCAGCTCGTTGATTTTGATGATGTCGATTCATGTTCACCTTATTTACACAAAGTAGCAAACAAGGTGGGATGGAATAAGCAAAAGACTTTAATCAAAGCAAACACTATTTAATAATTTCAAAACCGTATTCCCCGGCAGCGGCGCCAAAATTTGATACGCTCAAATTACACCTCTTAATGGTGTAATGCGGACGTTGTCAAATATAGTAACCCAACAAGGTTGGGGTCGAATCCCACAGGGAATATGATGTGAAAAGATTACTAAAGTCGTAGATGCTAAGTTCTGGGTCTAATGTATTAATCCGATAATGTTGGTAAGAGTTGATCTTTTCTATAACTAATTTCTAACTATTTCTTTGGTGGAAATTTATGGTAAAAGAAACTAAGGTTGTGTCCCCGTTAGATAGGGTGTATGCTCATGGGTATTGATCTTGATATACTTCTAATGGATCATTCTATGAATGCACTTAATCACTATGTGAATCTCTACTATTTCCCAATAAATAAAGATTATGTCTCTCTATGATTTTGCCAAATATAAGAAAGTAACTATGAAGAACGATTAATCATGCCAAGTAAATTCATCTTATTCCTGAGTGAATTTATTAAACAAAGGTTAAAGCTTTGAGTTCTTGTTAATTATTCTTACCAACCCTAATTATTTTTCCAAATAAATTTAGGGTTTATGGCTTTAACTAATGTTTGCAACCATTAATTATGAATGAAGAATGAAGAATAACTAAACCCTAAAAATCCATTATGTGTATATCATTCACAATACCCAATTTACAAAACACCCATCATTAGGTTCACAACCCTAGTAAGGGAAATTAGCTACTCATAACAAAGAGCAAGAAATACGAAATTGGAGAATTCATAATAGCTTACTTTGAAATGAAAAAGGATTGAGAATACTTGAATTGATGTTTTAATCTTCACAAGCTAGAGAGTATGTAATGTTCTATCTCAAGAAACATAAAACTACTCAATATCCTAGTTAGAAACCCTAAAAAGACTATTTATAAGGTTTGGGAAATACACAAGTTACAGATTTTACACTTTAGTCCCATCATGATAAAATACGGTCCGTAAATCACTTTACGGACCGTAAAAAATGGTTTACGCCCAAGTTGGCTGCTCAGCTGTGCAACTTCCCCTTTTTAAATACGGACCGTAAACTGGACCGTAAACTGGTTTACGGTCCGTAAACATGCGGACGTTGTCAAATATAGTAACCCAACAAGGTTGGGGTCGAATCCCACAGGGAATATGGTGTGAAAAGATTACTAAAGTCGTAGATGCTAAGTTCTGGGTCTAATGTCTTAATCCGATAATGTTGGTAAGAGTTGATCTTTTCTATAACTAATTTCTAACTATTTCTTTGGTGGAAATTTATGGTAAAAGAAACTAAGGTTGTGTCCCCGTTAGATAGGGTGTATGCTCATGGGTATTGATCTTGATATACTTTTAATGGATCATTCTATGAATGCACTTAATCACTATGTGAATCTCTACTATTTCCCAATAAATAAAGATTATGTCTCTCTATGATTTTTCCAAATATAAGAAAGTAACTATGAAGAACGATTAATCATGCCAAGTAAATTCATCTTATTCCTGAGTGAATTTATTAAACAAAGGTTAAAGCTTTGAGTTCTTGTTAATTATTCTTACCAACCCTAATTATTTTTCCAAATAAATTTAGGGTTTATGGCTTTAACTAATGTTTGCAACCATTAATTATGAATGAAGAATGAAGAATAACTAAACCCTAAAAATCCATTATGTGTATATCATTCACAATACCCAATTTACAAAACACCCATCATTAGGTTCACAACCCTAGTAAGGGAAATTAGCTACTCATAACAAAGAGCAAGAAATACGAAATTGGAGAATTCATAATAGCTTACTTTGAAATGAAAAAGGATTGAGAATACTTGAATTGATGTTTTAATCTTCACAAGCTAGAGAGTATGTAATGTTCTATCTCAAGAAACATAAAACTACTCAATATCCTAGTTAGAAACCCTAAAAAGACTATTTATAAGGTTTGGGAAATACACAAGTTACAGATTTTACACTTTAGTCCCATCATGATAAAATACGGTCCGTAAATCACTTTACGGACCGTAAAAAATGGTTTACGCCCAAGTTGGCTGCTCAGCTGTGCAACTTCCCCTTTTTAAATACGGACCGTAAACTGGACCGTAAACTGGTTTACGGTCCGTAAACATGCGGACGTTGTCAAATATAGTAACCCAACAAGGTTGGGGTCGAATCCCACAGGGAATATGGTGTGAAAAGATTACTAAAGTCGTAGATGCTAAGTTCTGGGTCTAATGTCTTAATCCGATAATGTTGGTAAGAGTTGATCTTTTCTATAACTAATTTCTAACTATTTCTTTGGTGGAAATTTATGGTAAAAGAAACTAAGGTTGTGTCCCCGTTAGATAGGGTGTATGCTCATGGGTATTGATCTTGATATACTTCTAATGGATCATTCTATGAATGCACTTAATCACTATGTGAATCTCTACTATTTCCCAATAAATAAAGATTATGTCTCTCTATGATTTTTCCAAATATAAGAAAGTAACTATGAAGAACGATTAATCATGCCAAGTAAATTCATCTTATTCCTGAGTGAATTTATTAAACAAAGGTTAAAGCTTTGAGTTCTTGTTAATTATTCTTACCAACCCTAATTATTTTTCCAAATAAATTTAGGGTTTATGGCTTTAACTAATGTTTGCAACCATTAATTATGAATGAAGAATGAAGAATAACTAAATCCTAAAAATCCATTATGTGTATATCATTCACAATACCCAATTTACAAAACACCCATCATTAGGTTCACAACCCTAGTAAGGGAAATTAGCTACTCATAACAAAGAGCAAGAAATACGAAATTGGAGAATTCATAATAGCTTACTTTGAAATGAAAAGGGATTGAGAATACTTGAATTTATGTTTTAATCTTCACAAGCTAGAGAGTATGTAATGTTCTATCTCAAGAAACATAAAACTACTCAATATCCTAGTTAGAAACCCTAAAAAGACTATTTATAAGGTTTGGGAAATACACAAGTTACAGATTTTACACTTTAGTCCCATCATGATAAAATACGGTCCGTAAATCACTTTACGGACCGTAAAAGATGGTTTACGCCCAAGTTGGCTGCTCAGCTGTGCAACTTCCCCTTTTTAAATACGGACCGTAAACTGGACCGTAAACTGGTTTACGGTCCGTAAACATGCGGACGTTGTCAAATATAGTAACCCAACAAGGTTGGGGTCGAATCCCACAGGGAATATGGTGTGAAAAGATTACTAAAGTCGTAGGTCTAATGTCTTAATCCGATAATGTTGGTAAGAGTTGATCTTTTCTATAACTAATTTCTAACTATTTCTTTGGTGGAAATTTATGGTAAAAGAAACTAAGGTTGTGTCCCCGTTAGATAGGGTGTATGCTCATGGGTATTGATCTTGATATACTTCTAATGGATCATTCTATGAATGCACTTAATCACTATGTGAATCTCTACTATTTCCCAATAAATAAAGATTATGTCTCTCTATGATTTTTCCAAATATAAGAAAGTAACTATGAAGAACGATTAATCATGCCAAGTAAATTCATCTTATTCCTGAGTGAATTTATTAAACAAAGGTTAAAGCTTTGAGTTCTTGTTAATTATTCTTACCAACCCTAATTATTTTTCCAAATAAATTTAGGGTTTATGGCTTTAACTAATGTTTGCAACCATTAATTATGAATGAAGAATGAAGAATAACTAAACCCTAAAAATCCATTATGTGTATATCATTCACAATACCCAATTTACAAAACACCCATCATTAGGTTCACAACCCTAGTAAGGGAAATTAGCTACTCATAACAAAGAGCAAGAAATACGAAATTGGAGAATTCATAATAGCTTACTTTGAAATGAAAAAGGATTGAGAATACTTGAATTGATGTTTTAATCTTCACAAGCTAGAGAGTATGTAATGTTCTATCTTAAGAAACATAAAAATACTCAATATCCTAGTTAGAAACCCTAAAAAGACTATTTATAAGGTTTGGGAAATACACAAGTTACAGATTTTACACTTTAGTCCCATCATGATAAAATACGGTCCGTAAATCACTTTACGGACCGTAAAAAATGGTTTACGCCCAAGTTGGCTGCTCAGCTGTGCAACTTCCCCTTTTTAAATACGGACCGTAAACTGGACCGTAAACTGGTTTACGGTCCGTAAACATGCGGACGTTATCAAATATAGTAACCCAACAAGGTTGGGGTCGAATCCCACAGGGAATATGGTGTGAAAAGATTACTAAAGTCGTAGATGCTAAGTTCTGGGTCTAATGTCTTAATCCGATAATGTTGGTAAGAGTTGATCTTTTCTATAACTAATTTCTAACTATTTCTTTGGTGGAAATTTATGGTAAAAGAAACTAAGGTTGTGTCCCCGTTATATAGGGTGTATGCTCATGGGTATTGATCTTGATATACTTCTAATGGATCATTCTATGAATGCACTTAATCACTATGTGAATCTCTACTATTTCCCAATAAATAAAGATTATGTCTCTCTATGATTTTTCCAAATATAAGAAAGTAACTATGAAGAACGATTAATCATGCCAAGTAAATTCATCTTATTCCTGAGTGAATTTATTAAACAAAGGTTAAAGCTTTGAGTTCTTGTTAATTATTCTTACCAACCCTAATTATTTTTCCAAATAAATTTAGGGTTTATGGCTTTAACTAATGTTTGCAACCATTAATTATGAATGAAGAATGAAGAATAACTAAACCCTAAAAATCCATTATGTGTATATCATTCACAATACCCAATTTACAAAACACCCATCATTAGGTTCACAACCCTAGTAAGGGAAATTAGCTACTCATAACAAAGAGCAAGAAATACGAAATTGGAGAATTCATAATAGCTTACTTTGAAATGAAAAAGGATTGAGAATACTTGAATTGATGTTTTAATCTTCACAAGCTAGAGAGTATGTAATGTTCTATCTCAAGAAACATAAAAATACTCAATATCCTAGTTAGAAACCCTAAAAAGACTATTTATAAGGTTTGGGAAATACACAAGTTACAGATTTTACACTTTAGTCCCATCATGATAAAATACGGTCCGTAAATCACTTTACGGACCGTAAAAAATGGTTTACGCCCAAGTTGGCTGCTCAGCTATGCAACTTCCCCTTTTTAAATACGGACCGTAAACTGGTTTACGGTCCGTAAACTGCATGGTCGTATTTCAACATCCTCTGCTTCCACTTTCTGCCAGATGCTCAGCTGGTTAAATACGTGATGGAATACGGACCGTAAACTGAAATACGGTCCGTAAACCTAGCTCGTAAACCACCATCTTCTCAGTTTGACTTTCTGGTTCTGTTATCCTTAAACACGGCCATGGAATACGGCCCGTATTGTGGAATACGGTCCGTAAACTTCAATTTACGACCATGATCTGCACTTCAACTGTGATCTTGCCAAATCTGTTCCTTTTCCTGAAAACACTAAAAACCACGTAAAATCACATAGGCTTGCTTAAAAACAAGTAAAACTTAGAGTTAAAAAGCATCAATTGTGGCGTAAAATCACGCCACATCAGTAACCGGCCCTATGGCGAGGCCTCGGAAACCGTAACACATCATACTTCCGAATATGGTATAGCGCGCACGATCACAAAGCCGACCCGGGTACCGACGAACAAAATCATAGCGAATGGCACGAACGGAGTAGTGCAGAAAACATATGCATATCAAAAGTAATTTACAAGACTCGACATATAATTACATATAGGCATATACCGACGCCAGAAGGCTCGGGGTAGGAGTCAGGGCGATCAAAATTTATATATGGAAGTTACGAAGTTCCAAACTGCAAAACCTTTGAAAAGCAATTCACAGATCATTTTCCGAAAATCTAACATCATTCATAGTACAAAACGTTCAATAACGATACAGGAAATTTCAAACAGACCTTTGAGTCATAGGCAGATGATTACTTTTCATATCGAACGAAAATGAGCCAAACAACCAAATAAGGGAAGCCTCGGGGCTTGCGGGCCCACCTTGAGTCAAGTCGAGGCGGCGGACACAAATCACAGACTTTAGGCTCCATAAAGCCATCTACGAACGTTTCGAGAGATTTGGAAACAATAGCAAAAGTTATGAAGGTTTGAACATTCTTTCAACCAAATGTAAGGAATAGGTTTCAATTGCGCTGAATGAATAGTACCCAAACTTGAACTCGGATTTCCAAGAGCAGAATTATCCCCGAGGGTCCGATCTTAACCTAGTGTAACTAGGACATGCCAAAAGAAGGAAAGGTAAGCTTTACATACCTGGATTGCGTCTTACGCTCGTCAAATCTAAATTCCCGTTTCGTCCAAAAACTGCAAATGGTCACTTTTACCAGTTACTATTCATGAAAGTTAACATCTTAATCTTTGGGCTATACTTGGCTACCGAAATTTCGGCAGCATTTCCCCTATAAATCTAACACCCCCGAGACTTAGCTCAGCTCAAAATACATCAACAACAACAACCCACACATCATCAAACAACATAAACCACAATCAACGCATTCTAACTTCATAGTTCTACCTTACTACACAAGTTGACAACTTTCATTCAAACTTCACAATTCCAAACTTATGCCCACATTGTTGTATTCATTCACCCATTCAAGATTATTCAAACCCATCCCAATTACACTCCAAACAATATACAAAATTTCCCGAAGTTCATTACTTTCCATATTTCATCCAAAACATCAACAACTACGACGAACATACTAACTCGCATTGTTTCCTTCCAAATTCATTAACAACAACATTAATTCACATCCTAGAATCTTACTTTCATAATTATATAAAAATTCATATAAAAATCACATAATTTCCCATATCAACATACAACCAACTTCAATGCCAACTCACTTCGTTAAACCTTTATTTACGTCATAAACGCCACAACGACACAACTAACAAGCTAAATAAAAATTTAATCCATTACTCTTCACCACCAAGTGGCTCACGGCCACATACCACTTCACACACATGCACGGCTACTCACAACACAACACAATTCCATAATCTTTATGCAACTCTAATCACTAACACATATATACCCATTCCATAACATAAAACATAGAAATCTTACCTTTTTCTTGAAATTCCGACTTGCCGCAAACTTGGTTCTTTCGCTTAACTAATTGTATCACGTCGGAGAGCGTCTTGCATACTCTATGAATACAAGAAGAATAAGATTTTTAAGTCCAAGATCAAGGCTAGGAATTTTTTTTTTCTTTTCTTTTGCTATGGCCGAAAGCCTCTCTTGAGGTGGTCTTCAATTTTTGCTTGATTTTCTTGAACTTTCTAAAGATAAGCATGACTATATAATGCTTGCTTGATTAAATGGTCACATGAAAATCACATGACCATTTAAATGGGGCTTGGGCCAAGCCTTAATGGCCGGCCACCCCTATGGTTTTGGGCCTCAACTTTTCATTAATTTCTCGGGCCCAATTCGTTAAAAATCTCGTTTTGTAATTCCCGAAACTAATTTCCGAAATTCCAATTTCGCCCTTGGACTTCCTCCATATTCCCACACCAATGTTTTTCATAAACAACCTAGACATATTAACTAGAATCAAAATATTGCCTTATAACATATAAGTCTTAATTATTTCTCGATTTCCAATTATACGAAAACACGGGACATAACAAGCGGGTTCGCTCGGCTCCAAATATGGGGTCGGGTGCCCATCACACCCTAGTAAAGTCGGGGTGTGACACTTTTGTTCTTAGCACAGAATTCTTACAGTTTACACTCTCTCTATCCTCGTTCATCGAACCTTTATATGTCTTTATGATGCTACGGCCGAATGGTCTTCCATGCACGTTCCTTACATTTCATTCCATTTCCTCTATGATCGAATCTCTCGGTCTTCATATGAATTCTTATTCCATGACATTAATTTTCTAATCAATTGTGTTGACTCATCATGCTTGTTCTTTCCTCGATGAGTAATCGGTGTCCTACCGCCAACTCGTTAAAGTATCCTTCTTACTCCCATGGTTAAAGATTTCCAGTTACTTTGTTCCTAAATGCTCTCCTCTTCCTTCGACCAACCCATTAGTATACCTTTCCTACTTTCATCCTTAACATTCCTTGGATTTCTTCTTCCTCGAGCACCTTTCTTCTCTTGTTATTTGTAGTATCGCCTCTGAAGTTTGTGAAATATTCCTTTAAACGTGCAAATCCGTTCTATTCTTACGTCATCTATTTGGAAAGATTCTCCATGTTCGAGGCAACCGTGTTAATTTGACCACACACTTATCCCTTTATATACCTTTCAAGGGCTGAAAATCTCTTAGCATCGTTGCAAGGCTTAATCATTCTTTCTCTTACTTCACATTCCTCGTTGCGGTTACTATCCCTTTAGCCCCACTTATCGAATTCGGTGCTCGAACCCCACCATTCCTCTTTTGTTCCTTACTACCACACTTTATCCGTTTCACATGCCTACCTTTGAATGTTTACCCAAATAGTCTCGTGCTTGCCCGTTGTCCCTGTTGGAGGATTCACTCACTCATGTTTCCTACTTTTCACTTTTTTCGACATTTTAATCTCCGTACCTTCCATCTATTCACTTTCTTTCCTTTCCAGATGTCATTACATTAAAACTCTCCAAGCCTAACCCGTAGTGAAAATAGCATCAGCTTACCTTGTAACATTTGTATCATTTATTTTTTTGTCACTTGAACTTCGTTACCCTGTTCGATTAATGCCTTCCATCTGCCGCAACGTTGGTTGCCGGGATACACAACCCGCTGATATAGCTACGTATGGGATATCATATGCATACGTATATATATAATTACTACCATCTCGCTTACACAATCTTTCCAAACGCTATTCAAAATCACCCTAATTCTAGAGCTGTGATGCACCTCCTTTCTCTTCACCGGTCTAGTCTGCCTCGGCCTACGCGACCTCTTAAGGTGTCCAACCACTCCGCACACTCTAATTTCCTTTAGGCTACTCTATCTTCTCATTCATGTCTTATGTCTAAATTTATAGGACTTTTAGTACACCTCCCAGAGGGTCACCCATCCTAGCATTTATCTCACCCCAGGACGCTTAACCTCGAAACTCTGATGAAATTCGGTGCGTTAATACTGGTATAATCATATCCACCTCACCGCATGACCTTTACCAT
The DNA here is from genome assembly GCF_019175385.1 of Lycium barbarum. Lineage (NCBI taxonomy): Eukaryota > Viridiplantae > Streptophyta > Magnoliopsida > Solanales > Solanaceae > Lycium > Lycium barbarum. The sequence continues at coordinate 73,287,169 of NC_083342.1, forward strand.
ATAATCTAAAGAAAGTTGAAGTCTTGATAGATTCCAAAACGTTCTCGTAATGCATCTCCCTCCGAATTAGAAAGGGTCTCTTACTCTTCCGACTACATAATTACTATTTTGGCCTTTTTAATTATCAATATTCACCTTTCATCTGTATGTATGACTACTTTCCGTCCTAGATTTCCAGATTCCTAATGGTAGCGAACACACGTTGATCGCCGTTACTTATAAATACTCGGTTATCGACCTCTTTGGGTTTCCGCTCGCCACTATTAAATAATAATCTACAGCAAATGCACTTGCATAGAAAATTCCAATAAGGACTCATATACCTGTAGCCGATCGGTCTCTAGTCCGATCTGGTGGACTATAAGGTGAAGTGTGCTCCTCATCATTGTTTACCCACCATCTGCTCATCTGGCCCTCATCATCTCTCTCATCTGAATCCGAGAGATATACATAACCGGGTAACTCCTTATTTACCGACTGCCAGAATAGGGGGCTGGAGTAATCTGTAACACTCACCGGGGAGGCTGGTCTGACATAGTGCTCTACCATAGGAGCAGCTGGTACGGCCTCGGGAATCTCCTCCTCTGGTGTCCCAGACGAATACTCGGACAGATCTGTATCATAGCTGTCCTCTGGGGGGGTCCTCCTCCCTGGGAGTCAAGAACTCTGGAGGGATTGTCGCTGGGTCCTCCGAGGGATCAGTCTCAATAGAAGACTCCAAGTCCTGCCGACCTGTCAATGCGTAAATACAGTTCTGAGGAAAGCTCAAGCTGGACGCTCCCCCTCTGCCTCTACCACGACCTGCTCATGTTTGAGTGTCTTGTCCCGGATGGCGGACTGATGACGACGATCCGGCTACCGATCCGGTAGGCTGCACCATACTTTGACGGCCTAGAAATGGACACTTACAGATAGTATAGCCTGGCTGACCACATGCATAGAAAACATCGAAACCCAAACGGCACGGTCTGAAATGTGGCTTACCACATTGATTGCACCGTGGTAAGAACCCAAAACTCTGGAGCTTTGACCCGATCTGGTATAATTAGGACGATCAAATCTCTTGCCTGCAAATCGAGGAGGTGCACTAGCTACTGAATGGCCGGAGTGCCTAGCATGTTACTACCGCTGACTCATTCCGAACTCATTGGCGGCGCCTGAAGATCTGGCCTTCTTACTATAACCTTTATCAAAATCACGCTCACCTCTGTGAGGCTGCTGCTGTTCTTCCAAATTTTGGGCATGTGCCTGAATACGAGAGATATCTATTCCTTCATGGAGTGAGGCCGTCAAGCACTCCTTAATCAAATGTGGCCCCAACCCACTCACAAACCAATGTACACAGTCTCTCATATCAGCTACCATAGCTGGGGCATACCTTGCCAAGGAATTAAAACGAAGACTGTACTCTCGAGCACTCATATCCCTTGTCTAAGATTCTAAAACTCATTAGCTTTGGCTCGTCGAACCTCTGGCGGCAAGTAATGCCGGAGAAAAGCATCATCAAACTCTTGCCATACTGGTGGAGGAGCATTAACTACTCTAGAAGACATCCAAACTGTATACCAATGAACCGCAACATCCCGTAATCTATAGGAGGCCAACTATACTGACTCCACATCTGAAGCATGTATTATCCGCAAGGTTCTTGATATTTCATCTATAAAGCGTTGCGGGTCCTCATCTGTTTTTGACCTAAAAAACTCTGGAGGGGAGGGTTCAACCTAATGAAATCATGGGCTCTAGCACTGACAGCTCTATCACCATGTCCCGTACTTTTCCGCTGGGCCTGAGCGGCGACTAACTGAGTCAACAAAAGAATGGCCTATTTCATCTCCTGGCCCGTGGCATCCCGTGAGGGAACTGGGGGTATTGGAGCAGGAGCTGAGGCCCCTTTTTGCTCCTCCGAAATGGGTAAAGTCGGAGAGGTCGAGACGGAACCTCATTATGGAACTCACCCTTCTCCATATCTGCCGGTGGCTCCCATTTAGTTCGCCTTTCGGCTACTGTTTTGCCCTTCTGGACCATTGTAGCTTTCCTCTTTATAGGCTTCGCTGAAATCATAACACACGATTAGGAAAAAAAGGAAATACTGACAACATAGCTCTTTCGCACGATCTAAGATGAGAAAGAAAGGTCAATCATTCCTAAATGCCCGTAACCTCCTGTTTATAGGTGTGGCGCGCTTCACACCCATAAACAAAACTCTACTTGACACGGCTCGTAGACATACCCTAGGATGAACTGCTCTGATACCACTTTTGTCATGACCCAATCAGAGGGCCATGACAGGCACCCGGAGCTGACCTACCTAGCACCTCTGAACATACATCTCATAATCATTTCTAGGTGGACCACAAAGATAACTTTTGGGTATCATAATTAGTAAGGGCATATGTCACAAGATAGCGGCACATTTCTGTATAATCATCAACAATTATGTCCACCATCACAAGCCGACAAGGTTACCAAAATATTATACAATAATACAGACCGTCTAGCTATGTACATCTATCTACGAGCCTCTATATAGAATGCAGGAATTCATAAGGATGGGACAAGACTCCGCCATGTCCATGTATATACACAAAAGAGTAATACCAATAGACTGCATCTCCGAAGCGAATGGAACGCTCTTGTGTGATCGCTGATAGATCACCTAGGGTCTGATCCGTCTCCTTGCTTAGCTGCGGGCATGAACGCAGTGTCCACAAGAAACGACATCAGTACGAATAATGTACTCAGTATGTAAGGCATGAATAGTGACATGATAAAAGCACGAAGAATAGCGTAAGATAAAAGAACCGTTTATACCTCAAGATACCTTTTAAGACATTCATCATGATTACTTAACCTTTTTCTGGATGAAACATATCATATATCCACTTACATACCTATACAATACCGTACACAGCCATGTAGACTCGGTATTATCCGTACCTGACCACAGTAAGGTTTGGTAGTATCCGTACCCAGCCATAGTAAGGCTCGGTAATATTCATACCCAACTGCAGTGTTATGCACGCAATAGATATCATACCCGGCCATATAGGCTAGGTAGCATTTATACCATATCCGTACCCGGCCATAGCAAGGCTCAGTGTCACAAAAAAATAGCTATTAACATATATAACATACATACGTATCCAAAGGAAACATTACAACTCTATCGGGGTGACATAAAGTCGGTAAACCCCCGATTTATATTATGGAACAATCATCATCGCTATACCTCACCTTGATGGAACAATTATCATAAGGTGAGATCAACAATAATGAGTGAAATCAAGAAAATCATGAAATAAACTCAACAATCTCGTGATAGCATAAATATCATAAGCCTTGGAATTTCGAGAAATGAGATCATCATCATCATTATCGTCTTAGAAAACATTTATCTTTAGTATCATAGGAACTTTGAGAATCATGAACTTCTAGCTTTTTGGAAATAAGGATATTATGGAAAACATGTATAGGTGCATAAGAAAACAATCATGCCTTTAGAACGAAAGGGACTAGCCTTAACATACCTAGAAGTTCACTTCTCGACTTTCCAACCTACTTCCGGTCTCACAATCTACATATAAAACCATTCATACTATTGTTAGGCCTATCGTCATATACTTGTTTTAAGCCTACAAATTAAACCCCTTTAGAATCTGCCGAAATTCGGGCTGCATCTCCCCTGTTTATATCACTAGCCCGAAATCACAATACCAACAACCAATCACAACAACAACACTAACACCAACCACATCATCATCAATACAAAAATATTCCATAAAACATCCCACATGATGTTTATCCAATTTCTCAACCAACAAATTCGTTATACGATCTTATAATTGCTCTACCTCCGTAAATAAACCTAAATCAAAATCAATAAGGAAAGATTCATACCTTTCTTCCGCTAGAACCGCAATATCTTCAATATTCACCATGAATCCAAGCCGAGATGCACTGCAATACGATATTATAATCGCAACTATACGCTGTCCGAACCTAAATCCGGAGATTCCACTTGATTTCAGCTAAAATTTTATGGGCGGAAGTTTGGAGAAGATTCCAGGGGGTTAGGGATGGTTTTCAGGGGTTATGGGATGAAAATAAGGGGTAAACCCCCTTTATATAGTGTCTTAGAGTCAGTTTGCACCGACTTACTTTTTGCTCTACGTGTTCGCGCCACCTTGTGGTGCGTTCGCGCAGAGTTAATCCTCTGCCTTGACAGTCTGTCTTAAATTTTCATAACATTTGATCCTGATTTCGGATCGACGCGCGGTTTGTTTAGTTGGAAACTAGACTTCCTGAACTTCAATTTAGGCTTTTGTTTCACTTCAAAACTCTTGATATGCTAGGTGATATACCTTTATAAATTTGACCCTAAATTTCTATCCAAAACATTCCCAAACTTTCCCAAATTTTCGATAAACTTATTTTTTTCAACTTGCTTGATCCCGGAACCTTTCGACACGTACTTAACACTTGTTAAGATTATTCCTTAACTTTATAAGGGTTCCATGAACCGTCCGAGCTTATGTTAGTTTACTCACGACACAAACGATGCGAAAATTTCCAAGGTGTAACAATTATCTATTTCCTCCAAATTCCAGAACAGCTCCTAAACATCATTAACAGCATCAACAATAACGTAATCAAGATACTACATGACAACATATACAAATTCGTCTGAAACTTCCTTCGAAAATCAGTCCATAAGCCAACAACATCAACATATCTATCTACGACCTTTATGCCATGCTTTCCTTTACTTTAAGCCATTAAAATCTACCAAAGAAACAACTTAATATCAAACTCAAGATGAAAAACATACCTTATAACTTGATGAACTTCACCTCACACAATTTACCATAAAACTTATCCACCACAACTTCAATTAGAAGTACAAACAAGCTCCTTCCATGAACTAGTTAAGGATTTTATGGCTTGATCTTCTCTTGGTTTTATTTGGAATGGTTTGGAGTGTGGGAGAGAGCTCCTAGGGTCTAGAAGGTTCTGTTTTAGTGAAAATATGAGCCCTAAAATCGTGGCCCTTCTTTGATTCAGCGAGATTCGTTGTTAATCTTACAACCCGAGCCTAATTTGATGTAGGAACTCTTAAATTTGCTATGTTTTGGTGTAAGGATATTGGATTAATATTATGGGAGGTTCTAGAGAAGTGTGGGGATGAGAAATAGTGAAAAATGAGGTGATTTAGGTGACTTAAGGGGGTATATATAGTGGTCCAAAATCGGGTGGGCTGGTGGGCCGAAATTGGTGGGCCTTTTAAGTGGCTTTTAGAATTTTCGCGTAGGTCCGCGGGCTTCTGGTAGTCTGTTTTAAAATGCCTATAACTTCCTACTCTGATGTCGCATTGACGAACAGTTTGTTGCATTGACAACTACACTCGACGAACTTCATTTCTGGCTCTTGAAACACCTCAAAACTCCTTATATACCTGGAGATATACCTCTCTGAAGTTGACCGAAAATTTCTATCCAAAAATTTGCCAAATTTTCCCAAATTTTCGACAAACTTATTTTCTTCCTTTTGCTTGATTCCGGAACCTTTAGACACTTGTTTAACACTTGTTAAGAGTATTCCTTAACCTTATAGGGTTCCATGACCTCTCTAAGCTTACGTTAGTTTACTCACAACGCACACGACACGAAAATTTTCGAGGTGTAACATGCACTTTCACTGAAGCTACCTTTTTTGACGTCAGCTTCCGAATCTTCCTATCCAAAATATCTACCAGTTCTTCCTGAAATGCCAGATTCTGGTCAAACTGTACCGAATCCCAATAAATCACATGAGAACCATCCGAAAGGTACTTCGTATATATATATATATATATATATATATATATATATATATATATATAACCACGGGCAGTTGAGTCCACAATATGTATCAAGTCAATAACAAAGCCGACAAGGGTACCACAACAATTATACACATGACATACATCTACAAGACTCTAAGAGTACAACATGTGATATATAGTCAAGATAGGGCCCGACCTACCCATATAGTATGTGCATAACTATTCCAACATGATTCGGCTACTCCAGGGAGAAGTGGAGCTTACCAACCGCCTGCTAAATTTGAGGATAGCCTACTAGGGAGGACCATCAACCTATCTACTTGGACCTGCAGCATAAAATAGAGCGCTCTCAATAAAAAGGGCGTCAGTACATAAAGAATGTACTGAATATGTAAGGCAGACTGAATAATTGTATGAAAGATTATCAATTGTAAATATGAGTAATAAAAGTAACATGCGAATAGATCCCATGTATGTATGCCACTTAGGGCTATCTATATAGCAATGTGTTTTAGTTGCCACTGAGGGTTATATAGCAATATGTATTTGTGCCTTTTCGGGGCTGATATAACAATATGTGTAGGTGCTTCACCGGGGCTAATATAACAATATGTATAGGTGCCTCATCAGGGCTAAAATAACAATATATATATATATATATATATATATAACACTGAGGATCTAAACCCATCAAGGTATAACCTATACAAAATGACATAAACCGGTAACCTTATGAAGATGTTATGGATGGTATATATGACACACTCCTCGAAAGACCTTATCCACCCGTAGTACAGAGGCAAAGAAATATCCTTTCAATTAGAGGCTCATTCCAATAAGGAAATATCAAAGGGAACAGGTGAAAATATGAGATACATGAATAGAGTATTTACATTAAAATGTTACTATAAGCTTTGCATTGGAAGATAGCATGCGAAGCGAAAGAATGCCATTACATACATCGTTGTGGGACTAGGATACTACCATGAGATAACCTTCCCCCTTTTAGATTGTTAATTTACAATGGAACAAGTGGTAAATCTAGTGTTAGCATCCAATCAACAAGCTTAGATCACTTTATAATGCTAAAACAGTAGCCGGGCAGCAAGTCCGTAACCCATCAAATCGAGGTGTTCTTTTTACACTTTCTCCTCTCATCGTGTCTACACAATACAAACTTCTCATAAGGTCTCCCGGCACTCCCCGGGCTTCACAACATACACGCAAAACAGTACACAACTTGTGACAGGTAACAAGCCTACACAACTTCCGATTAAATGGTGTATCCCCACACCCTTCCATTCAGTGCCAAAACCCGTTCACACTGAACTCTTGATGTAGGAAGCAATAGCCCCCACCTTTGAAACCTTTAAAACAGTTCGTAACAACACAATATGGCAGGAACAACTTGAACTTACGGCTTCCGATCATCGTCCCGCGATTTCAAACAAAAACTACGTTTTAAATGCTCAAATGAGCTCACAAATGGAGATAAAGGTGACACCTCACCTTAGCAGTCCCCAATGACCAAAATGGCCAGAACAGCCCCCAAAAACCCTTTACACAGTAGGGACAATTTCAAACTCATGGCTTCCGAGCACCGTCCTGTGAGTTCCACCAAAACATGACTAAGATTCCTTACCAAGACGAAAATGGCAGTTGCTTACTTTGGAGGAGAATCACTTTCTTCACTTGGATTCTTTAAGATTGGAGATAGTCTTTCAACTTGAACTTGAAAAAGAAGAGGATTTACTAGAGGATTCTTTAGGGTTTGGGGCTAACCAGCTTGGAGGGAGCTTCTATGGCTATCTTTGGGAGTAAAGTTTGCTAAGACAAAGTGAGAGAGAATGATGTTAATCAGCCTTTTAAGAGGTCAGTTTGGCTGACCCCTCCTTATATTTGTTTAAAAATAATTGTGGCCTTTCCTTTTAAGCAAGTAGGTGATGCACCTACTTGTCACCTACCTGCTTATTAGGTGACACATGTTATTCCATTTAAACACGTTTCTGGTCCTTGTTTAATAATTAAGACATGTTTCAAGTAGCTCAAGCAAGTAGGATGGGTGAGAAAGTAGCTCAAGGAAGCTGGACGGGTAAGCAAGTAGCTCATTTATTTGTCCAATATCCCATTTCTTCTCCAAGTTTCATTCACCTTAATTTTTATTTAACGCATATCTATACATGGACCTTTAGGCTTCATTACGACTTGTTTTCTCATGTTCAAGTACATTTGTCGACTTTAACTTAGTCATACACATGTTGAAAGGTTCGAGGTATTACAACTACGACGCAATCTTACATAAAAGTATAGGATGTTACATCCTCCCCCTTAGGAACTGTTGTCCTTGAATGTATAGGTAGCCTACCGAGGAAACTAAGTACCAAGAGTTTTTCAAAACTTTGATAGAGTATCCTCTATAATTAGGACTATCCGAGACCTGCCAAACAAAAAATAAAATACCATACATGCCTCACAGGCCACACAATATAATATATATATCAGCATCTTTTTTTTAATTAAACAACTAGCACTAGGAATAGTTGTGAAATTTATAAAAATAAAGTTCTGTACAGAAATTGTAAAGAAAGCAAAAAGGCAAAAAGCAAAAAAGATTACAAGGCCAAAAGTGCCTAGAAATCAAAGGTAAAATAGCCTAAGTAGCTATATCTAGTCTAATGTATGCATGACCTTTCCAAGCCTTGGCTTGATTCCATTTCAGTCACCTCAAGCTCTCACCAGATGCTATGCAATCAAATGCCAAAAGAAGTATCCTTCCAACTTGCAACTGTGCAAAATCAGACCTTTTGTGCTAGCCAAAGCTGTATATAATCTGGGTCTCCTGAACTTGGATATGAAAATATTTGAATATGATAGTTTATCCGTACTTATCCTTTATCACTAAGGAGATTCTTCCAACAGGCTGAACATAAAGTTAATACCACATATTAGATAGAATTTTCTTAGCAACAGACTCAAGAGCAGATAAACTTGATCTTGAAATACCACCACCTTGATATTCCTGTCAACAATGATCTGCAACTTTGAGTGTTGCTGCATTTGAACTTATGAATTGCATGCGTTAATCTGGCTCCCTAGGAATTACTGTTTTAAATATGAAGCTTGGCAAATGCATTTTATCCAGGTTTACAAGTCTCCTAGCTGCAGTTGGTAAATCAGTAAATAGCTCAAAGTTAAGAGTACCTGCAAAATCGAAAACGTAGTTAGTTAAAAAATCAGCAAGCTGGTTGCCCTCTCTCAGCACACGTCTAACTTGTATCAGTCCCTTATTCCTCCATTCTCTAATCTTTTGCACCTCCATACTAATACTCCATGGAACTTCCCAGTCCCCTTCTACTATCTTCATTAAACCAAGTGAATCAGTCTCCAATATCAGTGGTAGATGTTGCTGTGTTACACAAAATATGATGCCATCATGCATTGCTTTTGCCTCTGCACATAGAAAAGTTGCATCTGCAATCCTTCTAGAAGTAGCATGAATTAAATATCCTTCATGATTTCTCACACAAAATGCAAATGCACTAGGACTAGGATTTCCCCTGGAGGCACCATCACTATTACATTTGAACCATCCTGCAGGAGGGCTAATCCATTGAACCAGTATGTACTGTATCTAAGGTCTATATTGTTCCAAATGTTGTACCAGCTGGGGCCAAGAGTTTGGAAAATTTGTCATCCATGTATATTTAGTTTTGGCCAGTTGAATGAGATTAAGATTAATCTCATATATGACCCTATGCCTAGACATGTTACCACCATGTTACCACTATGCAAAACTATGTTTCTTCTTTTCCAAAGTTGCCAAAGTATGATTGCAGGAGCTCCTTGGTATAATGGTTTCAGCTTTGAAGGACACTTTGTGTCCCACCATTTCTTAATAGTTTGATTAACTTGGATAAAATGGCCTTGCACACCTATTGCTTCTGAGAACATCTTCCATATATCTGCAGCATATTAACCTGTCACAAACATATCGTTCATTTTTTCTTGGTGGGGCTGAGCACAGCACCTGCATATAGACACAATAGATATCCCCATCTTTGCAAGTACATCATCAACAGGTAACTTCTGCTTCCACACTTTCCACAAGAAGAAAGCAATCATGAAATGCAAACCTTTTGTCCAGAATTGCTTATAACACCGGTTTGAGGCACCTCTTTGTCTTATTGCTTCCCATGCACTACTAACAGTGTATTTACCACTACTAGTGAGCATCCACCAGGCCTTATCCATATTTTCTGAGGGAGTGTCAATGTGCATGTCCTTTCTTATATGATCAATAATATCTTCTGGCACAGTTTGTTGCAATGTTTTATAATTCCAAGTCCCATTCTCCATAATATCCGCAACCTCCTGAATAGTGTCATCCATAGGGAAATTAGCTGGCATAAGCTGGGCAAGAGGACCAAGTTTAGTCCAATTGTCAAACCAAAAGTTAGCAGAACCATTTCTTGGTTCCCACTAGATCTCCCCTTCCATAGCATCTCTTGATTCTAGCATCTTCTTCCATAATTTTGAGCCTTCTTTCCATTGAACCCTGGTTGGAATATGTTTCTTACAATACTTATTCCACATGATTGTTGACTACAGGGTACCAGAAATTCTAAATCTCCACCATAGCTTAGTAAATAAAGCTTTTGATACATCAAAAGGGGACCTAAATCCCAATCCTCCGTCCTGTTTAGGAACATACACTTTCAGCCAAGCTGACCAGTGTCTACTCTTTCCTTCTTCCTTATTACTCCAATAAAATCTTGCAAAGATTTTATGTAGTTCATTTAGTGTTTACTTAGTAGGTGCCATTGCTGATAGAAGGTACATTGGCATACTTTGTAAAGCACTGTTGATAAGAATTGCCTTTCCTCCAAATGATAACAACCTTCCTTTCCAGTTTTGCAGCCTATCTTTCACCCTCTTAATTAGATCATTATAATAAACTTTCCTTTTTCTAGATTGGAAGATAGGACAACCAAGATATTTGAAGGGAAACATGCCTCTTGTAAAACCACTTATCTGCTCAACTTCTTGACATAACTGCACTGTTGATTTATGATGCATTTAAAAGAAACTTTTCTCTCTATTTATCAATTGACCTGACAACTTTTCATAATCTCTCAAAAAATTCATAGTCAATTCCAATGATAGTTTATCAGTTGATGCAAAGATGATGGTATCATATGCATAAGCAAGATAATTGAGGGTTGCACTCCATTTAGGCATACCAAAGCACTTATACTGATCATGCTCAAATAAAGAATTAAGTGCTCTAGATAGCACTTCTGCTGAAATCATAAATAGAGCAGGTGAAAATGGATCACCTTGCTTCAACCCCCTTGTAGAGTGGAAAAAACCATAAGATTAGCCATTCAACAAAACTGAATACTAGTTATTTGCCAACAGCCTCCATATCTGATCCACAAAAATTTCTACAAATCCCAATCTTCTTAGCACCCTAGTTAAATATAGGCAGGACACTCTATCATATGCCTTAGCCATATCTAACTTAATCACCATATTTGCAGGTTTACTTCTCTTTCTTATATCTGTGACAATTTCTTGAGTGTGTAACACATTCTCAATAATGCTTCTTCCTTTCACAAAACTAGACTGGTTGCTAGAGATCAAACCTGGTAGAATCTTATCCAGTCTTCCATGAACCACTCTTGAAATGACCTTATTTATGAAGTTACTCAAGCTAATTGGTTTGAGATCCCCAAAAGTGTGAACTTCTGATTTCTTAGGGATCAACACCAAATTAGTATGAGTTACTGATTTTGGGAGAGTATGACCTTCATAGAAAGCCTGAACCGTTCTGAATACATACATTCCTATAATGTCCCAACATGAATGAAAGAAAGTTCTTGATAATACATCAGGACCATAAGCACTCTTTCCTTTAAGTTCAAAAACAACATTTTTTACTTCTTCCGGGGATGGAAGTGCACAAAGAAAATCATTGTTTTCAGAAGAGACCATCTGTGGAATATGCTTCAGCATGCCAAAATCTAGAGCCTCCTCCTCTTGAGAGAATTGTTTTTGGAAGAAATTAACTGCTTCTGCTGCAAGCTGCTTCTTATCTTCTATCCACTCACCATCAGATATTTGAATTCTATTCACCAGTAACCTTTTTATTCTTCCATTTACTAAATTGTGAAAAAACATGGTGTTTCTATCACCTTCGGAGAACCAAGTGTATCCAGCTACTACTTCTTCAGTTCAGCCTGACCAAGTTGCAAGACTATTCTATTTTCTGCAGAAGGATTATCTTCAAATAGTTGTTCCTTAATTCTCACTATATCTTCCCTGATGATAAGTTGTTTGAAGATATCTCCAAAGCAGATAGATCCCCTTTTACTATCTTGATCTTCTGTTTAAAAACCAAAAAAGGATTGCCAATACTTTCCTCAGATCAATTCAGCCTTACTATGTCCAAGAATTCTTTATGCTCAGTCCAAAATTTCAAAAACCTGAATGGTTTTATGAAAGTCTGAACTTCCTCACCCAAGGTAATAAGAAGTAGGGCATGATCAGATCCAGTCCTGGATAAATGCTCCACTTCAATGTGACCAAACCATTGTTGAAACTGTAAGTTAAAGAAGATTTTTGTCCAATCTTTCAAATATACAGTCATCCCCAGCCCTGCCATTCCACCATGTAAAAGGACTGCCTTTAAAACATGTTTCAAATAAATCACATGAGTTGATACAAAAGGCAAAATCCTCATAGTCCTGAGGGAATACAGGGACTCCATCTATTTTATCCTCTTCATTGATCACTACATTAAAATCTCCCCCTACCAGCCAAGGCATGTCATAGGAGCCAGCTAACTGATAAATACTATCCATAAAGAGGCATTCTTTCTACTTCATCACATTTAGCATAGACCAAAGTTGTTATAAGAGATATATTGTGCTCCTGAAGAAATAGTTTCAAGGTGATCTGCTGTGCAATATCAGATAAAATTTTCACATCTACATTCTCCTCTACAAAAAACCAAATATTTCCACTATAGTTTGCACCAGCCTGATGCATCCCTAACCTTCTTTTGAATTTTTGTATCTGTCTGACATGTTGAAAAGGATCCATTAAGGCAACTAACATAAACCCGTGATGTCTATATAGCATTTGAAGTCTGTGAAAACCTTGTTGTGTCTGCAGTGATCTAATATTCCAAATGAATGTTTTAATCATCATTTAAAACTTTGACTTAATACTGGCAGATCTCTTTGGCACAACCCTGGTAGGTTGTTGTGGCTCTGCACCTAATGGTTTGTTTCTTTCTATCTGTTTCTTGCCTTTCCTTCCACCTTTGACCTTTGATGTTGGAGAAACATCTACTTGTTTGCATACCGGCTCAAGCTTCTGTTCAACAGACTCCTCCAAATCATCCTCATTAATGTGACAATTCTCTTTATCCTCCAAATGACTTTTAACATTTCCAGCATTATGGGAAATAATATCATGTAATCTCTGCTTAGGGGAATCAATCTTCAATAACTATAAAGGCCGAGCCAATGGACTACTGGGAACAATAGCATTTTCGGTAGTTGGTTGAGGTGAATAGAGTCCACCTCCACCTGGATTGTCTATGCCAACACTATCTTCATTCACCACGTCTCCTCTCATAGTCTTTTCCTCATCCACCCTGTCCTCCCATTTATTAGAAGGAGAATGATTACTAACTTCTAATATACCATCATGATCTACTACCACCTCCTCTAGATTACTGTGAACTTTTCCAGTTTCCCTTTTGTTCTAAGCTTCCTCTCTATGTACTATGAGCTCCTTCTCTTTGTCTACTCTATCTTCTATATTGGATGTACCTATAGGTGGCACAACTTCTTGAACTTGATCTAATGTATTAAGTTGTTGAACTATATCAAAGTTTTCAACCTTGTCCTCCTTCTCCTTGGCTTCAGTTGCAGGAGAACTATCTTTCACTATATTAGCATTCAACCCCACAGTGTTAGCTTTCACCTCCTCTACTTGCAGTGTTAGTTCATTCTCCACAGGTTCTACTCCTTGTTCCACAACCCCTTCATTCTGCAAAGCTTCAAAAGAATTTTGAGTTTCAACTTCTGCTAAATTCCCATTTATAGGTCTCCCATCTATAAACTTATTTGGATTATTTTCGTTTGTAAACACCCTCTTATCTTTGACAGTATTCCAATCTTCAGGGCCTCCACCATATCTCCCCCCTAGTCTTCTAAAATTCCTATAATGACCCTTCTTTGGCTGAGCATCCTGAGGTTCTGCAGTCTTTCCCTTGTCTTCTTTTTCTACATTTACCATTCTCAGTTCTGGATGTAAGATCCCGCAACCTTTTTCAATATGACCCTGTAACTTACACCTTGTGCAGTATTTGGGTAATACATCATACTGATGTTTTACCTTGACAATCCTAAAAACACTAGATTTCTCATCTGTGATCTTCATGTTAACTACTTTTGGGAGATTAGCAGCAAGATCTACTATAACTTTAACTCTAGCACAGTTTGGTCGAGTTTTGTTAATAGTGGCCATATCCATATGCAATGGTTTACCAACTACTGATGCTAGAGAGAATAAAGAGTTATTCACAAAAAGAATTGGCAGTAGATTTGGAAAGGATATCCAAGCCATCGCTATTGTAGTTTCCTCATCAATTTTGAATCTAGTATCATATAACAAAGGCCTCATCTGGTACATTCCTCCATCTCTCGACTTAATGTAATGAGCCGTCTTTGCCATCATCTGTAGGTAATCTTCAAACCTTTCAAACCTCATAACAATATGTCTATTTCTAAACAATCCAATACGATAGTCCCTTTTAATCCCACACTGCAATGGAATCTGAGTTCTGAATTCTTCAAGTTCCGGCCAGCCATATGAGAACTTACTAATTACAGCAAATTGGAGCTTCTCAATTATGTTCATACAATCAACTTCTGCTTCTGTCTACTCCACCACGTGTTCTCCTTCAACTATCTCGACTGATTTGATTGGGATAGGCTCAATGACCTTTTCCATTGTCTGCATGGTGTCATTACCATCTTTATTCACTATTGTAGCAAAGTTCTTAGTAATTGTCATCATTTCGGCATGGTTTTCATGGCTGTTAGGGTTAGGGTTTTTAGGGTTTGTAGGGTTTATGGAGGAATATGCTGCCATGTGAGGGTTCGTGGATGAAGAAGGGGTAGTCAAAGGAGGGAATTGTAGTGTAGAGGAGATTGCCAAAGGAAGGTGGCTGGCCAGTGGCCGACCCCGCCATTAAAGGTTTAGAATAAGGTTAGGGTTTGCATGAGAATAGGAGAGAGAAGAGGGCTTTTTTCCAGTGTAATATATATCAACATCGAGGATCACACGACCATTATTATATCAAATGTACATAATTTAGAGCGTTGCTTACCTTTATACTCATAGCTCTAGCTCGAAGACGAAATAACATATCAATTATGGTCATCACCTTCAGTTTGAAATAGGTGCAGGTATTTCACTTTCATTTTCTCCTCAGCTTCCTACGTCATCTCCTCCGCATTTTGATTTCTCAAGAGTACTTTTACAAAGGCTACTTCTTTCGTCCTCAACTTCCAGACTTGCCTATCAAGAATAGCAATAGGCACTTCTTCATACGATAAATGTTTTATTGCTATTACAACTGATTATGCAAGTATAAATGTAGAATGTGTAATTTCTTGGTAAACTAATGTTGAAAACAAATAACTAACTACTTATGCTAACAGTATGTCACGAACGTTTGTTTAAGACTTGAGTTTATCATAGAGAGATGAGTATTCAAGGGTCGTGGTTAGTTCACCAATCATATTGAGTCATTCAAGTATCTCACCTTAGCAGTTTTATTCACAATTGTTAATTGACCGGATTATTAATCTCGTAGTATTCTCCCAAACCACTACTCGGTGATTCAAAACAGTTCGCCGCCTATATTCCTATGGAATTGACCTGTTAAGAACATAATTCATCTACGGTATTCAATTAAATGTGGCGACTAAGTATATTCATATCCTAGCCCAACTGTAGGGATAATCCGATCACACCCTATTTATTTCTTCTCTAATCTAATAACATCTTCCCCAAGTATGTATATTAAATCGTAAATAGAACTCGACTGTTACGCATGCAATCAAGCAATTAAGAACATAAGTAAAGATACAATCGTATATGGATAAACTACTAGTCGTCTCATATCTCTCCATCTCGTCTCATTTCACTCCGAGTAAACACATTTTCCATGTAAAGTACCTAGACGCAATAATAACGCATATATTAGCTCGTAATGTAAGATTCAACATTAATTAGGTGTACTTGGTACTATTAGTCCTTTAAACAAGATAGAAACATGGGTAAAATACGGTGGTTAGACATATAAATACACCTAAAATTAAGGGACTTCCTCATATGATAAATGTTCTGTAACTTTAACATCGTCGACTGGTACAATATAAGAGTGATCTCCTATACACTTTCGCAACATGGACACATGGAAGATTGGATGAACTGATTCTAATTCTAGCTCGTAGTCCACTTGTCTTATCCTCCGAATGATTCTGTATGGCCCAATGTACCAGGGGATCAACTTACTCTTCTTACCGAATCTCATAACAACTTTCATAGGCGAGATCTGTAAAAAAACCCAATCATTCACTTCAAACTCTAGATCGCAGTGTCGCACATCAGAATAAGCTTTATACCGGCTTTGAGCTATCCACAATCGATATTGTATCACCTTCACCTTCTTTACTACTTGATAAACCAAATCAGATCCAAATAATCATGTTTCCCAACCTCGGACCATCCGATCGGAGACCTACACCTTCGCACATATAAGGCTTCGTAAGGAGCCATCTTGATGCTAGAATGGAAGCTATTGTTATAAGAAAACTCTATGAGAGGTAGATGGTCATCTCAATTGCCTTTGAAGTCCAGTACACAACCTCACAACTATCTTCGAGCATCTAAATGGCACTCGGCTTGACTATCTGTCTGTGGATAGAATGCCGTGCTGAGATTCACCTGAGTGCCCATACCTTTCTGGAAGGATTTCCAGAAGTTTGTTGTGAACTGAGCACCTCTATCAAATGTAATCAAAATTGGAACACTATGAAGTCAAACAATCTCCTTTGTGTACAAATTTGCATAATCCTCTGCCATATAAGTCGTCTTAATCGGCAAAAAATGAGCCGACTTCGTGAGCCTGTCAACAATCACTCATATTGAATAAAAAATACGACACGAGCGAGGCAAACCTGTAATGAAATTCATATTGATCATCTTCCATTTCCACATCAGAATTTCTATATTCTGAGCTAACCCATCAGGCTACTGATGCTCTACTTTGACTTGTTGGCAATTCAGACATTGAACTGCAAATGCAGCTATGTTCTTCTTCATATGATTCCACCAATTTACTTCTTTGATCTCATGGTACATATTTGTCGACCCTGGATGAATTGAATACCACGAGTAATGGACTTCTATCATTATCCTATCTCGCAATCTAACTACATTTGGATTCCACAACCGACTCTAGTATCTTAGGACTCCAACCTCTCCAAGCTTGAAAGTTGTGATCTTATTCTGCTGAATGCCTTCAAAATTGTACTAAAGAGGGATCTTCATATTGTCGCTCTTGTACTTCTGCTACAAGGAACGATTCTGCTGTATTATGAATAATAGCGCTCCAATCATCTGAGTCTATTAGTTGGACTCCCAAACTGGCTAACTGATGAAGTTCCCTGGTCAATTATTTCTTGCCTGCTTCTACACGCCAAACTCCCCATAGATCGGTGACTACAAGCGTCAGCCACAACATTGGCCTTACCCAAATGATACAACATCATAGTCTTTCAGCAATTCGAGCCATCTTCTCTGCCTCAGATTCAACTCTTTCTGCTTGAATAAATACTGGAGACTCTTGTGATCTATGATGATATCTACATAAACAATGTATAAGTAATGTCACCATATTTTCAGCGCATACACAACTGCTGCTAACTCCAGGATGTGAGTAGGATAGTTCTGTTCATGATTCCTCAACTATCTTGAGGCATAAGAAATCATCTTACTGTGCTGTATCAATACACACCCCAATCCTGTACCTGAGGCATCACAATAAACTGTATAACCTTATGTACCTTCTGGTAAAGTAAGGACTGATGCCGATGTAAACTGGTTCTTCAACTCTTGGAAACTCCTCTCCTAAGATTCAGACCATTGAAACTTAGCCACTTTCTGAGTCAATTTCCTTAATGGTATTGAAATAGAAGAGATTCTCTATGAATATCCTTTAATAGCCTGCTAACCCCAACAAGCTTTAAACCTCCAATGGAGTTGTGGGTCTAGGCCAATTTTTCACGGCCTCTATCATCTGAATATCAGCTCTAATGCGTTTATCAGAAACAATGTGACCTAAGAATGCCACTAGATTCAGCCAGAACTCGTATTTAGAGAACTTAACATACAACTTATAGTCTTGTAGAGTTCACAACATCCTCTGCAAGTGATGAGCGTGCTCCTTCTCTGAACGTGAATAGATCAGAATATCATCGATAAATACAATCACAATCACATATAGAAACGGCCAAAACACGCTATTCACCAAATCCATAAATGCTACTGGCTCCTTGGTTAACCCAAAAGACATTATGAGGACCTCAAAATGACCATATCTAGTTCTGAAAGATGTCTTCGCAATATCTTTCGCCTTGACCCTCTCCTGATGATACCCAAACCTTAAGTTAATCTTCGAGAAGCACTTAGCACCTTGCAACTGATCAAATATGTTATCGATTATAGGAAGTGGATACCTATTATTTATGATCAGTTAATTCAGCTGCTGGTAGTCAATACACAGCCTCAACGAACCATCTTTATTTCGTTCGAACAACACTGGTGCATCCCATGGAGAAGTACTGGGCCTAATGAAGCCCTTATCTAGCAAATCCTTCAGCTGCTCCTTCAACTCTTTCAACTCACCAGGAGCCATTCTGTAGGGAGGAATAGATATGTACTAAGTGTCTGGAAGCACAACAATACCGAACTAAATTTCTCTTTCTGGAGGAAGACTTGAAAGCTTATCTGGAAACACATTAGGATATTCATTAACCACTGGAACTGATTGAAGAGTTGGTGGTTCTGAATCTGCATCTCTGACCTGAATAAGATGATATATACAACCTCTGGAGATTAACTTAGTTGCCTTAAGATAGGAAATGAACCTACCCTTAGGCGTCACAACATTACCTTTCTATTCTAGTACTGGCTGGCTCGGAAATTCAAATCTAACATTCTTTGTTCGGCAGTCAACATTAGCAGAACATGAGGCTAACCAATCCATTCCCAGTATAACATCGAAATCGACCATTTCTAATTCAACTAGGTCCGCTGAGGTGTAGCAACTACAAATTACTACCGCACAACCCCAATAGACCCATCTAGCAATCACCGATTCATTAATCGGTGTAGACACCTTAAATGACTTACTCAATAACTCAGGCTGTATGCCAAATACCAGTAACAAAGGGAGTGACATGAGATAGAGTAGAGTCTGGTGATAGAGTAGAGTCTGGATCTAGTAGTGTATAAATGTTATGAGAGGAACTGATCAAATACCTATGACCACATCTGTTGATGGCTCCAGGTCCTGGCGACTTGCTAAGACATATATACGATTTTGATGACCATCAGAACTAGACGCTCCACCGCTGCCTCTACCTCGGCCGGTCGATGTCTGTGGATCATGCCCCGTAAGACGTATTTATGATGATAAAGTTGTCACTGACTCAGTCGGCTGAGCTACGCTTCCTTGAACAATCCTGATAGAAATGGTTAGGGGATCCATACGAAGAACACATCTAAGTCCTGATGATGCTGCCTCGGATGTGTCTTACCTCTTACCACACCTACTGCAGTGCGGCGTATGCGGTCTCATGTGGCTCTAACTCCTCTGATGCTAAGAACCTGACGCTCGTGAACTCTGACCTGGTTTAGAATAAGCAAATTGATCATATCTCGACCCCTAAAATTATAGTGGTGCACTGGCCATGGAGTAATCTAGATGCCTAGAGAACTGTGGCCTAAATCCACCCCGATGCGCTCTAAAGTTACATGCAAATATCTCTATCTTATTCTGCTCTCTATCTCGATCTCGGTCTATACGTTGCTGCCGCTTACGCTTTTCTAGGTTCTGAACAAATACCTGAATTCAAGAAATATCCATACCTTTGTGAAGGCCACTACCGTACACTGCCCGATCAAGTGTGGCTCGAGACCTATCGCAAATCAATGTACCCGATATCTCATCTTAGCCACTATCAAGGGAGCTACCTAGCCAAGGAATTAAATCAAAGACTATATTCCCACACACTCATGTTCCCCTGTTGGAGAGCTAAAAACCTATCAATCCTGGCCTGTCGGGTCTCCACCGGCAAATAATGATCTAAGAAAGCCTCAGAGAAGTCCTCCCATACTGCTCGAGGTGCATCCGATCCTATGGAATGCTCCCAAGCCACCTACCACAAGACAGTTACACCCTTAGCCTATAAGCTGCTAACTCCACTGCCTCAATCTCGGTAGCGTGCATCACCCGCAATGTCCTCTATAGCTGATCAATAAAATTCTGAGGGTCCTTATCACGGTCAGATCCTGTGAACACTGGAGGGTCCAGGTTAATAAAGTTTTGAATCCTTCAACTAGCTGGCCTCTTAGAAGGTGTAGCACCTGCACCTGCTACAGTCTAGCTTTGAGCCTGAGCAGCTACTAACCGGGTCAGCAATTGTACTACACCTCTGCATATCCTAGTTAGATATGCCAGGTAGAGGAACTGCGAGTACTGGGGTCCTTCCAAACTCCTCTGATGCTGGAGGAGTCGGAGAATCCTGAGAAGGCATCTCACTCTGGGCCTTATTAACGGTTGGCACATGGCTAGTACCTTCTCCCGCTGCCACATTCAAATCTTACTAGCAGTCGTCTTCCAAGTTGTCGACATTACTATAACACAAAACAAGATACGAATTAGGAACCAAATTTTACAACCTGGCTCATTGCACGATCTAGAATAAGAAGGAAGGGTGACAATTCTAAATGCCTCGTATCCTCCTAATTAAAACTATGGTGCACAACCCATAAGTAAGATTATACCAGATACGGCTTGTAGCCTCCTTAGGACAGACCTTCTTTGATACTAAGTTTGTCATGCCCTAAACCCGAGGATGCGTGACCAGCACCCGGTGTCGAACCTAACTGAGTACCATAACATGACATATGCTTCTCCAATTCATTTAGTCAACAAAGACCGGCAAGGCCAACATAATATATTCCTGAAGATAAGGAAACACGGCACTAGACATATCCAAAAGATATACACAACAACATGGGCCGACTAGGACATCATATATATCAGGTCAAAATAAAGTCGACAAGGCTACCATTACAACTATACACAACACATAAATCTATAAGCCTCTAAGAGTACAACATGTGACATATAGTTGGGATAGTGTCACGACCCAGCTAGGGGTCGCGACGGGTACCCGGAGCTGGTTACCGAGCACCGCTCACTCTTCTACTTATCTTGCTCATTTAATATTCTTTTATCAATTTACATGCCTGTTGTAGGAAAATCATAGTTAAACAAACATAAATACTTTATATACAATTGCCTTTCGGCCATCAAAATAATATACACGCATATGAAAACGTCTTGTGAGACCATCTAACCCACACTGTGCATCTACGAGCCTCTACTAACATACAGTATATACATGGACGGAACAAGACTTCGTCGTGCCCAAAATATGCATATATATATACAAAAAGGATAATCCTATGCACCTCCGGACGATGGAGTGCTTTCAACCAGCTGACTGTTACTGAGGATCTGGGCCAAGCTCTTCTCTCTGTCTACCTGTGGGCATGAACACAGCGTCCGAAGAAAGGACGTCAGTACGAATGTTGTACTGAGTATGAGAAGCATAAACAATGAAAGAAAACATCAACAATATAGTGATAACATCAACATGAAATATCTGGATCTGTCTGATAATCATAAAGGAAATCATGCGTGCCATCTTACTTATACTCATCCTCATAACATATATGCATCATATGCAAGCTTCCCGTCCATGTCGGAACGGTGTGATAATCAATAATATTAGCCCGCGTCCAGGCCTCCCGCGTCCGGGGTACCATCTCATGCCGCCCACTAGTGGTGTCTGCCCATGCCCGAAGGTCATGGTGTATCCGTATAGCTGCCCGCCTTGGCGGTGACTGCCCGGCCAACTAGGCACGGTGTGAAATGCTCATGTCATGCTTATCATAAAATGCTCATAATAATAATATACTCATCATAAAATACTTACCTCATTGTAATACATGCATAAGGCTCAAGATCAACTTTACTCTATGGGGGTGACGTAAGGTCGTGATCCCCCGATTCCATTATGGAACAACTATTGATACTCTGCCTCACCTTGAAGGAACTAGTACATAAGGTGAGTGTAAGCGATAGTTAACATCATCATTATACTAGCATCATCATATCGTATTCCTCGTCTTATATAGACATTAAGGAGTTAGACTCTTAGCCTTTCGGACTATAAGAACTCATGAAGAGAATAGGAATTTCGTGCTACAAGATTCATGCCATCAGAAAGAAGGGACTAGCCTCACATACCTTGGTCGTTTAGCTAAGATATCTCTCACTCGTTCTCCTTCAATATCGCGTCGTTACCTTCATAAAGAATTCATATCAACATTAGCATACTAACTACAAGAACGCGTCGCTAATTCTAAGAGAAGTCGGACAACGCTTCTCTTGTTTATACTATTTTTCCCATGTTTTATATTAACTCCCAACATTCATAGCATTACTCACAATATCGAAATCAACAATCGTCGTTTACGTACATTTAGCAAAATCCACCATTTTCCTCCAATTTCCCTCATAATTAGCCTTATGACTCGTCCTTGCATTTTCATGCATTTAACGCTTGTTTCATGATATAAACATCATTTATAACGTATTTGTACTCACAACACTCCAATATTCATAGTTCAATTCCACTATCATTCGTTTATGTCACTATTCACTTAATAATGACCCATTTCTATGTTCTTCTACATTTCAAGTGTCTAAGCCTTTCAATGCCTTGAACAACATGAATATATCATGGAACTTACCTTGGATGTTGGTTGAACAAGTCTTGAGTTGCAATACTTCACTTTGGACAAAACCCTAGTTTTACCTTCTTGGGAATTACTTGACTTAGATGATCCCTTGATGTCTTCTTGCACTTGATTTCATAGGTTTTGTGTTGTTGATCTTTAGCTTTCCCTTGATTCTCTTGGATTCTTATGGAGGAAGTATTTGGAGAGTTCTAGAGTGTTCTTGAGTTGTATGAATGAAGAATGAAATAAAATGAGGCCTAAGTTCCTTTTAATAACTCAAAAGCTGATGTTTAATGAATTTTTGTCGGGATGAACAGTGGTCGTAAACTGCAGTTTACGGACCGTGTTTTGATTTACGGGTCGTCCACTGTGGTCGTATTTAAGCATTCCAAAAACAGAGAGTTTGGCTGGTGGACATGGCAGTTTACGACTTGGTTTACGGTCCGTAAACCGGTTTACGGGCCGTATTCTGGGTCGTTTTTAACCATTTCAACACTTAACAGAAACTTGAGATTTTTGACGCAATGAAAGCCGATTGCACTATACGGTCCGTAGATCACTTTACGTGCCGTATAGTGCCATATACGACCACTGGGTGAAAATTTTTCTACAACTTTATTATTTCCAAAAATGCAAAATTAGCCATTCTCGACTCAGTAAAACACCATACACTCAAGTCCTTCATTGTTCTACTCATCACACAAGTACGGAAAAATTTCCGAGGTGTAACATTCTTCCCCCCTTTTGGAAAATTCGTCCTCGAATGTTCGACACTCGGGGATTTTAGAAAATTTTTGCCAGAGTTCCCTTTGTAATTTGGCACTACCAATTTACCACAACGACCCATAATATCATCGCCTCACAGGGCTATATCACAATATCTGCATATTTATGGCCACACACGACCAAAAACATAAAACTAAAACATTCATACCTCATATCGTCGACGTCTCATCTTGAATCTCTTCTGGGGATTGGAACAAATGGGGGTACATAGATTTCATCTTTTCCTCCGCTTCCCAAGTCATTTCTTCCCGATTATTGTTCCGCCATAGCACTTTGACTGAAGCAACCTTTTTATTCCGAAGCCTTCGCACTTGTCTATCCAAAATAGCAATGGGCACTTCCTCGTATGTCAACTTCTCTGTCACTTGTACATCATCAATCAGAACAATCCTCGTGGGGTCTCCAATACACTTGCGGAGCATCGAAACATGGAATACTGGGTGTACAGATTCGAGCTCTGAAGGCAAGTCCAATTCATAGGCTACTCTACCCACCTTGCGGATGATTCGATAAGGTCCAATGTATCTTGTACTCAATTTCCCCTTTTTGCCGAACCTCATTACTCCCTTCATTGGCGAGACCTTCAAGAATACCCAATAATTAGCTTGAAATTCTAAATCCCGTCGGCGGTTGTCCGCATAAGACTTTTGGCGACTTTGAGCTGTCAACAGTCGGTCTCGAATCACTTTAACCTTTTCAACTGCTTGTTGGACCAAGTCGGGGCCTATTAATTGTACTTCTCCGGTTTCAAACCATCCAATTGGAGATCTGCATTTTCTTCCGTATAAGGCTTCATACGGAGCCATTTGGATACTGGAATGATAGCTGTTATTATAGGCAAATTCAATAAGAGGCAAATGCTCATCCCAACTACCACCGAAGTCCAGCACACATGCTCGTAGCATATCTTCTAAGGTCTGAATAGTGCGTTCGGCTTGCCCGTCGGTCTATGGGTGGAACGCCGTGCTGAGCTTAACTTGAGTACCTAGACCTTCTTGAAAGGACTTCCAGAACTTGGCTGTGAATTGCGCCCCTCTATCCGTGATAATGGCCCAAGGAATACCATGAAGTCGTACAATCTCCTTGAGATACAATTTAGCATAATCCTCCGCTGAATATGTAGTCCTGACGGGGAGAAAATGAGCTGCTTTTGTGAGCCTGTCCACGATCGCCCATATAGAATCATACTTCCCTCGCGTATGGGGTAATCCTACCACAAAATCCATATTAATTTCTTCCCATTTCCACGTAGGAATTTCCATTGCTTGCGATAAACCTCCTGGCTTTTGATGTTCGGCTTTCACTTGCTGACAATTTGGCCATTGGGCTACAAACCCTGCTATGTCTCGCTTCATACCATCCCACCAATATAGCAACTTAAGGTCGTGGTACATCTTGGTTGCACCTGGATGAATAGAATACCGGGAATAATGTGCTTCCTCTATCCGGAAATTTGAATCGAACTACCTTCGTCCGGCAACAAACATTAGCATAGCATGACGCCAACCAGTCCATACCCATAATTACGTCAAAATCTATCATCTCAAGTTCAATCAAATCAGCCTTTGTCTGACGATCGCGTATAATGACTGCACAGTTCTTATATACTTGCCTCGCTATTACAGGATCACCAACCGGAGTGAATACTTTGAAAGGTTTAATTGGCTCGGGTCTCACCCCAACACAATCAGCGATATACGGAGTAATATATGAGAAGGTAGAACCTGGATCAATCAGAGCATATACGTCACGGGAAAATATAGTCAGGGTACCTGTGACAACATCTGGGGAAGACTCGAGATCCTGTCGCCCAGCTAAAGCATACACACGGGGCTGAACAACACCTGAAGTAGATGCTCCCCCTCTACCTCTGCCTCTACCTGCTGTAGTCTGAGGAGTCTGTGCTGTCGGGCGTGCTGAAGAAGAACCCACTGCTGAACCCGTAGACTGAGTCCCAGCTCTATCTCTCGCTGAGGGGCAATCTCTCATCATGTGACCAACTTGCCCGCAAGCATAACAAGCATCCGAACCCTGACGACACCGTCCGGAATGTAATTTTCCACACTGGCTACACCGCGGTACTGGAGGTCTCCTCTGACTAAAATCTCCCTGATACTGAGAACTTGGGGCCCTCGAACTCTGACCCTGCCCTGACTGAAAAGAGCGATCGAACCTCCTGTCTGAGAATTTGGGAGGCGCACTAGTCGCGGACTGACCTGAGGGCCTGGGATGTGTCTGTCTCGGTCCCTCTCTATACTCACTGCTCTCTCCCATAGATCTAGCCCTCTTACCTTGTCTTCTGTCACTATCACGATCACTTCTTTGCTATCATTGTCGTTCCTCGAGATTCTGAGCATGGGCCTGTATCCGGGAAATATCCATCCCGTCTTGCAAGGAGGCCGTCAAACAATCTCTGTACAAATGTGGCCTCAGACCACTCACAAATCTATAGATTCTGTCTCCCATGTCGGCCACCATAGTCGGAGCATATCAGGCCAATGAGTTGAATTGTATGCTATACTCTCGGGCACTCATACCCCTTTGCTTTAAATTCAGGAACTTGTCCGCTCTAGCTCGGCGGACTTCGGGTGGCAAGTAGTGACGAATAAAGGCATCTACAAACTCTTGCCACACGGGAGGTGGAACATTTTCTCCTCTTGCTATCACCCAATTCTTATACCATAACACCGCCACATCGTGGAGTCTATAAGAAGCCAACTCCATGGATTCGGTCTCGGAAGCATGGATAATCTCTAAAGTCCTCAACATCTCATCAATAAAATTTTGCGGATCTTCATCTGGTTTTGACCCAAAGAATTCCGGAGGATTTAAGGCCATAAAGTCACGGGCTCTCGTACTAGGTGAACGATCCCTTGGACCCGCATCCTGTCATTGTGCCTGAGCGGCAACCAATTGTGTCAATAAATGGATGGCCTCGGACACTTGTTGACCCGAAGCACTCGGTGGAGGAATTGGAGCTGAGGCTCCTCCCTGTTCTTTACATTGGGCGCGGCCTCACTTTGCGATTCGCTTTCCTCTACATTTGCCGGAGGCTCTCTTTCCGCCTGCCTCTTTGTCGTAGCTTTGCCCTTCTGGGAAGCTGTAGCTTTTCCTTTTGGCGGCATTTTCTGAAACCATAACGCACTTTTAGGAATAACATAATCCTAAGCATGGCTCTATCGCACGATTTCATGAGAAGAAGGATGGTCATTTTCCTAAATGCCCTGTAGCCTCTTGTTTATTAGTGTGGCGTGCAACACACCATAAACAAGACTCTACTAGACACGGCTCGTAGACACTTCCTAGGATGAATTGCTCTGATACCACTTCTGTCACGACCCATCTAGGGGCCGCGACGGGTACCCGGAGCTGGTTACCGAGCACCGCTCACTCTACTACCTATCTTGCTCATTTAATATTCTTTTATCAATTTACATGCCAGTTGTAGGAAAATCATAGTTAAACAAACATAAATACTTTATATACAATTGCCTTTCGGCCATCAAAATAATATACACGCATATGAAAACGTCTTGTGAGACCATCTAACCCACACTGCGCATCTACGAGGCTCTACTAACATACAGTATATACATGGACGGAACAAGACTCCGTCGTGCCCAAAATATGCATATATATATACCAAAAGGATAATCCTAAGCACTCCGGACGATGGAGTGCTTTCAACCAGCTGACTGTTACTGAGGATCTGGGCCAAGCTCTCCTCTCTGTCTACCTGTGGGCATGAACACAGCGTCCGAAGAAAGGACGTCTGTACGAATGTTGTACTGAGTATGAGAAGCATAAACAATGAAAGAAAACATCAACAATATAGTGATAACATCAACATGAAATATCTGGATCTGTCTGATAATCATAAAGGAAATTATGCGTGCCATCTTACTCATACTCATCCTCATAACATATATGCATCATATGCAAGCTGCTCGTCCATGTCGGAACGGTGTGATAATCAATAATATTAGCCCGCGTCCAGGCCTCCCGCGTCCGGGGTACCATCTCATGCCGCCCACTAGTGGTGTCTGCCCATGCCCGAAGGTCATGGTGTATCCGTATAGCTGCCCGCCTTGGCGGTGACTGCCCGGCCAACTAGGCACGGTGTGAAATACTCATGTCATGCTTATCATAAAATGCTCATAATAATAATATACTCATCATAAAATACTTACCTCATTGTAATACATGCATAAGGCTCAAGATCAACTTTACTCTATCGGGGTGACGTAAGGTCGTGATCCCCCGATTCCATTATGGAACAACTATTGATACTCTGCCTCACCTTGAAGGAACTAGTACATAAGGTGAGTGTAAGCGATAATTAACATCATCATTATACTAGCATCATCATATCGTATTCCTCGTCTTATATAGACATTAAGGAGTTAGACTCTTAGCCTTTCGGACTATAAGAACTCATGAAGAGAATAGGAATTTCGTGCTACAAGATTCATGCCATCAGAAAAAAGGACTAGTCTCACATACCTTGGTCGTTTAGCTAAGATATCGCTCACTCGTTCTCCTTCAATATCGCGTCGTTACCTTCATAAAGAATTCATATCAACATTAGCATACTAACTACAAGAACGCGTCGCTAATTCTAAGAGAAGTCGGACAGCGCTTCTCTTGTTTATACTATTTTTCCCATGTTTTATATTAACTCCCAACATTCATAGCATTACTCACAATCGTCGTTTACGTACATTTAGCAAAATCCACCATTTTCCTCCAATTTCCCTCATAATTAGCCTTATGACTCATCCTTCCATTTTCATGCGTTTAATGCTTGTTTCATGATATAAACATCATTTATAACGTATTTGTACTCACAACACTCCAATATTCGTAGTTCAATTCCACTATCATTCATTTATGTCACTATTCACTTAATAATGACCCATTTCTATGTTCTTCTACATTTCAAGTGTCTAAGCCTTTCAATGCCTTGAACAACATGAATATATCATGGAACTGTTATATCCCGCATTTTTGTGTATTCGGATAATTCAAGACAAATTGTGGGAGGTTAAGTGCAAGCATACACTTCAACCTTGATTAGTACACAAGATGTTTGTAAGAATTATGGACGCAAAAATATGGGGGAAGTCGAAGGGCAAATTTGAAAATTGGAAAAATAATTTTGTTCATGAATTGTAGAAAAAAAAATAGGTGGACTTGAGTTTGGGCCAAGTTGGCCATCCAAATTGGTGTGGGCTTAAGCCCACATAAAAGGTTAATGAACAATATTAAAAGAAGACCAAGTCTTCTAATTGTCCCCATAACGGCCCATATGTTTGTATATGTATGTGTATTCGGGCGATGTGTATTCCGCCAGCCTACCGGTTTTTGGTATGATATTTCTGTAAGGGTGACCGCTTAAGATGATATCTGTTTTCAGCATCTGTTCAAAATAACGTATGCTAAATTTGAATAAGTATTCGATATGTCGATTTGGTAAGCGAATGAGTTCGGGTGTCCAAATAGGGCACCAATCGCGGCCCACGGGGCTGGGTCGTGACATTGTCCATGTCGGGAGTTCCTAGGTTGGAGTGGAAGGGTGCTATAAGTCATGCACCAGAGTTATATTTTTTCATAGGGTTAGATGGATTGTTGAGAAGGGGTGTTGTGCTTATTTAGCTTATGTTTGGGATAAAAGCGCTGATACTCCTCCACTTGAGTCAGTGCTAGTAGTGAGGGAGTGTGCCTATGTATATTTGATCGATCTATCGAGTGATCCACCAGATCATGACGTAGATTTTTGCATTGATTTGAAGCCGCCCCTACCTCTAATCATTGAATTTGAACCAATATCCAAGAAGCACTCACAATATCCACTTTGTTGCTTATGTCGAACTCACAAGTATGGTTAAAATAATTATAAAAATCACTTGAGAGACTAGAACAACACTTAGGACACTCTTTCCACTGACCACCACACCATTTAGAAAAGTTCCAATCATAGAAGAGTCATACAACCCATCCCGTATGATCCAAATTTTTGAGCAATTTTCCCTAAGTGGGGTCTCCACAAAGTAGAGAAGAATCACTAAAATATGAATATCCAATATTCGATAAATTTTTGTTCCAGATGCCATGTCAAGAAGAATAATCAAAATATTGAATAAAAAACAAAAAATAGAACTTGACTATAAAAAAGAAAAGTTCAATCTAGATAAATAGTTAATTTCTGAGTCCCCGGCAACGGCGCCAAAAACTAGTTGCTCCGAAACACACATGCAAACGTATGTGGTCGTACAAGTAATATAGTGATTTTATAAATCGGATGTCGAACCCACAGGGAATTATGATTAACTATTTACTATTAAACGACCCTAATTATCGGAAATCTGAAGGTTTTAGTTATAAACTAACTAAGGATAAAAGAAAACAAAGAATGAACTTCGACCAAGAAAGAGCAGATTTTTTATGTTTTCAATGAGTTAACTGTTCCGGGTTGCGGTTGGTTCAGTAATACTATTGAGTTATCCAACTACTTTCTCTCAATCTGAATTATCAATGATTGCTAATTAGATAGATTATTAACTCTTGTGGTATTCTCCCGCGCCACTACTCGCTTATTCAAAATAGTGTTCCTATGGAATTGACCTATTAAGAACGCAATTCATTTACGGTATTTAATTGAAAGCGGTGACTAAGTATATTTCTATCCTAGCTACAAATCCTATCCTAACAGCTGGGTTAATCAGAGCATGCCTTCTTTACTTCTTCTCTATTCTAACAACATCTTTTCCAAGTATGTATATTAGATATTCTATAAAACCTAACTATTGGCCAAACAATCAAGCAATTATGTACAGAATGAAAGAAACAATGAAAATCAACAACTCATATTAAGATAGAACGTCTTCCAACATCGATATTAATGGTTCACCACAACCCTAGAACGTGAAGCTTAGCTATACATAGACATGGATGAAATACAACAAATCATCCAAAGAAAATATAAAAGCGAGAAGTATGGATGAAACAAGGTAAAACCCAATAACCTCCGGCCTCCAGGGCGACTTCCTAGGTCTCTCTAGATCCAAAGTTCTCTAAAAACTATGTCTCGTGAACTATTTATAAGTGTAGGAAAAAGCCCAAACAACATAGCCGAGTCCAAAACAAATTGGGAAATTATTCTGGTTCACCACTTTTAAGCTCGCTGAGCGAGCTCCAAAGCGAGTTCAGACCTCGCTATGGGCTTCACCAAGCGAAGTGTTGCTGCCAACATTGCTAGGTATGTTTTCCACTTTTGCTTCTGAATTTCAATTCTAATTGTAACTCTTTCTTTCTCTATATTTCTTTTGTCTTCATATAGGGGACAAAATCTATGGAGTGTCCCCAATCTTGTCGCCTCCCTTCTTTTCCAAATCTCTTTAATTTTACAACTCTGTAATGATTCGATTAATTGTTTTGAGATTTTTACAGCTTTTTCCCAAAATACTCTTCTCGTAGTTTCATTTTGATACTTATGACTTGTGGGAATGGGTGATGTGGTTCTCGAGGCTATCGGGTGGGTTTAGGATTGATGTTAGTGAAATTTGAGTTTTCTAAGTTAAGGAAATGGAGATGTTTGACCAAAGTCAACATCGAGGGTAAATGTGTCATTTTGGAAGTTTTATCGATGCCATTAGGTCTGAAATGTAAATTTTGACTTAGTCGAGCATTTGGTTCAGGTCTCGAGGCGTTTGGGTGTGATTTGAGTCATTGGTTGAAAAGTTGAGTTTTTGAGGTTGTGGAGTTGACCTTGGTCAACCCCGGGTCAAGGTGATCTTGTTTGAGAAATTTGAGTGCATAAGCTAGTTCTTAGTATGTTTTATAATAGAAAAACATATTTGGTTTATGTTTAGGGGTTTCCGAATGAGCTTCGAGTGTTTGATCGAAATTCGGAAAAACCAAATTTTCTGGTTTGCAGCTGTTGCTGGTTTCCTTCTATGAGTTTTCATAGAAGGATTGTGTTCGCGAGAGGTGGGGGCCAAGAGTATCGCGTTCGCTAGGCTAGCTTGCACTCACGAAGAACAATAGGCTTGGGGCTGAATAAAGAACCTCCATTTCGTGTTTCACCTTCCTAAACCTATTTAGAAGCTATAGAGCTCGGATTAAGGTGATATCAAGTTCTATTTGCAAGTTTCTTCATTGAGGTAAGTTCTAAACCTTTATCTAAGTGTTTATTAATGATTTCTTCCATTCATTTATGATTCTAATCATGATTCCTAAGTAGTAAGTTGAGGATTTCCATAGAAATGGGTTTTGACAGGATTTGCAAAATTGAAGAATCAATTGGGGTTAGAACTTGATGATTTTTAGGATATGGAATATCTAGACTATGGGTTAGGTAATTTTATGCTTAAATTCCAATTTTACCCTTATGGGGCTGGGGTTATCTTTTTGGGTTCGTTTTTGGGATCCGGACTAAAATATAGCAATATAGGTATGGTTGGACTCGTATGACCTTGTAGAATATTATTTTAACTATGTTGAATTCAACTTTATGATAAATTACCGTTTTGACCTTCAGGGTTTGGGATGGGATTTTAGGTTGACTTTTTGAACCCGAATTCCCTGTATGGATTTATGGGTATCGTCTGACTTATATTCTCATGTAGATATCGTAATTGGATAGATTGAGCTTGTTCAAAAGCTCAGAGGAAGGGGAAGGCCGCGGAGTAACTCTTCAGCTTCAGATTCAGACAAGTTGAGACTTACTAGACCCTCTATTTAGTGTTATGTGTTGGCTAATCTAAATAAGAAGCGTAATGAGGAATTGGGGGTCCCATACTTGTGAGGTGACAAGCACTTATGCGGGTACCAGTGTATCTATATGGGTAACTAAAACATGAACTAATATGACTTGTGATGGAGATTATGTGTTTAGCCTTCGGGACATGAGGAATGGTGAATAAATCCATTTAGGTTGGTATGAATGCTATTTATTTGGGCTATGATGGCCGCTATTTGTTGAATAATAGTGAATAATGACTTGATTTGCATGAACACTCCACCTCTCGTCTAGACTATGAAAAGGACATACACACACTTGACATTGACTTGTTATTATGCATTTGCATGGTGTACATATATCCATTCATACTTTCATGATATTATTGGCATTTCATTATTGAATATACAAGACAGGAGCCTGGGAGGTCGGATGTTGGATATGGTACATGGATGGAGTGATGATGATGATATTATAGCTGGATGGCTGAGCCCCGATGTGATCTAAGAGATCTGGTATTCTGGGGGGTATATTGTTACACCTCGGAAATTTCTCCGTGAACGTACAATGAGTAGACCAACGAAGTGTATGAGTGTGCGATGTGTTACTAAGTAGGGAATGACTATTTATGAATTTTGGAAATGAGAAAGTTACAGATTTGCACTTCGACCCAGTGGGTCGTAAAATAGAATACGGCCCGTAAAGTGGTTTACGGACCGTAAACTGCCATATCAATATCATACGCAAGCCGACAAGGCAGCCACAACATATCAATATCCATAGCACATCGTATAGACACAGCTGGACAAACCTATACACAACCCACACATATGTTTACAGACCTTTAAGAGTACGAATGGCGAAATATGACAGGACAGGGCCCCGCCGTACCCCTGGATAAACATACATATATATATAAGTCCAAAACATCCAAGACAGCTGAATAGAAGTCCTATGCTGAAGGGTCACCAAACCAACTATCTGTACTTGCGGGCATGAAACGCAGCCCCCCCGAAGAAAGGGGGTCAGTACGGAATATGTACTAAGTATATAAAGCAGTACTGAATCATAGAACAAGGAAAAGCGTAACAGTAAGCAAGTTTAGAGAGCAACCCGGGAGTAACTTGGAACAACATTTTGAACCATGTCATATGGTCCCTTACACAAATTCTAACACACACAATATAAATATAGAACATCCTACTTGTAGCCGCTTCAGGCTAATAACACAATAGTCCCTTCGGACGGCCGCTTCCGGCATAATAACACAATAGTCCCTTCGGACGGCCGCTGCCGGCATAATAATGATGGCCCCTTCGGGCAGCTGCTTCCAGCTTAATAATGATGGCCCCTTCGGGCAGCCGCTTCCGGCTTAATATCACAACCATGTCAACACAACTTAATCCATAAATACCCATACAAAGAGATGATGCTATGGAATGTAAGCATAAATCGTAAATGGAATTAAATAGTAAAATCTCGCACCCCCTTCGGAGTGGTTTTGAAAATCAAACTTTATGTTTCCTTTAATATAAAACCAATTTCCTCGAAATCATTAGTAAAACCATATACACAACTCAACTGGCACCTTATGGGTGTTCCCTTCGGAACAGAATAGGAGCTTATATATATCGACTATTATCCATCGTATAGGAAACTAAAGAGGGGAGCTCAATAACATAAGAGTTCTAACATCAAGAAGTGAATAAGAGTCATGAATCACACTCAAGATTTATGAATAGGATTACCCCAAAGTTCATATCATTCATCACTTAAATCTAAGACACGCCAAAAGAAAGAAGGGACAACTTTACATACCTGTTAGCGACTATTCGTGAATCCTTTCGCCTCGTCGTTCTTTTAGCCTATTTATATAAGAGTAACGTTATCGTTAGTAACTATATTTTCTAGTTCGCAAATCTATAGCCCGTTTCTTACAGACCCTACATTTGAACTTATATATATTCTCGTTTAGGGTTTTCTATTATCTAAAGACTTTAACGAAAATCGGGCAGCACTTCCCCTATATATTCGCCTATCCCGAATTTCCAATTGCTCTCCTGTTGACACAGAAATACCAACAACAACATATGGACATAATCATATCTTCAATTCAACAAAAATAACAACATGTTCATATCAACACAACTTCAACCTTAACTTTCTAATTCTTTTCATTCCTTCACCATTTAATCCATGACAACAACAACAACTATAATGCAACTAAAAATTAATTCACCACCCTAGTTAAAGCAGTCCCCTACACGGCTCAATTTACATTTCAACATCAACACATAACACTTCTTGTATTCATCACACACTCACTAATTTATACAAGCTAAATTACCTCCAAAACGTGAAAAAAGGATTAAATCATACCTTAAAAAAAACTTAGCTTATTAACCTTGCTAACTACTTGAATCTTTGTAACACCTTGAACATCAATCAATCTTGGAACCTCAATTTTTTCCCACACCAAGCTCGGCCAAACAGCTATGGCTGAGAGGCTCACTTGCTTCTTTTCCTCTCAATTTAATTCCTAGGATAGAAATGACTTTGTGATGCATGAATTACTCATCATAGTGTATATTTATATGTCTCCCCTAAGACTTCCACGTGCCCCCTCATGGTGAGTCATTATGTGATTTCATTTTTTTTCTTTTCTTTTTTTTTTTTGCGAAAATCGGGTGGGGCCCACTTTATTAATTAATCACTAATTCTTGCTTAATAATCTAATCACAATTAATTAATTCCTAATCTCCAATAATATTTCTACACTAAATAAAATTTATAAATAATTTATGTACTAATTAAAATTGAAAATTAAAAGTTTCTATTTCTTGTCCGAAAGTAATTCCGCCTTTAACTTGAGTCGATTTGTTCGCAGATAATTTGACGTATAAATATACGGGGTATAACAGGCTATCCCCGGGTACCCGTCATGCCCCCTAGCTGGGTCGTGACATATATGGACCTCATGAGTCACCCATGGGTCACGTGAAACCTACTGCAGGAGTGTGTGTATACCGGTGCATATGGCCATTGCATTGCATACCATTCACTTACATTGCATGCATTCTTTATATCTCATGCTACTTATGCTTGTCTGACTTGATTTCATGCCATATGTTCGTTAGAGGATATAAATATGGGATCTTTATGTTCATACTTGACATAATTGATATAAAGATGAGATCTTTACACTTGCTCTTGGTTTATAACGATGAAAAGGTTGAACTTTCACGGTTATTCTAAAAAGGAATGGACTTCTAGATCCGATTATAATGTGAGACAATTATCTAATCATTGTATGCTTATAAATTGTGAATTTGAGACTAACTAAGTAAGAAAAGGAGTATCGGAAGTACCAACCCTCGTCAACACAATAGCTAAGGGTTGGTCAACGATGCTGCTGGGTACATGTGCTTCCCGTACTCACTCTACACTTGTTGTACCTTTTTTGTGCAAGTACAGATCCACACACGAATGGAGGTTTGTGGATCCTTTAGATAGTTTCTTAGAGTTTTAGGTTGAACCAATGATGGTTCGACGGCGCCAGACTCCTTCTTTTCTTTAGTTCCTGTCTTGCTTTACTTCAGACAGTTATGTATTATTCATGTCACGACCCAACCCCGTAAGCCGTGACAAAAGTGGTATCAGAGCGGTTTTTCCTTGGAATGTCTACAGGCCGTGTCTCGTAGAGTCTTGTTTATCGGTGTGTTGTGCACCACATCTATAAACAGGAGGCTACAGGGCATTTAGGGTGTTACTTTTCTTTGGAGTCTTAGATCGTGCGTTAGAGCCGTGCTATTAGGATGATTTTGATCTGATTCGTTATTGTGTTTGCAGTGATGCCTCCGAAGAAGGCAACGGCGGCCCAGAAGGGCAAGGCAGGGATGGCAGGGACTAGTCAGGCACAGCGAGTTACCCGGGCTCGTGTTTATGATTTGCCCGAGGTTGTGCCCCATTCAGAGGGATCCGCTACACCACCGGCGGAGCCTGGAGCAGGTCCATCAGCAGCTCCAAGGGCCCGAATACCCGCACCCGAGCCTCCAGCTCCTCAGCCAGGGGCGGAGGACAGGACACTGAGAGAGGCTGTGCAGTTATTGACCACTCTGGTAGCGGGACAGGCTCGCAGACGCGGGCGGAGAGATGATGATGATGACGACAGGCGTGACAGCCTGAGGGTTCGAGAGTTTCTATTATGTGGCCCTCTAGAGTTTTACGGGTCTAAGGCCGACGAGGACCCCCATGACTTTATTCGGGGGATGCGGCGCTCACTAGACTTGGTCAGGGCTTCAGAGACTGAGTCTGTTGAGTTGGCTTCGCATAGACTACGGGATGTTGCTGCTCACTGGTATGAGTCCTGGGAGCTATCCAGGGGTGAGGGTGCTACCCCAGCTACTTGGGACGAGTTCGTTACTGCTTTCACTCACCACGTTTTGCCCCCAGAGTTACGGCGGGCGTGGGTTGACCGATTTTTGCATCTGCAGCAGAGGGGTCGGAGCGTCCGTGAGTATAATATGGAGTTTGATTTTTTGGCCCGGTATGCACCTGCCATAGTAGCAGATATGGCCGATCGGATGCACAGATACGTGATGGGGTTAGACCGATATTTGATTGATGGCTGTATGGCGGTGGCATTCCAGGCCGACATGGATATTGCCCGACTACAGGCTTATGCCCTGGGTATGGAGGACCGACATAGAGCTGATTATTCCAGCAGAGATCGGGATAGGAGGTCGCCCAAGAGGGCCAGATTCGCAGGTTATTCTGGAGATTCTCGAGGCGGACAGCCTCAGCAGCAGCATTCAGGCAGACATCCTCCTCCGTCAGGCCGGGGTACACAGCTAGCCGGTAGGAGATTTGACAGTGCAGGACAGTCTGGGGCCGGTCAGAGCTCCAGAGCATCAGGTTCACAGGTATCCAGAGGTCCCAGTCAGCCTAGACCACCCAGGCCCCGTTGTTCCCATTGCGGGAAGTCGCACCCGGGAGAGTGTTATCGACTTAATGGAGCCTGTTTTTCATGCGGCGGTCAGGGCCATATTATGCGAGATTGTCTGTTGGCGAGCGGTTCTGGTAGTGTAGCTCAGCCGACGGGATCAGCCGCTGGTTCATCATCTGCTCCATCAGTTGCACGCCCTGCGGGGCGAGGTATGCCTGCACCGGCCGGATGCGGTCGAGGTCGTGGCAGTGCTTCAGGTTCTAGCGGTCCCTCGAACCGCATATATGCATTAGCCAGTCGCCAGGACCAGGAGGCTTCACCGAATGTCGTCACAGGTACATTACTGGTTTTCTCCAGATATATATATGCACTGATTGATCCTGGTTCTACTTTATCATATATTTCCCCGCTCGTTGCTAGCAAAATGGGGATAGTGTCTGAGCCTATAGAGCCATTTGAGGTCGCTACACCGGTCGGGGATTGTATTATAGCGAGGCAGGTATATAGGGATTGTTCTGTGACTATATGTGATCGCTGCACTAAAGCTGATTTGATAGAATTAGATATGCTGGAATTCAATGTCATTATGGGTATGGACTGGTTAGCTTCCTGTTATGCTAATGTTGACTGCCAGAAAAAGGTAGTCCATTTTCAGTTTCCAGGGGAACCAGTTATAGAGTGGTTCGGGTCTACAACATCGCCGAGGGGTAAGTTTATTTCGTACCTCAAGGCTAAGAAGATGATTCATAAAGGTTATATCTATCATTTGGTTCATGTGCACGACACTACAGCCGAGACACCTACTCTTCAGTCTGTTCCGGTTGTTAGTGAGTTTCCAGATGTGTTTCCAGATGAGCTTCCGGGTCTTCCACCTGAACGGGATATAGATTTCACTATAGACTTGTTGCCGGATACGCAGCCTATATCTATTCCTCCGTACAGAATGGCACCGGCTGAATTGAAGGAGTTGAAAGAGCAGCTGAAAGACTTGTTGGATAAAGGCTTTATTAGACCCAGTACATCACCCTGGGGAGCGCCGGTATTATTTGTAAGAAAGAAAGACGGGTCACTGCGCATGTGTATCGATTACCGGCAATTAAATAAGGTGACTATAAAGAATAAATATCCCCTCCCCCGGATTGATGATTTGTTTGATCAGTTGCAGGGTGCTAAATATTTTTCAAAGGTGGATCTGCGCTCAGGTTATCATCAGGTGCGAGTGCGAGAATCTGATATCCCAAAGATTGCTTTCAGGACCCGGTACAGGCATTATGAATTCAGAGTTATGTCTTTCGGGTTGACTAATGCTCCAGCAGTATTTATGGATCTGATGAATCGGGTATTTCGGCCTTTCCTGGACATGTTCGTGATTGTGTTTATCGATGATATTTTGATTTATTCACAATCAGCAGAGGAGCATTCAGATCATTTGAGGACAGTATTTGGCACCCTTAGGCAGCAAAAATTATATGCTAAATTTTCCAAATGTGAATTCTGGTTAACTTATGTGGCATTCTTGGGGCATGTTGTCGGAGCATATGGTATTCGGGTCGATACGCAGAAGATTGAAGCTGTACAGAATTGGCCCAGGCCTACTACACCGACAGAGGTACGCAGTTTTCTGGGGTTAGCCGGATATTATCGAAGGTTCGTGGAAAATTTTTCTTCTATAGCGGTACCACTGACAAAGCTTACTCAGAAAGCGGTGAAATTTCAGTGGACCGATGCCTGCGAGCGCAGCTTTCTGATGTTGAAAGAAAAATTAATTACAGCTCCAGTTTTAGCTCTTCCAGAAGGATCAGACGGGTATGTTGTCTATTGTGATGCCTCTGGTATTGGGATAGGTTGTGTATTGATGCAGCACGGTCGAGTCATAGCCTATGCTTCCCGACAGCTCAGACCGCACGAGAAGAATTATCCCACTCATGATCTTGAGTTAGCCGCGGTGATTCATGCTTTGAAGATTTGGCGGCATTATTTATATGGGGTCCACGTTGATATTTATACGGACCATAAGAGTCTCCAGTATATTTTTAAACAGAAAGAACTAAATTTGCGGCAGAGAAGATGGCTTGAGTTATTGAAAGACTATGACGTTGATATTCTGTACCATCCTAGGAAAGCCAATGTGGTAGCGGATGCACTTAGCCGCAAGTCCATGGGCAGTTTAGCTGATGTACCATCTGATAAGAAAGACTTGGTTCGTGAAATTCATCAGTTGGCCAGCCTTGGAGTTCGTTTGGCGGATTCTGGAGATTCTGGGATTTCTGTTCATGCAGTTGCTGAATCATCTATTATAGCAGAGGTAAAGCAGCGTCAGTTTGAAGATCCTATCCTGGTTCAGTACAGAGATGTGGCCCTTAATAAAGACAAGACTCCGTTTGAAATTTCACCTGAAGGGGTATTATTATATGAAGGCAGATTCTGTGTTCCGGATGTTGCAGGCTTACAGCGACAAATCATGGGCGAGGCGCATAATGCACGGTATTCTGTTCATCCTGGTTCCACTAAAATGTATCATGATCTCAGAAGTTTGTATTGGTGGGACGGTATGAAGAAAGATATTGCAGAGTTTATTAGTCAGTGCCCGAATTGTCAGCAGGTTAAAATTGAACACCAGAAGCCCGGTGGGTTATTACAGGAGATGGAAATTCCAGCCTGGAAATGGGAGATGATTAATATGGATTTTTTTGTTGGGTTACCGCGCACTCCAGGCAGGTACAATTCTATTTGGGTTATTGTTGACAGATTGACGAAATCAACCCACTTTCTCCCAGTCCGGACTACTTATTCGGCTGAGGATTATGCTAGATTATATATCAGAGAGATAGTCAGACTTCACGGAGTCCCTGTATCTATTATTACTGACCGAGGTACCCAGTTTACGACAAAATTCTGGAGGTCATTTCAGGAGGGATTAGGGACTCAGGTGAGCCTCAGTACAACTTTTCACCCTCAGTCCGACGGGCAGCCCGAGCGCACTATTCAGACGCTGGAAGATATGTTGCGGGCCTGCGTTATTGATTTCAGGGGTAGCTGGGATGATCATTTGCCGCTTATTGAATTTTCTTATAATAACAGTTATCACTCCAGCATTCAGATGGCACCGTACGAAGCTCTTTATGGCAGAAAATGCAGATCTCCTATTGGTTGGTTCGATGTGGACGAAACCAGATTAATTGGACCAGATGTGATCCAGGAAGCAGTGGATAAAGTAAAACTTATTCGGGAGCGATTATTGGCTGCTCAGAGTCGGCAGAAAGCATATGCAGACAGACGACGTCGACCGTTAGAGTTCCCGATTGGCGACTGGTTATTTCTGAAGGTGTCGCCTATGAAGGGTGTTATGAGATTCGGTAAGAAGGGTAAGTTAAGCCCGCGGTATATTGGGCCGTATCAGATCATTCGGAAGATAGGCGAGGTCGCCTATGAGCTAGACTTACCATCCGATTTGGAGGCCGTACACCCAGTTTTTCATGTGTCCATGCTGCGAAAATGTATTGGTGATCCTTCTAGAATATTCCCAATAGATGATATTCAAGTGACGGAGCAATTGTCTTATGAAGAGCAGCCTATAACTATTCTGGATCGACAGGTAAGGAGACTGCGCACTAAAGAAGTGCCTTCTGTTAAAGTCCTATGGCGCAACAACAACCGAGAAAAGATGACCTGGGAGTCGGAGGAGGAGATGAGGAGGAAATATCCCCACTTGTTTCCTACACCCACAGGTAATCTAAACCTTTTGAACTTGTTGTATTAATTGATGTATGAATCATGTGTACTACTTATATGAGAGGGACTCCCCCGTTATGCTCATAAGACTTTATAAGAGTAATTTAACATTCGGGGACGAATGTTCTTAAGGGGGGGAGAATGTTATGTCCCGCGTTTTTGCATAATGGGAATTCGTGGAAATAATTAAGACTTGTATGTTATAAGGCCATGTTTTTTATTTTAGTTAATATGTCTATGTTGTTTATGAAAATATTAGTGTGAAAATATGGAGGAAGTCCAAGGGGAAAAATTGGGATTTCGGAAATTAGTTTTGGGAATTTTAAAACGAGAGTTTTAATGATTTGGGCTCAACAAAAATTTAAGAGAAATGAGGCCCAAAATGTTAAGGGTGGCCGGCCATGTCTTTGGCCCAAACCCATAACAAGTTGTCATGTGATTAGCATGTGACAACTTAATAAAGAGAGTACTATATATTGCTAGCCTTAGAACATTCAAGAAAAAGAAGCAAATCATAAATTGAAGAACACCCAAGAGAGAGGGTTTCGGCCAACATAAGAAAGAAAGAAAAAAAAATTCTAGCTTTGATCTTAATCCAAAAATCTTGTCCTTCTTGTATTGTAGTAAGTTCAAGACGCTCTCCGACGTGATACAATTAGTTTGGCGGAAGAATCACATTTGCGGCAAATCGGAACCTTAAGAGGAAGGTAAGATTTCTATGTTTTGATGTTATGAAATAGGTATATATGTAATAGTGATTGAAGTTTCATGAAAAATATGGGATTGTGTTGTGTTGTGCATGGCCGTGTGTGTGGGGGTGGAAGGTGTTGGCCGTGTACCACATAGGGAGGAGGAGAAGTGGATTCAAGTTTTGTTTGGATTGATTAGTTGTATTGTGGTGACTTCTTGTGATGCAAATGAAGGTTTAATGAATTGAATTGGCATTGAAATTTCTTGTATGTAATTATGAGAAATTATGTGAATTCTATATGATTTTTATATAAT
This sequence comes from Lycium barbarum, assembly GCF_019175385.1. Taxonomy (NCBI): domain Eukaryota; kingdom Viridiplantae; phylum Streptophyta; class Magnoliopsida; order Solanales; family Solanaceae; genus Lycium; species Lycium barbarum. The sequence goes on from NC_083342.1 coordinate 73,329,385, forward strand.
TATAGAAGTGAGATTCTAAATGTGAATTATGGTCGTTGTTAATGAATTTGGATGAAAATAATGCGAGTTGGTAGTCTGTCGCATTTGTTGAAGTTTTGGATAGAATATGGAAATTGGCGGCATACTTGAATTCATGTATATCGCTTGGAATATTATTGGAATGTGTTTGAATAACTTTGAATGAGTAAATGAATGTGATAATGTGGATGTTAGTTTGATGTTGTGAAGTTTGGATGAAAGTTGTTGATTTATGTAGAAAGAGAGAATATTGACGTTAGAGTGATTTTTGTTATTACTTGTGATGTTTGGGATATTGTGGGTTGTTGTGTTGATGTATATTGAGCCGAGCTAAGTCTCGGGGGTGTTATATATATAGGGGAAGTGCTGCCGAAATTTCGGTAGACAAAAATGAAATTAAGTGAATTCTTAAGCCTTGAAATCCCTAAATGGTAACTTTGACCATTTGCAGATTCTGAGCGAAACGGGACTTGAGTTTTGGGCGAGCGTAAGACGTATATAAGGTATGTAAGGCTACCCACTCCTTCTTTTGGCATGTCTTAAGTATCCTAGGTTGATATCGGAGCCCCGGGGGCAATTCTGTTCCTTGAAATCCGAATTAGAAATCGAGCACTATTCATTCAATTGAATTGAACCTTAAAGTCCTTCTTTTGCTTGCAAAGTAATTAGATGTCTGAAAATTATGCAAATGTAATCAAATTGCTTCGGATCTTCCATGCATGATTCCATAGACCCTAAATGTTCGTGGTTCATGTCCGTCACTTCAACTTGACCCGCGGTGACCCGCTAGCATCGAGACTTCCTTGTTGCTCTATTATTCTCGTTTTTGTATAATGTCAGCAAAACACTTTTGTTTATGAGTTTGGCTATCATAAAATAATGTTTTGACTGCCACAGTATTCTAGATTATATTTTGAACCATAAATACTATGTTGGAAATATTTTGTGAAACGAGCCCCGTATTGACTAACTATTCGAACAAGTTGACTAATGAATTAGCATATGATGTTATCAAGTTTCAAAAGATGTTTCGACCTATAAATTGCATTGTTTGCTCACGACTCCGCTCGTGCCCTTATTATGACTTCGTTCACCAGTTCCCGGGCCGGTTATGATTCGTGCGTACTATGATAAATTCGGCCGTATGCTGTGTTACGGTTCCCGAGACCTCGTCATAGGGCCGGGTTCCGTTTGGTGTTGTGCTATGATATGGCTGGTGATATGTTATGATGATATGTGTGCTCAGGGATGTACGGAGATTTGAACCTTCTGGTGTTATGCTGTGTGTGGCACCAGTGTCGGAGTGGTGACCACGTTCCTGAGCTTTGCATGATTTTGTTTGCATTATGTAAACATGATTTTGATATAGATTCTGATATACTGTTCAGTATTCCCCCTTTTGTATCCTGTTTATTTTCAGTTGTGGCTCATATTTCTGTACTCTATGCTTTACATACTCAGTACATCTTTCGTACTGACCCCCTTTCTTCGGGGGCTGCGTTTCATGCCCGCAGGTACAGACACAGGTGATCCTCCACTGTAGGATCCACTTTCTGCTATTTCGGAGTACTCCCTTTTGATCCGGAGTCCACTTTTGGTACATTTACCCTTTTGCTATGTATATATTTCTGTAGATCTGACTATTTGGGTACGGCGGGGCCCTGTCCCGTCATATGATTCTGTCGGTCTGTTTAGAGGTCTGTGGACATGTCTGTGGGTTAGGGTCTTTCTGTATGGATGTGTGTATATGTCGTGTTTGGGCGATCCCATACGCCGAGGCGGCCGGTCCGCATATGTTATACGTTGCTTTGTTAGCCCTGTGTGGCCTTTGTTGGTGTTTGCTGTGTACAGGGTTATTCTGGATAGTCCGAAAAACAAAGGAGACTCTGCCGAAATTTTTCTGGGGATTATCTAAATTTGTAAATACAGCCTTGTCGGCTTCTGCTATATACTTGAATGCATTTGATAGATGGGTTTGGGTGCCCAGATCGGGCACTAGTCACGGCCTACGGGGTTGGGTCGTGACAATTCAGCTTTCTATTCGAATTAGTAGCTCTGTACTTGTGACTTCCACATTTTGGGGAGTTATTTTAGACTTAGACATATTTTCTATCTATGTATTATTAAGACTTAAGTACCTTGTGTTGTTGACTTTTTTTCGCACTTACTTATGTTATCTTGACTTGCATGTATTTGGGTTTGCGCCTAAGGGTTTGGTTGGGAGCCCTCACCGCATAAATGGGATTTTGGGTCATGATAAATTTGTTATCAGAGCCCTAGGTTCAATGATCTCACAAGTACATGAGCGGTGTCTAGTAGAGTATGGTGGATCGATACGATGATGTCCGTACCTGTCTTCGAGAGGCTACAGGGTATTTAGAAAATTTCACTTCTTTCATCCTTATTGTGCATTCTTGACTTTATCCAATACTGAGTTTCTTGTTTCACTCTTTCTCACAGATGATGAGGACTAGATCGATCGCAGCTGGAGAGCAGGAGCCCGCACGTGCACCTACACCTGATCCCATTACCAGGACTACTGTTCGGGCTAGGGGTAGGGGTCGAGGCAGAGGTAGGGTTCGAGTAGCGTCACCAGCCCAAAGTCGGGCACCAATGGCATCTCAGGTCTGTGCTAGAGTAGCATCTCCTGAGCAAAAGGTGATTGAGGAAGATGAGCCAGTTCATGCTAAGGAGGTTGGACCGGGACAGGCACCTTCGGGTTTTATTGCTACACTGTGCTTCAAGACACTTTGGTTTGTATGTTGGGTTTCCTTGAGAGTATGGTTGAGGTGGGTGTTCTACCGGCTACTCCTAATGGCTCACACTTTGGTTAGAATGCATTGTAAGTGAATCAATATGAGTCGGAGAGGTTAAGGACCTCTACAGCGATATTCACGGGTTAAAACTAGTGTTAAAGAACTGTCATGAGGGTTGGAGATTAAACGAATTGAATATGTTATAACCCGTACTTTTAGGGTAAAACTAGGAGTGCTTAATATGCTAAAGAGGTCTTTTTTAAGGTGCTTAAAGTTTTTAATAGTCATATGTTAAGTTTCTAAGTCAAGTGAGTTGAAAAACAAAAGTCAGCAAAAGTTGTCACAAGTTACGTTCATAATTTTACTGAAATTTGGGTCTAATGTCACTGATCTTTTCTGCCAATAAACTGGGAGTTACGGGGTGATCCAACCTTCAAATTGATCATCTATGAGTCTAGTTTCCAACGCATTAAAACATTCGTCGATACAATATTGGAGTAGAAAGATATTCGCATTTTCGTAAGATTACACTGGCAACCCCTTTAGGACCCACTTGAGGTGGTGGAAAGTTGTATAAGATGTCTAAATTGGTAGTAACCATTTGAGACCTCATTTTTCATCCTCTAAATATTAAACACCCTAAAATACTCTCCAAAGGTTCTCATAACGTCTTAGAACAGAATCAAATGCAACAACGTAAATCCAATATCGGGAATCTCGTGATGCTAGTTAGATCAAGTTATTCTTCTTTATTGTTGAGTTTGAGGTTTTCTTGATGTGAAGTAATCTCATATCAGAGGTCATTCTTGTTGTTCGAGGTAAGATTATGTCATGCCCCAAACCGTGGCCTGGTGTCACGACCCAACCCCGTGGGCCGCGACTGGTGCCCTACAGGGACACCCCAAACAAACTCACACCCATATCATCGTAATCAGACTCGTCCAACCACAACATACGATATTCAGACTCAACATCGTAATCAGACATCTACCGAATACTGATCCTAAGCAGTCGCCCGTACAGATCAAACAAATCGCAAATCAGAAAAGAGGCGGAATGTACTTCGCCAAATTTTCACACACACACATCCGAAGGGTGGCGGAATGTACATCGCCCCCAAAAGCATACACATACATACAAAATCAGAGGCCGACTTGGCCATAGTAGTGTACGGGCCGCTTAAGAACACAAAACAGACTCACATACGAACACACCGGACCCACGACCCACAAATCTGACTACAGGCCTCTAGACAAAACAGAACATAAGACATATGAACATTGGACGGGACAGGGCCCCGCCGTACCCACTCATCCAAGTATACAGAATACAGACACAACAAAAGATATGTACCAAAAGTAGGCTCCGGGTCAAGGGGAGCTCTCCAACACAGCAGACTGAGTAGCCTAAATCGGAGGACCACCCAGACGAGCTTCTGTACCTGCGGGCATGAAACACAGCCCCCGAAGAAACGGGGGTCAGTACGGGAGAAGTACTGAGTATGTAAAGCAGAGGGTACAGAAATCACAAACACAGCGGGAGTCAGAAGGAACAAACACACCGTTATCGCAAACAAAGCAAACCTGTGCGGGAGGCGAACGTACAAATGCAAATCAAATCATGTATAGGGTTTAGGAACGTGGTCACCCCCGACGCTGGTGCCACAACACATCATAGCTCCAGAAGTTTTCAAATCTCCGTACAATCTCCAGACACATCATATCACACACACATCATATCATCAGAACATATCAAATGCCATATCACATCATAACTCCATAAACGGTAACCGGCCCTATGGCGAGGCATCGGAAACCGTAACACATCATAACTCCCGAATATAACATAGTGCGCACGATCACAAAGTCGGCCCGGGTACCGACGAACGAAATCATAGCAGACAGCACGAACAGAGTAGTGCAGAAACCATATGCATATCAAACATAATTTACCGAACTCAACATATAATTTACATATAAGTATACACTGACACCAAGAGGCTCGAAGTAGGGATCGGATTGATAAAAGTAGGCATATAGAGGTTACGAAGTTCCGAGCTGTCAAATTCGTAAGAAAACTGTTCATGAGTCACTCTTTCGGAATTCTCACATCATCCAAAGTACAGAACGTGCATTAATGGCACAGGAAGTTCCCAACGCATCCTTGGGTCATAAACAAACAGTCACAGATTAAAACAGACACAAACGAATCAAACAAACCGAATAAGGGGAGCCTCGGGCTCGCGGGGCCACCTCGGGGCAAATTGAGGCGGCGGACACAAATCGCAGGTTTTTGGCTTCATATAGTCATTTACAAAAGTTTCGAAGAGTTTCGGACTCAACAACACAAGTTATGGAGGTACGAGTGTTCTTTTACCCAAATGGGACCAAAAGGTTTCAATCGCGCTGAATGAATAGTGCTCGAACTTGAACCTCGATTTCCGAGAGCAGAGTTATTCCCGAGATTCCGAAATTTACCTAGTAGGCCTAGGACATGCCAAAAGAATAAGAGGTAGGCTTTACATACCTGGTTGGCGCCTTACGCTCCTCAAATCGCAGTTCCCGTTTCGTCCAGAAACTGCAAATGGTCACTTTTACCAGTTACTATTCATGAGAATTAACATATTCATCTTTGGGGCTAAACTTGGCTACCAAAATTTCGGCAGCACTTCCCCTATAAATCAAACACCCCCGAGACTTAGCTCGGCTCAAAATACAACAACAACAACAACCCAAACATCATTAAACAATACGAATCACAATCAAACACACTAACTTCACAATTGCACCTTATTTCATAAGTTGGTAATCCTATTTCCAAACTTCACAATTTCAACTTATATCCACATTATTGTATTCATTCATTCAAGATTATTCCATTACATAACAAACAAGTTCCAAACCGCATACAAGCATCCCCAAAGTTCACTACTTTCCAATTTTCATTCAAACACCAAAAGTTACGACGAACGTTCTAATTTGCGTCGTTTCATTCCAAACTCATTTTCATCAACCATGAATCATATTCAAAGTCTTTAGTATCATAAATATACTACGATATACACAAATATACCAAGGGTATACACTTTCCGATAACGTCAAAAATTATTTTCTAATACCAACTCAATTCCTTAATCAATCCTTTACAACATAATGACCACAACAACACATTATTCAAACTAAACAAGCTCAAATTCTTAGGCCTTTCACCTCCCTCACTTTCGGCCAAACACACCCTTTATACACACACACACCATGCACAAACACAACCCCATTCCAAAATCTTCACACTAATTCAATCAACAACACATATACATCCATTTCATATCATTAAAACATAAAAATCTTACCTTTTTCTTGAGTTTCCGACTTGCCGCAAACGTCGCTCTTTCTCCGAACTAATTGTATCACGTCGGAGAGCGTCTTGAGCACTTCACCACTATGTAAAACTCAAGATTTTTGAAACAACAACCAAGGTTGGAAATTTTTCCTTCTTTTTCTCTCTAGTGGCCGAAACCCCCTAACTTTGTGTTCTTTGATTTTTTTCTTGTTATGGTCTTGATAAGGCCAAGCCTAAATCATATATATCCACTTATAGGTCATGTGCATAGCACATGACCTTAATGAAATGGACTTGGGTTTTCTCCTTTGGGCCGGCCAATTCACTCAATTGGGCCTCAATTTTTGTATTGTATTTTTCTTGGCCCAATTCACTAAACGCCTCGTTTTATAATTCCCGAGACTAATTTCCGAAATTCCAAATTTACCCTCGGCCTTCCCCGAGGTCTTAACATTTATGACTCCATAACCAACATGTTCATATTCACCAAAATCAAAATATTTCCTCAACGCACACAAGTCTTCTTTATTTCTCGATTTCCCGTTATACGAAAATACGGGACATAACATTCCTCCCCCCTTAAGAACATTCGTCCTCGAATGTTGAATCGAACTCATGGGTGTCGTACTACTCCGGGAGGGTTCTCTTAATAGTTGTCCTTTATTGATTTCTCTGACATGTCTTCTTTACCAATACTAGGGTAGATTTTTCACCTCACTGACTCAAATACCTTCATAGTACCTTTCCTCATACTCTACGTAATCACCGAACTCTGCATTATATTCTTGTAAGGGACGGACGCTTTCCAGACACCATCGTCAATATCATCTTCTTTTCACACTTTTGAGTTTCCTTACCACATCGTCGTAATCTCACTCTACTTCCTATCAGACACTTCATACCGAACAGATTCCGAACTAAAACCGGACGGATTCATAATCGGAGGCAGACATACTCAACTATGGCGGACGGATTCGTAGTCAACATCGAAGGTACGGAAGCATATCAGACACATCTGAGATCGGAGTCAGACGTACAAAGGCGTATCAAACGAATTCGTAGGCAGAATCAGACACACAGAGATATACCAAACAGATTCACAGTCGAAGTCAGACGTACGGACTCACATCGAACAAACCCAAAATCAGAACCAAAGATACGGAATTGTTTCATACAGAGTCGTGATCAGACAAACCGAAACATATCAAACATACGCGCGGTCAAAATCAAACACACCGAAGCATATCAGATGGATGTATATCCCGAGTCAGACCCACAGAGGTGTGCCAGACAGAAACGGATTCAGAATCAAACGCACAAAAGGTTCATCGGACGGGAACCTAGTCGAACGCAGAGGTACAGAGGTGTACTAGGTAGAGCCTCATCGGAATCGGAAATGCAGAAGCACCACAGATAGATTGTCAGTTTAGGATCAAATCATTCACATTAAGGCTCCAATAATTCATGAGAATTTCCTCTTTATTTGCAAACTCACTCATCGGTCGTCACACAATTTACCTTGCGTCTTACGTATCAACTCTTTCAAAGATTCTATCCATTCACACTGCTCACCTTTCATTTATCTCAACATCAATTGCCGGGGCTCGGCTCTTACCCCGCATAGGCACAAAATAAAAATCATACGCACACACATACACATACACACGCTCACTCATACCTTACTGGCGAACATCTCTGGCTGTTATTCAAATTCGTTCAATTTCCCAAGCGGTGTCATACTCTTTTCCTTTTTTTTTGCCCATTTAGTCCGCCTCGTTCCGCGCGGCTCTCGCGAGGGCACTAATTATTCCACACACATTCTATTTATCCTTGGTTACCCCAAATTCTCATTTACATTAATCATACTTACACTTGTGCAAAATTTTGCATTACTTCCCAGGGGGTCACCCATCCCTGAATTGCTCTGGCTTGAGCACGCTTAACCTCGAATCTTTTACGTATTTTGACGCGTTAGGGTTGATATAATTTCGTCAATTGCCCCGCACTACCTTTGTCACGCAATTTTTTTGGCCAAACGGGGTCTTAGCAAATTTTTCGGAAATTTTTCGTAGCGGGTCCCACTTTGTCCCAAAGAAGTCGTTTGCTTTTCTGGCTGTGTGGTCTATCGTCCTAGCCTTCCAACTCCCATATATTTTCCTCCCACATGTACAGATAACTGCCTCGGATATTTTCATTAATTCGGATTCTTACCCTACTTTTACTGACACACACAAAAAGAATACCGCATAATACTGAGGTACAAACCTATCATTGCACATATTTATTCAGAGAAGGGGGTAGTAATATACCTGGGTCTGTGTCTGGGGGTGCCTCTGGGTCCCGACGACCAGTCAAAGCATAGATGCGGTTCGAGGGGCCGCTAGAATCTGAACCCCCACCACGGCCTCTACCGCGGCCAGCTGGTGCTGGCATACCTCGCCCCGTAGAGCGCGTGGCCGAAGGTGTAGATGACGAACCAGCAGCGGACCTCATCGGCGGTGCTGCGCTACCGGAACCACCTGTCCACGGGCAATCCCGCATGATATGGCCCTGGCGGCCGCAAGCAAAACAGGCCCCCGTGGCCCTGAAGCACTCACCTGGGTGCGATCTTCCACAATACGAACACTGGGGTATGGGTGGCCTAGACTGACTGGGACCCCTGCTCGCCTGAGGACCTGGGGCTCTGGAACTCTGGTCTGCCCTGGACGGTCCCGCTCCATCAAACCTCTTACCCGCAAACTGTGTGACCCGGCCTGACGGAGAAAAGTACCCACCGGACTGATACTGAGGCTGCCCGCTCCGGGAATCTCCAGAATACCCTGCTGACCTGGCCCTCTTGGGCCGTCTCCCATCATACTCTCTACTGGGTCGATCTGCTCGGTGCCGGTTCTCCATCCCCTGGGCGTAGGCCTGTAGACGGGCAATGTCCATATCTGTCTGCAATGACACCGCCATACAACCGTCAATCAAGTAACGATCTAGCCCCATAACATATCTATGCATCCGATCTGTCATATCTGCCACCACGGCAGGGGCATACCGGGCCAGGGAATCAAACTCCAAATTATATTCACGGACGCTCCGACCCCTCTGCTGCAGATGCAAAAACCGATCAGCTCGCTCCCGTCGTAACTCTGGGGGCAGAAAGTGGCGGGTGAAAGCAGTCACAAACTGATCCCACATAGCTGGAGGAGCGCCCTCACCCCGGGATAGCTCCCAAGTCTCATACCAATGCGCGGCAACATCCCGAAGTCTATGCGAAGCTAGCTCAACCGACTCGGTCTCTGACGCCCTGACCAAGTCTAATGCACGCCGCATCCCCCGAATGAAGTCATGGGGGTCCTCGTCGGGCTTAGACCCGAAACACTCTGGAGGGCCGCATAACAAGAACTCCCGAACTCTCAGGCTTTCCCGCCTGTCCTCATCATCATCGTTCCTCCGCCCGCGTCTGCGAGCCTGGCCGGCTACAATCGTGGTCAACAACTGTACGGCCTCCCTCAGGGTCCTATCCTCCGCCCCTGGCTGAGAAGCTGGAGTCTCAGGAGCGGGTACATGGACCTCTGGAGCTGCTGAGGGTCCCGCTCCAGGCCGTACTAATGGGGGTGTAGCAGACCCCTCAGAATGAGGTGTAACCTCAGGCAAATCATAAATACGATCCCGAGTAGCCCGTTGTGCCTGACTGGTCTCTCCCACCTTCGCCTTGCCCTTCTGGGCCGCCGTTGCCTTCTTCGGAGGCATCACTGCAAACACAACAACGGGTCAGATCAGAATGACCCTAATAACACAGCTCTATCGCACGATCTAAGATTTCAAAGAAAAGGCAACACAACATCCTAGATGTCCTGTAGCTTCCTGTTTATAGATGTGGTGCACAACACATCGATAAACAAGACTCTACTAGACACGGCCTGTAGACATTCCGAGGACAAACCGCTCTGATACCACTTTTGTCACGACCCAACCCCGTGGGCCGCGACTGGTGCCCTACAGGGACACCCCAAACAAACTCACACCCATATCATCGTAATCAGACTCGTCCAACCACAACATACGATATTCAGACTCAACATCGTAATCAGACATCTACCGAATACTGATCCTAAGCAGTCGCCCGTACAGATCAAACAAATCGCAAATCAGAAAAGAGGCGGAATGTACTTCGCCAAATTTTCACACACACACATCCGAAGGGTGGCGGAATGTACATCGCCCCCAAAAGCATACACATACATACAAAATCAGAGGCCGACTTGGCCATAGTAGTGTACGGGCCGCTTAAGAACACAAAACAGACTCACATACGAACACACCGGACCCACGACCCACAAATCTGACTACAGGCCTCTAGACAAAACAGAACATAAGACATATGAACATTGGACGGGACAGGGCCCCGCCGTACCCACTCATCCAAGTATACAGAATACAGACACAACAAAAGATATGTACCAAAAGTAGGCTCCGGGTCAAGGGGAGCTCTCCAACACAGCAGACTGAGTAGCCTAAATCGGAGGACCACCCAGACGAGCTTCTGTACCTGCGGGCATGAAACACAGCCCCCGAAGAAACGGGGGTCAGTACGGGAGAAGTACTGAGTATGTAAAGCAGAGGGTACAGAAATCACAAACACAGCGGGAGTCAGAAGGAACAAACACACCGTTATCGCAAACAAAGCAAACCTGTGCGGGAGGCGAACGTACAAATGCAAATCAAATCATGTATAGGGTTTAGGAACGTGGTCACCCCCCGACGCTGGTGCCACAACACATCATAGCTCCAGAAGTTTTCAAATCTCCGTACAATCTCCAGACACATCATATCACACACACATCATATCATCAGAACATATCAAATGCCATATCACATCATAACTCCATAAACGGTAACCGGCCCTATGGCGAGGCCTCGGAAACCGTAACACATCATAACTCCCGAATATAACATAGTGCGCACGATCACAAAGTCGGCCCGGGTACCGACGAACGAAATCATAGCAGACAGCACGAACAGAGTAGTGCAGAAACCATATGCATATCAAACATAATTTACCGAACTCAACATATAATTTACATATAAGTATACACTGACACCAAGAGGCTCGAAGTAGGGATCGGATTGATAAAAGTAGGCATATAGAGGTTACGAAGTTCCGAGCTGTCAAATTCGTAAGAAAACTGTTCATGAGTCACTCTTTCGGAATTCTCACATCATCCAAAGTACAGAACGTGCATTAATGGCACAGGAAGTTCCCAACGCATCCTTGGGTCATAAACAAACAGTCGCAGATTAAAACAGACACAAACGAATCAAACAAACCGAATAAGGGGAGCCTCGGGCTCGCGGGGCCACCTCGGGGCAAATTGAGGCGGCGGACACAAATCGCAGGTTTTTGGCTTCATATAGTCATTTACAAAAGTTTCGAAGAGTTTCGGACTCAACAGCACAAGTTATGGAGGTACGAGTGTTCTTTTACCCAAATGGGACCAAAAGGTTTCAATCGCGCTGAATGAATAGTGCTCGAACTTGAACCTCGATTTCCGAGAGCATAGTTATTCCCGAGATTCCGAAATTTACCTAGTAGGCCTAGGACATGCCAAAAGAATAAGAGGTAGGCTTTACATACCTGGTTGGCGCCTTACGCTCCTCAAATCGCAGTTCCCGTTTCGTCCAGAAACTGCAAATGGTCACTTTTACCAGTTACTATTCATGAGAATTAACATATTCATCTTTGGGGCTAAACTTGGCTACCAAAATTTCGGCAGCACTTCCCCTATAAATCAAACACCCCCGAGACTTAGCTCGGCTCAAAATACAACAACAACAACAACCCAAACATCATTACACAATACGAATCACAATCAAACACACTAACTTCACAATTGCACCTTATTTCATAAGTTGGTAATCCTATTTCCAAACTTCACAATTTCAACTTATATCCACATTATTGTATTCATTCATTCAAGATTATTCCATTACATAACAAACAAGTTCCAAACCGCATACAAGCATCCCCAAAGTTCACTACTTTCCAATTTTCATTCAAACACCAAAAGTTACGACGAACGTTCTAATTTGCGTCGTTTCATTCCAAACTCATTTTCATCAACCATGAATCATATTCAAAGTCTTTAGTATCATAAATATACTACGATATACACAAATATACCAAGGGTATACACTTTCCGATAACGTCAAAAATTATTTTCTAATACCAACTCAATTCCTTAATCAATCCTTTACAACATAATGACCACAACAACACATTATTCAAACTAAACAAGCTCAAATTCTTAGGCCTTTCACCTCCCTCACTTTCGGCCAAACACACCCTTTATACACACACACACCATGCACAAACACAACCCCATTCCAAAATCTTCACACTAATTCAATCAACAACACATATACATCCATTTCATATCATTAAAACATAAAAATCTTACCTTTTTCTTGAGTTTCCGACTTGCCGCAAACGTCGCTCTTTCTCCGAACTAATTGTATCACGTCGGAGAGCGTCTTGAGCACTTAACCACTATGTAAAACTCAAGATTTTTGAAACAACAACCAAGGTTGGAAATTTTTCCTTCTTTTTCTCTCTAGTGGCCGAAACCCCCTAACTTTGTGTTCTTTGATTTTTTTCTTGTTATGGTCTTGATAAGGCCAAGCCTAAATCATATATATCCACTTATAGGTCATGTGCATAGCACATGACCTTAATGAAATGGACTTGGGTTTTCTCCTTTGGGCCGGCCAATTCACTCAATTGGGCCTCAATTTTTGTATTGTATTTTTCTTGGCCCAATTCACTAAACGCCTCGTTTTGTAATTCCCGAGACTAATTTCCGAAATTCCAAATTTACCCTCGGCCTTCCCCGAGGTCTTAACATTTATGACTCCATAACCAACATGTTCATATTCACCAAAATCAAAATATTTCCTCAACGCACACAAGTCTTCTTTATTTCTCGATTTCCCGTTATACGAAAATACGGGACATAACACCTGGGCGTAATACAGCACTCGGTGCCATACTGTATGTGACCGAGCGAACCACATGGCTTGCTAAATCATCATGAGGCATAACATGAGCGGTAAATAATGTAAGCATGATGGACCTTTAAGAAAAATACATGGAGTCATAATAATTCATAAAATACTTGTTTAAAACCTGAATGTGGAAATAACATGAGTTGAGCAAAAGATGGCTAAACACCTTGCATGTCTGACATAACTAAAGTGACTAGTCTGTGAAACCTCTAATCATGAGTCTTAACTGGGAAACATACTTGCCGGGACAAGGCCCCCAGCATACCTTTAATGCATAACTAATAAGGCATAGATAAATGACTAAACCCCGAATGAGATGGGACTCACCAATAAGCTGATATGAATGCTGTCCTACTGAGCAGATGCGTCGTCCTATAAATCCGTACCTGCATCGTGAAATGCAGGCCCCCGGGCAATAACAAGGGGACGTCAGCACATTAAATGTACTGATATGTAAAACAACTGAATGAAAAAACATGGTACATGAAATAACATGATAAGGGCTGAACTGAAACTGAAACATGATCATGAGCATAAGTACATATAAATATAAACATGTGGAAAATATCGTGAGTAGGGAGAGCAGTAAATATAATCGACAACATAGTCTGGTACTTGCATCCTACCAGCAAGCAGAACACTCATACCTTTCCAGGGACATGAGATTAAATAACATTATGAAAGAATCCAGTCATTATGAGAGATCATCCTAAGCATGGGTGGAGCGATCCTCATCCTACGGTGGCTACGTAGTTTCATGCTGTTTGAAGCCTTCTCGGTAATTAATGCAACTCCCAAAAATACGAACATCGAAAATAAGTGTCACTTGCTGCCCATGGACATCGGTAATTAATGTACATGGATATCATTCGTAATATTCTTGCATGAACTTATAAAACATATATAGCTTTTCTTGAAAATATCATAATAGTTCATAAACTTGCATGTAAGAACCCATGGAATGCAAAGTATGGGTTTACATGGATTACAGACAGATTCTCAATAATTTATAACAATTTAATACATAATATAACATAGGGCATGGTTCATGAACATGGTTACAAACCCTAGTTTTCGTAAAGCTTCATACTTTATGGAAGAGGAAACGTGGGGAAGAACAATGGTGTTTTCACAGGTAGATAGCAACCCTACATACCTAGTAACGTTCCAAACTCGTAATGAAAATCTAAACTTTGATTAAGAATCCCAAAGCCTAGTCTTGAATCCCTTCAATTAGGTTTTCTTGAAAACCCTATGTTAAGAACATGAAATTCCTACTTAGAATTCATGGAAAATTGATGGAACTCACTTAGGATGGTCTTAAGAAGCTTACCTTGATGATTGGAGAAGTTGAAAGGAGAGAATTTTTGTGTTAGGGCTTGAGAGGAATGAGACTTATGAAATAAAACTGAACTCCCAGCTTTTTAATTGTCTCAGTAGCGGCATTGTTACACTGTCCATAACACACGTTACGGTCCGAAAAAACTGGACCGCAGCACGTGTAAAATTTCCAGTGAGGTCTAATGTCACGACCCGACTAGGGGCCGTGACGGGTACCCGGGGCTAACCACCGAGCACTACTCATTCCCTTACTTATCATACTCATATAATAAGAAAATCATTTCTCAATTGGAAACATAATTACTTTTATATACATAAGCCTTTCGGCTATCAAAATAATACACACATGCCTATATGCATATATACAATTATCAAAATCATGAGACCATACTACCCACACATACGTATCTACGAGCCTCTACTAGAGTACTAGACATATGGACGGGACAGGACCCCGTCGTGCCCAAAACATAAATGTACATACAATAGTAACTCAATGGCACCTCCGGAATAATGGAGCGCTTTCAACACTCTGCTTATCGACTTCTACAAATCTGGGTCACCTCCCTGTCTACCTGTGGGCATGAACACAACGTCCAAAGAAAACGGACGTCAGTACGAATATTGTACTGAGTATGTAAGGCATGAATGAGATGAACATAATAGAGAATCATAGGACATGAGATGAAGACATAACCTGCGTAACTTTTAAAGGGGGATACCTTTCATGCCTATATCATATATTATCACGGTACATGTATCATCATAGCTCATACACATTAAACGTTATCCGTATACGGCCACGTAGTGGCTTGACAATATCACATATATATTTTCCGGACTTTTCCTACATATATCATATTCACGTCTATATCATGTACATATCCATATCATATACATATTCATATCATATACATATTTATATCATATACATACCTGGCCAACCAACGCTTCAGGGTTACCCGTACCTGGCCAACCAAGGCTTCAGGGTTATACATACCTGGCCCTACCAATGCGTCAGGGTTATATCTACATGGTCCTACCAAAGCTTCAGGGTTATCCGTACCCAACTGCAGAGGTGCGCGCGCGTTACATAAATATATATATATATATATATATATATATATATATATATATATATATATATATATGCATATATATTGATATACATTCTACCCGACCATATAAGCTCGAGGTTTCATTATAGCCATACATAGGCACATATATGCATAAAAGCCCATAAATATCTTTAGTGTCATCACTATTATCATCGTCATCATTATCATCATCACTATCAACATCGTCATTAGCATCATCACATATATCCCATAAACTTATCATATCGTTTCATAGAGCATATATTTGGATTTAAAGATAATCTATGAAAATCGCATCGTATTCGTAGCATGAACTTCGTAATAATATCGCATAATAGCCTTTATATTCTCTAACATAGGCTCATCATTACCATCATCGTATCTATGACATATCTCCTACCTTAATCTTATATGGAACCCTTTATGAACATAGACTCGTAAATATTTGGAACATTGGTCATAGGACATGCATTAGAGCTTATAGACAATCTATAACAATATCGGGGTGACATAAGGTCGAGAACCCCAATTCCTTTATGAAGCATTCATAAGCATTTTGCCTCACCTTGAAGGAATTAGCATATAAGGTGAGTGTATTCAATAAACAACATCAATGGATCATAGTATGGATCATTAGCCTTGTAGAGACATTATATTATAGGCCTTAGAATCTTTGGACTTAGACTCATCATCATCATTTTCGCATTCGTGACATATCTCTTATCTTATCCCATATGGCTATTCATGGACATAGGCTCTTAGTTTTCCGGAAGGTAAGAAAGTCATGGAGAGGTAAGGAAATAATATTATAGGAATCATATAGGGATCATTAGCTTCGTAGGAATATCATATCATGAGCTTTATGACTTCTGGACTTAGATTCATCATCGGTATTGTCATGTTCATAACGTATCTCTTTTCTTTATCTCATACGAAGCTCTTTATACTCGTAGGCTCGTCATTCCCGTTATGTTGGAAAATTATGGAAAGATAGAAGGATTCATGTCATATGAGTCATGCCTTAGAAAGAAAGGACTAGCCTTACACACCTCTTTCGCTTAACAATTTCCATCGCTTGATTGTTCTCCTTCAATGATCACGTTTCTACCTTCAAGAGAATTCGCATTCACATTAGCTAATCGATTACATGAATGTGCTTACTAAAGCTAGAGAAAATTGGGCACCATTTCCTTTGTTTATACAAGATTTCCCATATTGTATATCAACTCCCAAACATTCATAATAACGTTCACAATATCATAACCAACAATCTTTATTCATCTACATTACCCTCGTGTCACAATTCCACTTCAATTCATCCATAATCTTGGTCATAGTATACTAGTACGTTTTCTTGCATATAATGCTTATCTCGTGTTCTCAATATCATTTATAACATACTTATAATCACAACATATTAATATTCACAACTCGTTCCAACTACTACTCAAAATCTCATTATTCTTTTGTTTATGACCCATTTCCTGTATCCTTCTACAATCCAAGTGTTTCAACTTTCAAATACCTTAAACAACATGTAAATACCATAAAACTTACCTTAGATGGTGTGGGAATGAACCTTGAGTGCAAACACTTCACTTGAGCAAAACCCTAGTTTCACCTTCACTTGGATTCCTTGTCTTGGATGAACTTTAATGAGTTTATTACATTTGATTCACTTGGTTTGATGTAATTGATCATAAATACCCCTTGAATTCTTGTTGGAGAAGTGTATATAGATGTTTTAGAGAGAAGGGGAGTGAAGGGAAAATGAAATGAAATGAAACTTGGTCCCTTATTTAATACACAAATCTGTCCCGACACCTTTATACGGACACACATACGGTCCGTACAATTTATACGGTCCGTATGTGTGACCGTATAATGGTTCCAGCAGAGACTCTTCTCTGTACAAGTTATACGGCTAGATCTACGGTCCGTATAATAGACCATACAATCCACAGTTTTTCCGAAAATCATTTTTGTCGACTCGTTTGATCTCCAATCCTTATGGAACCTTCTTGATACTTGTTTATCACTTCATTAACAATCTAGGGGATTTTATAAATCTTCTCCCAAGCATCATTGAATCATCACTAACCCGTTACTCATAAATCCTTTCCGATATATCTCGTATGTCTTGCCTCCTCTTGGCAACTTTCTTCTCTTACTTCGAATGTCTTTGAAATCTCATTTAGAATCATCGAATGTTATATCTTACATCATCAGAGCATCGCATGAGTCACGCCCTTCGTCAGTCTATTCACTGTGCATGAACGGATTTTTTTTCGAGGTGTTACATTCTTCCCCCATTGGGAACATTCGTCCTCGAATGTTAAACTATCCGGGATTCTACGAAAATTTCGCCATTTATTTTCCTTCAGCTGACCCGGAGTATCGTGATCACAATATTCTTGCTTACCTCTTACTCTTCTTTTTAAGTACCCACTTGGTTTCATTGGGGATGCATAAATACTTGCAAGTCACATAATCATTCTTGCGTGATTCGTGTACGTACATATCTATACATATACAAGATTCCACATCCGTATCCGTATTCATAATCGTACTCATGTATATATCGTAACCATAGTCATCTTCTTATGCATATCATTTACATAGCTTGCCCGACCACGAAGGATCGGTGTTTCGCGTGCCTGACCATGGCTAGGCTCGGTGATTACATATACTAAAACTCTTTTGTCTATCCTTAGTAACTTATCTCGTCATACCCTCTTTCTTCCTTTATTTTTTTCCTTGATTATCATATCTTATGTTCTACTATAGAAACTTTAAGTCTCTTCCTTCATTGTCACTTATAAATAGCAATATCATTAACAACGACTCTACCGTTAGTGCATTTGCCTCCATTCTAGTATCACATCGACATCCTTTGCAATACCCCTTGAGTCATTTGCTCTCAATGTCACGTGGTTCAAGGTCTTCATGAATGATTTCCCGTACAGTCTCAGATGCTTACTCAATTCGTATTCGTTTATTTACCAGTCATTAGACTTATTTCTACATAACTCTCACTCTTTGTTTTAAAGTCTATATCTGCCACATCTTGGGGTCCATCATTTCAATCTCTACACTTGTATTCTTTTTACTCGCTTCCCCCCTTTAAGGGTTTTACTTGTACCGTTCTCAAATCCATTGCCTCACCTTTAAATCTTGAATTCATATATCCCTTACTATACTACATCTCATTTATGATGTTTCCCATAATTTATAACTACGATATTTCATGAGGGAGGTCTTAACATACTCATCTTGTAGTTTTGTAATAAAGTAATACAACCAGCATAGCAATCCGAACAAGAATGTATTTTAATTAACTCATTTGGTAGTTATAAGTCAATGTGTAAATCCGCTCCAATTCACAACTTTTTGCCCCATAGGGATGCTCACAATAGTAGTAGGTCTAGTTATCCACACCGTCCATATAATGTCACTTGCCCTCTTCTTCGGTGCTCAATATTCATTTGTAACGTCATCTTTGTTTTCCAGGACCTAAGTCTCATGCACAACTAATACTCCTTATGCCTCATACTTTTTTACTCTTGTTTTGCACTCAACATTAGTTTCAAAACCAATCATGATCATATTGCGTTTGTCGTTGGTGATAGCTTTATTCTATCGTTTTATCGTCGTACGGTAAACTTCATAACTCATGATCATCTTTCCTTTTCAACTTATTACTTCATATACTCTACTCGTTCTAACTTGGTATAGGATATTCGTAGGAGATGCATCTTCCTTTAATCATAACACGACTACTTCTTAAGCGCGCGTACTTGGCGGCGCATTTCCTTCTCTTTCTAATCCCATTCTTGTTCTTTTACATTCCTTCCGTTTTATAATCAATCCTTGATTCTTCGCACGAGGAACCCCATTCTCAACTTAGTACCGCTTTTTCCTTTAGAATATACTACCTCTGTACAATCCATTCTTCGAATCAAAACTTATTCTGTTCTTTCGGGTCATCCCCTCTCATCCTTATTGTGTTGATCCTTTTCTAACAATCGTCCTATTTCGTTATTCATCTTTCTGTAATCTTGGTCTTTTAAATCCAGCTAAAGATATCACTTATACTTTTGATTAGACCAATCACAAACTACTCCTACTTTGCCATATCACTTTTCTCTAATTTCCTTTTCAAGTTGACTTTCCTTTTTTTGTCTTTGCTTGCTATCATTTCTGTCATTGAGGAACCTCTATGCTGGACTTTCGTCTAACAAGGTCTTATAAGATTCCTCATCTACTGTTCCATGGATCGCTTGTTGGTTTCACACTTGCATTCACTCTTTATTCATATAGAACATGTCACATCTCTAGGCGTTTCCTCGCTACACTTTGGATTGCAATTCTTTTTACGTTCTCATTATACCTTGATCATAATCAATTCTATAGGGTGACACTTCTTGCTCTCATTCGGAATTCCGCTTATGACATAGAATAAACCTCGTGAAGTAGGCATACTCAACCTGTCACTCTTTCTGAATATCCCTATTTCACTTACCACATAAGTCATCTCACCTGTCTCTGGGTGTTGTTACTTTATTTCCTAGTAAACTTATTGTATCTTACTCGTGCTTATCCATCCAATCAGTACTTCAGTATCACACTCTATTGGAGTTACCCCTTTTTCTTCTATGTCATACTTTAGCACTACCAGTCTCCCTAATTTACTCTAGCATTTCTCTTTACCGTATCAATGTCGCTCTTATAACTGTCATTACTATCGATTCAACAACATTTAGCTCATCTCTTATAATCTTCAATGATACTCCTAACTTAATCTCGTCCTTCCCTTACTTTTTGCACAACATATTTTCCCGTTAGGACATATTTCAAGCTTATATCTTATCTCCTTTAGATTCTACGAAAATTTTGGCAGAGTTTCCTCTATATTTCTTACTATCTCAAAACCTGCATGGAGCAAATACCAACAATGCCTCACAGGGCCAATACTGATATATATATTTATACGACATATTTTAGCCACACAAGGCTCCCACTTTCAAGTAAAAGCTCAAAGATGTCGAAACTTACCTCATATATCGCACTCGAAATGTACCTGATCCTTTAGCGATCTGCCCTATTATCTCTTCCAATTTACTTTCTTTCTCATCCTTCAGCTTTACATTTCGATCATATCTCAATATTCTTACTTTATTCGACACACATCTTTCGTACCGTTGCTTACCTGTGTTCTGATTCATTCAATTTGCTTAGTTCTCAACTTATAGCTGAACTTATCATCAAGAGACACATTTAATCAATTTATCTGTCATATGAGCACTGACTTACTTTCACGACAATCAATTTATCGTCATATAATTACATATTTCGATAACGTAGCCTCAACGAAGGGGCTTACCTCTGTAGCTTTCAATTGCATCTATCACTTTCTTCTATCATTACCATTCTTCTGCTGCATTCAGGGGTTAGTATAAGGAATCTCATTTCCTATGGTTTAGCTCTATCGCACGATCTTAGAGATGAAAGAAGAGTAACCCTTCTAAATGCCTAGTAGCCTCCTGTTTAAATATGTGGCGCGCAACACACCATAAATAAGACTACTAGAAACGGCTCGTAGACACTTCCTAGGACTGAACTGCTCTGATACCACTTTTGTCACGACCCGACTAGGGGCCGTGACGGGTACCCGGGGCTAACCACCGAGCACCACTCATTCCCTTACTTATCATACTCATATCATAAGAAAATCATTTCTCAATTGGAAACATAATTACTTTTATATACATAAGCCTTTCGGCTATGAAATTAATACACACATGCCTATATGCATACGTACACTTATGAAAATCATGAGACCATACTACCCACACATACGTATCTACGAGCCTCTACTAGAGCACTAGACATATGGACGGGACAGGACTCCGTCGTGCCCAAAACATACATGTACAAACAATAGTAACTCAGTGGCACCTCCGGAATAATGGAGTGCTTTCAACACTCTGCTTATCGACTTCTCCAAATCTGGGTCGCCTCCCTGTCTACCTGTGGGCATGAACACAACATCCAAAGAAAACGAACATCAGTACGAATATTGTACTGAGTATGTAAGGTATGAATGAGATGAACATAATAGAGAATCATAGGACATGAGATGAATACATAACCTGCGTAACTTTTAAAGGAGGATACCTTTCATGCATATATCATATATTATCACGGTACATGTATCATCATAGCTCATACACATTAAACGTTATCCGTATACGGCCACGTAGTGGCTTGACAATATCACATACATATTTTCTGAGCTTTTCCTACATATATCATATTCACGTCTATATCATGTACAAATTCATATCATGTTCATATTTATATCATATACATATTTATATCATATACATACCTGGCCAACCAAGGCTTCAGGGTTACACATACCTGGACAACCAAGGCTTCAGGGTTATACATACCTGGCCCTACCAATGCGTCAGGGTTATATCTACATGGTCCTATCAAGGCTTCAGGGTTATCCGTACCCAACTGCAGAGGTGCGCGCGCGTTACATAAATATATATATATATATATATATATATATATATATATATATATATATATATATATATATATAAATATATATATATATAAATATCTTTAGTGTCATCACTATTATCATCGTCATCATTATCATCATCAGTATCAACATCGTCATTATTATCATCACATATATCCCATAAACTTATCATAACTTTTCATAGAGCATACATTTGGATTTAAAGACAATCTATGAAAATCGCATCGTATTCGTAGCATGAACTTCGTAATAATATCGCATAATAGCCTTTATAATCTCCAACTTAGGCTCATCATTACCATCATCGTATCTATGGCATATCTCCTACCTTAATCTAATATGGAACCCTTTATGAACATAGACTCGTAACATTTTGGAACAATGGTCATAGGACAAGCATTATAGCTTATAGACAATCTATAACAATGTCGGGGTGACATAAGGTCGAGAATCCCCAATTCCTTTATGAAGCATTCATAAGCATTTTGCCTCACCTTGAAGGAATTACCATATAAGGTGTGTGTATTCAATAAACAACATCAATGGATTATAGTATGGATCATTAGCCTTGTAGAGACATAATATTATAGGCCTTAGAATCTTTAGACTTAGACTCATCATCATCATTTTCGCATTCGTGACATATCTCTTATCTTATCCCATATGGCTATTCATGAACATAGGCTCTTAGTTTTCCGGAAGGTAAGAAAGTCATGGAGAGGTAAGGAAATAATATTATAGGATTCATATAGGGATCATTAGCTTCGTAGGAATATCATATCATGAGCTTTATGACTTCTGGACTTAGATTCATCATCGGTATTGTCATGTTCATAACGTATTGCTTTTCTTTATCTCATATGAAGCTCTTTATTCTCGTAGGCTCGTCATTCCCGTTATGTTGGAAAATCATGGAAAGATAGGAGGATTCATGTGATATGAGTCATGCCTTATAAAGAAAGGACTAGCCTTACACACCTCTTTCGCTTAACAATTTCCATCGCTTGATTGTTCTCCTTCAATGATCACGTTTCTACCTTCAAGAGAATTCACATTCACATTAGCTAATCGATTACATGAATGTGCTTACTAAAGCTTGAGAAAATTGGGAACCATTTCCTTTGTTTATATAACCTTTCCCATATTGTATATCAACTCCCAAACATTCATAATAACGTTCACAATATCATAACCAACAATCTTCATTCATCTACATTACCCTGGTCCCACAATTCCACTTCCATTCATCCATAATCTTGGTCATAGTATACTATTACATTTTCTTGAATATAATTCTTATCCCGTGTTCTCAATATCATTTATAACATACTTATAATCACAACATATTAATATTCACAACTCATTCCAACTACTACTCAAAATCTCATTATTCTCTTGTTTATGACCCATTTCCTATATCATTCTACAATCCAAGTGTTTCAACTTTCAAATACCTTAAAAAAAATGTAAATACCATAAAACCTACCTTATATGGTGTGGGAATGAACCTTGAGTGCAAACACTTCACTTGAGCAAAACCCTAGTTTTACCTTCACTTGGATTCCTTGTCTTGGATGAACTTTATTCAGTTTCTTACATTTGATTCACTTGGTTTGATGTAATTGATCATAAATACCCCTTGAATTCTTGTTGGAGAAGTGTAGACAGATGTTTTATAGAGATGGGGAGTGAAGGGAAAATGAAATGAAATGAAACTTGGTCCCTTATTTAATACACAAATTTGTCCCGACACGTTTATACGGACACATATACGGTCCGTATGTGTGACCGTATAATGGTTCCAGCGGAGACTCTTCTCTGGACAAGTTATACGGCCAGATCTACGGTCCGTATCTTTTGTACGGTCCGTATAATAGACCGTACAATCCATCGTTTTTCCGAAAAACATTTTCGTCGACTCGTTTGATCTCCAATCCTTATGGAACCTTCTTGACACTTGTTTATCACTTCATTAACAATCTAGGGCTTGTTATAACTCTTCTCCCAAGAATCATTTAATCGTCATTAACTCGTTATTCATAAATCCTTTCCGATACATCTCGTATGTCTTGCCTCCTCTTGGTAACTTTCTTCTCTTACTTCGAATGTCTTTGAAATCTCATTTAGAATCATCGAATGTTATATCTTATATCATCAAAGAATTGCATGCATCGCGCCCTTCGTCAGTCTATTCACTGTGCATGAACGAAAAAAATTTCCGAGGTATAACATCTGATTTTTGAGGTTGGGTTACGGCGACTTGTTACAGGCCGTAACACGTGTTACGGTCCGTAACGATGAGCCATCCTTTGGTCCAATTTACGAGATGGTGATTTTTCAAGACATACCCCTTACGGTATGTACGGAGGTCTGTATCACACGTTACGGTCCGTCGTTTGTAGCGTAACTTTGGGTTTTCTGAACTGAAACATATTTTAGATTCCAACACTCTCGTTCTTGGGTTTCTAGCCTCCTAAGTCATGAATATGGTTTAGTATGGATATTACGAGATGTTACAATGTCTCTCCTTGGGATCATTCATCCTCGAATGATGGGTCGTGGTTAAGATTGGGACTGGACATTGCTTGAATACACGAACATGAAGGAAACATGACATAAAACATGGAACATGAAATGACGTGACTACATGGAAATATCAATACTGAAGCATGAGACATGAGACATGAGCGCTGGATACCTGACACGAACGTGAAACATGAGATATGACATGACATGGACTATAGAAAGTTACCTTGAGTGTCCTCTACTTTCTCTTCAAACAAAAATGGGTACTTTGATATCATATCTTCCTCGGCTTCCCATGTAACTTCCTCAACTTTCTGACTTCTCCATAACACTTTTACTGAGGCCACTTCCTTCGTTCTCAACTTGCGAACTTGACGATCAGGAATGGCTACGGGGATCTCCTCATAGATGAGGCCATCCTTAACTGTTACAGTATCAGCAGAAAAAATCAACGACAGGTCTCCTACACACTTCCTCAACATAGACACTGTTACACCTTGGAAAATTTCCTGTTAATGTATAGTGAATAGACTAGAGAAGGGGCATGACATATACCATGTTTTGATAAGTAAGAAATAGCATTTGATGATCCTAATCGAGATTCAAAGACATTTGACGTAAGGGAAGAAGTTTGCCAAGGAGAGCAAAGGATATGTTTCGTGTCGGGTAAAAATTATGAGCAACGAGATAATGATGGCGTAATGATGTCTTAGAGAAGAGTGATAATGTCCCTTAGATTGGTATTGAGGTGTGAATCAAATGTCAAGAAGGTTCCATGAGGATTGGAGATCAAACGAGTCGACGAGAACGAGTTTCGGAGAGCTGGGCATTATACGGCCAAACATACTGGCCGTATAAAACATACGGACCGTATGTCCAGCTGTATGTCTTGCCCAGAATGAGGGTCCTCACTGGACCAGATCTACGACCAGACATACGGTCAGTATAAATTATACGGACCGTATGTTGGTCCGTAGAATCCGGTCGGGATAGATTTTAAATGTTGATATAAGGACCCTCTCTCATTAATTCATTTCATTTTCACTCCTCCACACTTCAAGAATCCTCTATAATTCTCTCCGCTCTTCACCCACAAGAAACCAAGAGAAATCCATGATCAACTTCATCAAATCCAGAAAATCAAGTATAAGAAACATATCAAAGTTCATCTAAGCCGAGAAATCCAAAGGGAAGTAGACTAGGGTTTTTGTGCAAGAAGAGAATTCCCACTCAAGACTTAATCTTCCATTATCTAAGGTGAGTTTTATGATCATTCCATATTTTTTAAGGTGTTGAAAGTTAAAAACACTTGGATTGTAGAAAGATATAGGAAATGGGTCATGAATGTGTGAATAGTGTCATTGTTGAGTAGTAGTTTGAGGTGAATTATGAATATTGGTATGTTGTGATTGTAAGTATGTTGTGAACAACATTAGAACATGGAATAAGTATTATATGCGAGAAAATGCAATAATGAACTATAACCACTATTATGGAGAAATTGAAGTGAAATTGCGAAATGCGGATAATGTAGATGAATGATGATTGTTGCCTATTATATGGTAAATGTTGTTATGGATGTTTGGGAGTTGATATATGATATGCAGAAAGTAGTAGAAACAAAGGAAATGTTGCCCAATTTTCCCTAGAAATAGTAACACGTTCTTATAGTCGATTAACTAATGTTGATGCGAATCCTCTTGAAGGTAGAAACACAAGCATCGAAGGGGAACGATCAAGCAATAAAACTGTTAAACGAAAGAGGTATGTAAGGCTAGTCCCTTATTTCTAAGGCATGACTCCTATGACATGAATATTATAAATTCATCATAATCTTCCTAAATAAAGGAACTATGAGTCCATGACTGTAATGAGCTAGATATGTATGAGATAAAGAAAAGAGGTACGACGAGCAAGATAATGATGATAATGAGTTTAAGTATAAGGAATCCCAGAGTAAAGTAAGATGTCCATGAAACTAATAATTCTAGGTATGGTTCTATTGATGCATTTACTTGTGTACACTCACCTTAAAATGTTAGTTCCTTCAAGGTGAGATATGATGTTGATGATTACTCCATAACATAATCGGGGGTTCACGACCTTATGTCACCCCGACATAGCCATAGTTGCTTTCAAGTTCTAATGTATGTTTGGATGATAAACGTATAATGATGCTAATTCATGCTATGCCTATGAGATGTGTAAAAATGTTAAGTTTATGATTAATTATATGACAATATGATTCCACCGCGCCTAGTTGACCGGGCATGTCACCGCGAAGGCGGGCTGCACACGATTCCACCGGGCCTAAATGGTCGGGCATGTCACCGCTATGGCGGGCTGCTATGTTTACACCGTGCCTAGAGGGCCGGGCATGATCACAACTAGTGGGCAGCATATGATGGTTACTCGGACGCGGGTTAATGATAATGATGATGATGCGATGATATATGCGCTATGAGGATACATGTACTATGATTATATAAATATACGATATATGTATGAAATGTATTCACCTATAAAACTCATGCAGGTTATATTTTCCTTCTATGGCTTATGATTCTTCCATTATGTTCATTTCATTCATGTCTTACATACTCAGTACAATGTTCGTACTGACGTCCGTTTTCTTTAGACGTTGTGTTCATGCCCACAGGTAGACAGGGAGGTGATCCAGACTCGTAGGAGCTGTTAGCTGACTTGAGAGCACTCCATATATATATATATATATATATATATATATATATATATATATATATATATATGTATGTATGTATGTATTTGGGCACGACGGGGTCTTGTCCCGTCCATATGTCTAGCACTCTAGTAGAGGCTCGTAGATACGCATGTGTTGGTAGTATGGTCTCACGATGTTGCTATTGTATAAGTATATCTATATTATTATTTTGATAGCTGAAAGACTTATGTAGATAAAAGTAATTATGATTTCAAATGAAAAATGGTTGTATTATAATTATGAGCATGTGAATAGTAAGAAAATGCATAACGATTATAATAAGTAACAGAATGAGTGGTGCACGGTGGTTAGCCCCGGGTACCCATCACGGCCCCTAGTCGGGTCGTGACAAAAGTGGTATTAGAGCAGTTCAGTCCTAGGAAGTGTCTACGAGTAGTGTCTAGTAGAGTCTTGTTTATGGTGTGTTGCGCGCTACACTAATAAACAGGAGGCTACAGGGCATTTAGGAAAATGACCATCTTTCATCTTAAGAGATCGTGCGATAGAGCTGTATTATAAGATTTTCTCCTCCCTAATAGTGTGATATGATTTCAGAAATGCCGCCAAAGGGAAAAGCTACAGCCGCCCAAAAGGGCAAGACTACGATGAAAAAGCGGGTAGAAAGGGAGCCGCCAATGAATGTAGAAGAGGGTGAATCACATAATGAGGCTCTATCAAATACTTCCTCCACCCCGCCCAATGTAGAAGAACAAGGAGGGGCTTCAGCTCCAATTCCTCCACCAGTTGCTTCGGGTCAACAAGTGACTGAGGCTATCCATCTATTGACACAGTTAGTTGCCGCCCAAGCACAGCGGCAAAATGCGAGTCCAAGTGATCGGGCAGCCAGTACCAGGGCCCGTGATTTTATGAGTTTGAACCCTCCGAAGTTTTTCGGGTCAAAGCTGGATGAAGACCCAAAAGGTTTTATTGATGAGATGCTGAGAACATTGAGGATTATTCATGCCTCCGAAACTGAATTTGTGGAGTTGGCATCTTATAGACTTCGAGATGTGGCGGTATTGTGGTACAATAATTGGCTAGCATCAAGAAAATAAAATGCGTCTCCTCCCATGTGGCAAGAATTTGTAGATGCTTTCATCCGCCACTATTTGCCACCCGAGGTCCGCCGAGCTAGAGCGGATAGGTTCTTAAATCTAAAGCAAGGAAATATGAGTGCCCGGGAATATAACCTTCAGTTTAACTCATTCGCTAGATATGCCCCGACTATGGTGGCCGATATAGGGGATAGGCTACACAGGTTTGTGAGTGGCTTAGGGCCACATTTATTTAAGGACTTTTTGATTGCTTCATTGCAAGATGGGATGGATATTTCCTGAATACAAGCCCATGCCCAGCATTTAGAAGGACAACAACCTCCGCAAAGGGGTGATCGTGATATCGATAGAAGGCAAAGCAAGAGGGCCAGATCTATGGGGGCAGGCAGTGATTATAGAGGGGGATCAAGACAGACACATTCTAGACACTCAGGCCAGTCGGTGACTAGTGCACCTCCACGATTTACAGGTATGAGATTTGATCGCTCCTTTCCTTCAGGACAGAGTCAGAGTTCGAGAGCTTCGGGTTCTCAGTTTGGGGGTGATCACAGTCAGAGGAGACCACCAGTACCGCGATGTAGTCAGTGCGGTAAATTACATTCAGGACTGTATCGCCAGGTACAGACGCTTGCTATGTTTGTGGACAGACTGTGCACTTGATGCGAGACTGTCCCTCGAGGTATGGTAGAGGTGGGGTTCAGCCCACAGGATCAGCAGCTGGTTCTTCTTCAGTGCACCCAGTGGGATAAACTCCCCAGATTTCAGCAGGTCGAGGTAGAGGCAGAGGGGGAGCATCTACTTCAGGTGCCACTCAGCCCTGTGTGTATGCTTTAGCCAGACGACAGGATCTTGAGTCCTCCTCGGATGTGGTTATAGGCACATTATCTATATTTTCCCATGATGTGTATGCATTGATAGATCCGGGTTCTACCTTGTCTTATATTACTCCGTATGTTGCTGGTTGTATTGGGATGAAACCTGAGCCAATAAAACCTTTTGAGGTATCTACTCCGGTTGGTGATCCCGTGATAGCTAGACAAGTGTATAAAAATTATGTAGTTGTGATATGCGACCATCAGACTAAAACGGATTTAATTGAGCTGGAAATGCTAGATTTCGATATGATTATGGGTATGGATTGGTTGGCCTCATGTTATGCTAATGTTGATTGCCGAATGAAAGTAGTTCGATTTCAATTTCCGGGAGAGCCCGTGCTTGAATGGATGGGTAATACACCATCTCCAAAAGGTAGGTTTATTTCCTACCTTAAGGCAAGAAAGGTGATAGCTAAGGGCTATATTTATCACTTAGTCCGAGTTTATGACACCGAGGCAAAGTCGCCAACTTTCCAATCCGTTCCGGTAGTGAATGAATTTCCAGATGAACTTCCAGGCCTTCCTCCGGAAAGGGAGACTGACTTCGCTATTGATGTGTTGCTGGACACCAAGCCTATTTCCATTCCTCCTTACCGAATGGCTCCGACAGAATTGAAAGAGCTAAAGGCACAGTTGAAAGATTTGGTTGAGAAGGGGTTTATTAGACCCAGTTTATCGCCGTGGGGAGCACCAGGCTTGTTCGTGAGAAAGGAAGGTGGTTCCCTTCGAATGTGTATCGATTATAGGCAGTTGAATAAGGTGACAATAAAGAACAAATATCCTCTCCTAAGGATTGATGATTTATTTGATCAACTACAGGGTGCCAAGTGGTTTTCCAAAATAGACTTGTGGTCAGGTTATCATCAAGTGAGAGTTAAAGAAGAAGATTTTCCCAAAACAACTTTCAGAACGAGATATGGCCATTATGAATTCTGGGTGATGTCGTTTGGGTTGACTAATGCTCTGGCAGTGTTTATGAATTTGATGAATAATGTATTCAGGCCTCTCTTAGATTTATTCATAATAGTGTTCATTGATGATATTCTGGTACACTCTCGCACAGAATCAGAAAATACAGATCATTTACGTATTGGAATTCTTCGAACAAGAGAATTATATGTAAAATTTTCAAAGTGCGAGTTTTGGTTGAATTCTGTGACATTTCTAGGTCACGTTATTTCAGATGATGGTATTCGAGTTGATACTCAGAAAATTAAAGTTGTGAAGACTTGTCCAAGGCCTACGACGCCAATAGAAGTCCGTAGTTTTCTGGGATTGGCAGGTTAGTATAGAAGGTTCGTAGAGAGATTTTCCTCTATTTCAGCCCCATTGACGAAGCTAACCCAGAAGTCAGTTAAATTTCAGTGGAATGGCGCTTATGAACGCAGCTTTCAAGAGTTGAAGGACAGATTAACCTCAGATCCAGTCTTAACACTTCCAGAAGGGCCAGATGGTTATGTGGTGTACTGTGATGCTTCCGACGTTGGGTTAGGATGTGTGTTAATGCAGCACGGTAGAGTCATAGCTTATGCTTCGAGACAGCTGCGGAAAAATGAAAAGAACTACCCAACTCATGATCTCGATGTCACGACCGGACTAGGGGCCATGACGGGTACCCGGGGCTAACCACCGAGCACCACTCATTCCCTTACTTATCATACACATATCATAAGAAAATCATTTCTCATTGGGAAACATAATTAATTTTATATACATAAGCCTTTCGGCTATCAAAATAATACACACATGCCTATGCATATATAAACTTATCAAAATCATGAGACCATACTACCCACACATACGTATCTACGAGCCTCTACTAGAGCACTAGACATATGAACGGGACAGGACCCCGTCGTGCCAAAAACATACATGTACATACCATAGTAACTCAATGGCACCTCCAGAATAATGGAGTGCTTTCAACACTCTGCTTATCGACTTCTACAAATCTGGGTCACCTCCCTGCCTACCTGTGGGCATGAACACAGCGTCCAAAGAAAACGGACGTCAGTACGAATATTGTACTGAGTATGTAAGGCATGAATGAGATGAACATAATAGAGAATCATAGGACATGAGATGAAGACATAACCTGCGTAACT
This sequence comes from Lycium barbarum, assembly GCF_019175385.1. NCBI lineage: Eukaryota > Viridiplantae > Streptophyta > Magnoliopsida > Solanales > Solanaceae > Lycium > Lycium barbarum. Next base: position 73,360,843 of record NC_083342.1, read on the forward strand.
TTTAAAGGGGGATACCTTTCATGCCTATATCATATATTATCACGGTACATGTATCATCATAGCTCATACACATTAAACGTTATCCGTATACGGCCACGTAGTGGCTTGACAACATCACATACATATTTTCTAGGCTTTTCCAACATATATCATATTCACGTCTATATCATGTACATATCCATATCATATACATATTTATATCATATACATACCTGGCCAACCAAGGCTTTAGGGTTATACATACCTGGCCTTACCAAGGTTTCAGGGTTATATCTACCTGGCCTACCAAGCCTTCAAGGTTATCCGTACCCAACTGTAGAGGTGCGCGCGCGTTACATGAATATATATATATATATATATATATATATATATATATATATATATATATGTATATATGTATATATGTATATATGTATATAGTCATATACATTCTACCCGGCCATATAAGCTCGAGATTTCATAATAGCCATACATAGGCACATATATGCATAAAAGCCCATAAATATTTAGTATCATCACTATTATGATCGTCATCGTTATCATCATCACTATCAACATCGTCATTATTTCTACCCGGCCATATAAGCTCGAGGTTTCATAATAGCCATACATAGGCACATATATGCATAAAAGCCCATAAATATCTTTAGTATCATCACTATTATGATCGTCATCGTTATCATCATCACTATCAACATCGTCATTATTATAATCACATATATCCCATAAACTTATCATAACTTTTCATAAAGCATACATTTGGATTTAAAGATAATCTATGAAAATAGCATCGTATTCGTAGCATGAACTTCGTAATAATATCGCATAATAGCCTTTATAATCTCTAACTTAGGCTCATCATTACCATCATCGTATCTATGGCATATCTCCTACCTTAATCTTATATGGAACCCTTTATGAACATAGACTCGTAAATTTTTGGAACATTTGTCATAGGACATGCATTAGAGCTCATAGACAATCTATAATAATGTCGGGGTGACAGAAGGTCGAGAACCCCCAATTCCTTAATGAAGCATTCATAAGCATTTTGCCTCACCTTGAATGAATTAGCATATAAGGTGAGTGTATTCAATAAACAACATCAATGGATCATAGTATGGATCATTAGCCTTGTAGAGACATAATATTATAGGCCTTAGAATCTTTATACTTAAACTCATCATCATCATTTTCGCATTCGTGACATATCTCTTATCTTATCCCATATGGCTATTCATGAACATAAGCTCTTAGTTTTCCGGAAGGTAAGAAATTCATGGAGAGGTAAGGAAATAATATTATAGGAATCATATAGGGATCATTAGCTTCGTAGGAATATCATATCATGAGCTTTATGACTTCTGGACTTAGATTCATCATCGGTATTGTCATGTTCATAACGTATCTCTTTTCTTTATCTTATATGAAGCTCTTTATACTCGTAGCCTCGTCATTCCCGTTATGTAGGAAAATCATGGAAAGATAGGAGGATTCATGTCATATGAGTCATGCCTTATAAAGAAAGGACTAGCCTTACATACCTCTTTCGCTTAACAATTTCCATCGCTTGATTGTTCTCCTTCAATGCTCACGTTTCTACCTTCAAGAGAATTCGCATTCACATTAGCTAATCGATTACATGAATGTGCTTACTAAAGCTAGAGAAAATTGGGCAGCATTTCCTTTGTTTGTACAACCTTTCCCATATTGTATATCAACTCCCAAACATTCATAATAACATTCGCAATATCATAACCAACAATCTTCATTCATCTACATTACCCTCGTCTCACAATTCCACTTCAATTCATCAATAATCTTGGTCATAGTAAACTAGTACGTTTTCTTGCATATAATGCTTATCCCGTGTTCTCAATATCATTTATAACATACTTATAATCACAACATATTAATATTCACAACTCATTCCAACTACTACTCAAAATATCATTATTCTCTAGTTTATGACCCATTTCCTATATCCTTCTACAATCCAGGTGTTTCAACTTTCAAATACCTTAAACAACATGTAAATACCATGAAACTTACCTTAGATGGTGTGGGAATGAACCTTGAGTGCAAACACTTCACTTGAGCAAAACCCTAGTTTCACCTTCACTTGGATTCCTTGTCTTGGATGAACTTTAATGAGTTTCCTAGATTTGATTCACTTGGTTTGATACAATTGATAATAAATACCCCTTGAATTCTTGTTGGAGAAGTGTATAGAGATGTTTTAGATAGATGGGGAGTGAAGGGAAAAGGAAATGAAATGAAACTGGGTGCCTTATTTAATACACAAATCTATCCCGACACCTTTATACGGACACACATATGGTCCGTACAATTCATACGGTCCGTATGTGTGACCGTATAATTGTTCCAGCGAAGACTCTTCTTTGGACAAGTTATACGGCCAGATCTACGGTCCATATAATAGACCGTACAATCCACAGTTTTTTTGAAAATCATTTTCGTCGACTTGTTTGATCTCCAATCCTTATGGAACCTTCTTGACACTTGTTTATCACTTCATTAACAATCTAGGGGATGTTATAACTCTTCTCCCTAGCATCATTGAATCGTCATTAACTCGTTACTCATAAATCCTTTCCGATACATCTCGTATGTCTTGCCTCCTCTTGGCAACTTTCTTCTCTTACTTCGAATGTCTTCAAATCTCATTTAGAATCATCGAATTTTATATCTTACATCATCAAAGCATCGCATGCGTCGTACCCTTCGTCAGTCTATTCACTGTGCATAAACGAAAAAAAAATCTGAGGTGTAACATTCTTCCCCCCTTGGGAACATTCGTCCTCGAATGTTAAACTATCCGGGATTCTACGAAAGTTTCACCATATATTTTCCTTCAACTGACCCGGAGTATCATGATCACACTATTCTTGCTTACCTCTTACTCTTCTTTTTATGTACCCACTTGGTTTCATTGGCGACACATAAATACTTGCAAGTCACATAATCATTCTTGCGTGATTCGTGTACGTACATATCTATACATATAAAAGTATCCACATCCGTATCAGTATTCATAATCAAACTCATGTACATATCGTATCCATAGTCATATTCTTATGCATATTATTTACATAGCATGCCCGACCACGAAGGTTCAGTGTTTCGCGTGCCTGACCATGGCTAGGATCGGTGATTACATATACTAAAACTCTTTTGTCTATCCTTAGTAACTTATCTCGTCATACTCTCTTTCTTCCTTTATTTTTTTCCTTGATTATCATATCTTATGTTCTACTATAGAAACTTTAAGTCTCTTCCTTCATTGTCACTTATAAATAGCAATATCATTAACAACGACTCTACCATTAGTGCCTTTGCCTCTATTCTAGTATCACATCGCCATCCTTTGCAATACCCCTTGAGTCATTTGCTCTCAATTTCACGTGGTTCAAGGTCTTCATGAAGGATTTCCCGTACAGTCTCAGATGCTTACTCAATTCGTATTCGTTTATTTACCAGTCATTAGACTTATTTCTACATAACTCTCACTCTTTGTTTTAGAGTCTATATCTGCCATATCTTAGGGTCCATCATTTCAATCTCTACACTTGTATTCCTTTTACTCGCCTCCCCCTTTTAAGGGTTTTACTTGTACCATTCTCAAATCCGTTGCCTCACCTTCAAATCTTGAATTCATATATCCCTTACTATACTACATCACATTTATGCTGTTTCCCATAATTTATAACTACGATAATTCATGTGGGAGGTCTTAATATACTGATCTTGCAGTTTTGTAATCAAGTAATACAACCGGCATAGCAATCCGAACAAGAATTTATTTTAATTAGCTCATTTGGTAGTTATAAATCAATGTGTAAATCCGCTCCAATTCACAACTTTTTGCCCCATAGGGATGCTCACAATAGTAGTAGGTCTAGTTATCCACACCATCCATATAATGTCACTTGCCCTCTTCTTCGGTGCTCAAAATTCATTTGTAACATCATCTTTGTTTTCCAGGACCTAAGTCTCATGCGCAACTAATACTCCTTATGCCTCATACTCTTTTACTCTTGTTTTGCACTCAACATTAGTTTCAAAACCAATCATGATCATATTGCATTTGTCGTTGGTGATAGCTTTATTCTAACGTTTTATCGTCGTACGGTAAACTTCATAACTCATGATCATCTTTCCTTTTCAACTTATTACTTCATATACTCTACTCGTTCTAACTTGGTATAGGATATTCGTAGGAGATGCATCTTCCTTTAATCATAACACGACTACTTCTTAAGTGCGCGTACTTGGCGGCGCATTTCCTTCTCTTTCTAATCCCATTCTTATTCTTTTACATTCCTTCCTTCTCAATTTATCTTATTTCCTTCCGTTTTATAATCAATCCTTGATTCTTCGCACGAGGAACCCTATTCTCAACTTAGCACCGCTTTGTCCTTTATAATATACTACCTCTGTACAATCCATTCTTCGCATCAAAACTTATTCTGTTCATTCGGGTCATCCCCTCTCATCCTTATTATGTTGACCCTTTTCTAACCATCGTCCTATTTCGTTATTCATCTTTCTGTAATCTTGGTCTTTTACATCCAGCTAAAGATATCACTTATACTCTTGATTATACCAATCACAAACTACTGCTACTTTGCCATATCCCTTTTCTCTAATTTCTTTTTCAAGTTGACTTCCCTTTTTTTGTCATTGCTTGCTATCATTTCTGTCATTGAGGAACCTCTATGCTGGACTTTCTTTTAACAAGGCCATATAAGATTCCTCATCTACTGCTCCATGGCTCTCTTGTTGGTTTCACACTTGCATTCACTTTTTATTCATATAGAACATGTCACATCTCTAGGCGTTTCCTCGCTACACTTTGGATTGCAATTCTTGTTACGTTCTCCTTATAGCTTGATCATAATCAATTCTATAGGGTGACACTTCTTGATCTCATTCACAATTCCGCTTATGACATAGAATAAACCTCGTGAAGTAGACATACTCAACCTGTCACTCTTTCTGATTATCCCTAATTCACTTACCACATAAGTCATCTCACAAATGTATTCACATTCATTATAACCCTTCATATTCGTATCTCTGTCTTTGGGTGCTGTTAGTTTATTTGCTAGTAAACTTATTGTATCTTACTCGTGCTTATCCATCCAATCAATACTTCAGTATCACACTCTATTGGAGTTATCCCTTTCTCTTCTATGTCATACTGTAGCACTACCAGTCTCCCTAATTTACTCTAGTATTTCTCTTTACCGTATCAATGTCGCTCTTATAACTGTCATTACTATCGATTCAACAACATTTAGCTCATCTCTTATAATCGTCAATGATACTCCTAACTTAATCTCGTCATGCCCTTACTTTTTGCACAACATATTTTCCCGTTAGGACATATTGCAAGCTTATATCTTTTCTCCTTTACATTCTAGGAAAATTTTGGCAGAGTTTCCTCTATATTTCTTACTATCTCAAAACCTGCATGCAGCAAATACCAACAATGCCTCACAGGGCCAATACTGATATATATATATATATAAATATATATATGTATACAACATATTTCAGCCACACAGGGCTCCCACTTTACAGTAAAAACTCAAAGATGTCGAAACTTACCTCATATATCGCACTTCGAGATGTATGTTATATCCCGTAATTTTGCACATTTGGATAAATCGAAATAATTGTGACTTGTAAGAGATAAGGCAATATTTTGATTTTGCTTAAATTATAAGTTGTTCATGAAAAATATTGATGCGGAAATATTGAGGAAGGCTAAGGGCAAAATTGGAATTTTGGAAATTAGTTTCATGAATTACAAAACACCAACCCAAAAGTAATTGGGCTAGGAAAAAAAAAGGCCCAATAGAGGTGGCCAGCCATAGGGGCATGGGCCAAGGCCCATGAAAAAAATTTAATCCATGTAATAAAAGGAGAGGGCCACCATTATTCATTCCATTTCAACAACATTCAAGAAAAACCCATTGAGAGCAAAAATAAAGGGGGGGGGGGGGGGGTTCGGCCAAGAGCAAGAAAAGGAAAAAAATATTGAAGTCTTCCATCTTTGATCCAAAAATTTATTTCTTCTTGTATTTCTACTAATTCAAAGACCCTTTTCAACGTGGTATAATTTTTGAAGCAAGAAAATTTCTTTGGTGACAAGTGTAAAAATTTTACTCAAGTGGAAAAATTGAAGAAAGGGTAAGAATTTCTATTCTTTTACATGTTATGGAACATTTATATATGTTATAGTGAGTAGAATTGAATGAAAATCATGGAATTGTTATGTGTTGTGTGTGGGCCGTGTGGGTGTGTTGTGTGTTTGGCCGTGTGGTGTAAAGTGGTGGAGGAAGGATGAATTAATTTTATTTAGTATGTTAGTTGTGTTGTTGTGGCCTTTATGATGTAAATGAAAGACTAATGGTTCAAGTTGGCATGGAAATTGGTTGTAAGTTGTTGTAGGAAATTATGTGATTTTAATATGGTTTTTATGTAATTATGGAAGTGGAGTTGTTAAAGTGTGAATCGTTGTTGTTGATGATGAATTTGGAAGAAGATAATGCGTCGTTGTAGTTTCGTTGCAATTGTAGAGGTTTCGGGTGGAGTATGGTGTTGGTGTAATCGTTTGAATATTTAGTAGATTGTTTGAAATGCTCTTGAATTGTGTTTGAATGATCTTGGATTAGTAATGAATATGTGAGCGTTGATATTGTCTTGAATGTACGTAGTTGGATTGAATGTGATAAGCTACGTAGAGAAGAAGGTTGCTAATGTTAGAATGCAATTTAAATTGATTCTTGATGTTATTAGTATGGTTGTTGGTATTGTTGGTATGGTTGTTGATGAATTTGGCCGAGTTAAATTCTCGGGGATGTTGAATTTACAGGGGAGATGCTGCCGAAATTTCAGTAGACAAGTACTAGTTAGAATTGAATTTCTAAGTACTTGTAGCTAATGTTTGGTAATTGATAACGTTATTGTAGATATTGGGGAGCCCGAGACTGGAGTCGGGATTTGGTTAGCGAGCGATCGAGGTATGTAAAGCCTACCTTTCTTTCTTTTGGCATGACCTTTATGAAATGAACAAATGACATATATGTATGCTTCTAAAGAAAATTCTATTCTTAGAGCCACTAGGATGGCCGATGTCTTTGACCTCCATAAGCTATTCCATATGGTTTGATACGCATTTATGATGTTCGAAGATTCTAGTTGATATGTTTCCGAATGTTGTTAGAAAAATATTTGATATGGCTAAAGTCTTGGATATATATTTGATACGTACATATGATTCTAAAGGCTCCATCTGATTTTCTTTATGCCGATTGTTGGAAGTTCCATAGTATGATGGTTACTTGATTTGTTTTCAAAAGAAAAGAGCTTCTGAAACGTTTTTAGAAATTCTGTACTTCAAAAGTTCGTAACTTTCGTATACTAATTCCGATTGACCCGAAACTGATTTCTGAGCCTTCGGATGTCGTAAATATATTTGTCCATCGAGTTTTGAAATTTATTTATTTATATGCATATGGTTTTCTCACTACTCCGCTCATGCATACTACTATTACATCGTTCGCCGGATCCCGGGCCGATTTTGTGATCGTGCGCACTATGATATATTCGGCAGTATGATGTGTTACGGTTCCCGAGCTCCTCGCCATAGGGCCGGGTACTGCTTATATACGGCGTTATGATGTGATATGGCATATGATATGGTCTGACGTTGTGATATGTTTTGATGATACGATATGTTCGGGGATTGTACGGAGATTTGAAACCTTCTGGAGTATGATGTGTTGTGGCGCCAGCGTCAGAGTGACGACCACGTTCCTGAGCCCTATGCATGATTTCTATTTGCATTATTTATGTTTTCAACACAGGTTTTGATATACTAATTCTGTATCCATTTTCCATATTCCTTATTTCAGTTCTGATTTGGATTACTGTATTTCATGCTTTACATACTCAGTACATATTTCGTACTGACCCCCTTTCTTCGGGGGCTGCGTTTCATGCCCACAGGTATAGACGTTCGTTCTGGTGACCCGCCAGTGTAGGACACTTATTCTGCTATTTGGAGTACTCCTTTGATCCGGAGCTCATATTTTTGGTACATATCTTTTGTTATAAATGTTTCTGTATATATGACTATTTGGGGTACGGCGGGGCCCTGTCCCGTCCTATGTTTCTGTTATGGGTTGTAGAGGCCTGTAGACATATATATGGGTCATGGGTCGTGTTTGTCCGATTATGTCTGTGACTTGTGCCTTAAGCTGTCCCGTTTGCTATTATGGCCGAAACGGCCCATATGTTTATATATGTATGTATATTCGGGCGATGTGTATTCCGCCAGCCTGCCGGCTTTTGTATGATATTTCTGTTATAGGTGGCCGCTTAAGATGACGTCTGTTCTCAGTATCTGTGCAAAATAACGCATGTTAAACTTGGATAAGTCTTTGATATGTCGACTTGGTAAACGAATGGGTTTGGGTGTCCAATTAGGACAATAGTCACGGCCCATGGGGCTGGGTCGTGACAAAAGTGGTATCAGAGCGGTTTGTCCTCAGAGTGTCTACAGGCCGTGTCTAGTAGAGTCTTGTTTATCGGTGTGTTGTGCACCACATCTATAAACCGGAGGCTACAGGACATTTAGGGTGTTACCTTTCTTTCGATCTTAGATCGTGCGATAGAGCTGTATTGTTAGGATGGTTCCTTTCTGATAAACTGTTGCGTCTACAGCAAGGCTCCAAAAAGAGCGATAGAGTCAGTATTTTGGGGAAATCATTTCTGACCCTCCTCCTGCAGGTAATTGTGGATTGACACAAGATGAAGAGGACAACTTCTGATAGTGGGGGTGCTAAGAAGGCCCCTAGGGTATCTCCAGGACCAAGTAAGACGAGCCTCAGCTATTCGATTGAGACTGACCCTTCGGAGGACCCCGCAACAATTCCTCCAGAGTTTTTGGCCCTAGAGCAGAGGATCCCACGGAGGGAAGTTATGACACAGATCCCTCGGAGGACCCGGCGACGATACCTCCAGAATTTCTTACCTCTAGGGAGGGGGATAGTTATGATACAGATCTATCCGAGCATTTCTCTGGGACACCGGAGGAGGAGATTTTTGGGGCCATGCCAGCTGCTCCGATTCAGATGCGAGCAATGATGGGAGTCAGACGAGCGGATGGCAGACAGACGATGATGAGGAGCACACTTCGCATGGCAGCTCCCCAAATTAGCCCCGAGGCCGATCGGCTACAGGTATATGAGTTCTCTTTGGAATATCTACATATATGTAACTTCTGTAGAGTATCATTTGATGGCGGCAAACGAAAATTTAAAAAAAAGGTTCGATGACCCAATGGTTATAAGTAATGGCGACTGAGATGTCTCCGCCGCCAGTGTGAATCTAGAAACCCGGGATGAAAGGTAATCATATCTATAGATGGAAGTGAATATTGAGGATTTAAAAGGGCAATACAGTAACTGTATAGTCAGAAAAGTAAAAGAATCTTCTCTAGATCGGGGTGGGGACCCGCTACGAGAACGTTTTGGAAGTTGTTAAGACCCCGACTTGTCTTAAATTATGTGATAAAGGTTGTGTGGGGTAGTGGATGCAATTATACCGGCATTAACGTATCTAAATGCATTAAAGTTTCGAGGTTAAGCGTGCTAGGGCCAGAACAATTTTGGGATGGGTGACCCCCTGCGAAGTATACAAAATTTTCGTAAATATAGGTATAAGAGACAAATGGGAATTTGGGGTAACCTAAAGGAAAGTAGAGTATGCGGAGTGATTAGAAACCTTAAAGAGGTCGAGTAGGTTAAGGTAGAATAGGCTGGTAAAGTAGAAGAAAACGCAAAGCAGCTTTGGAATGAGAATAAGTCTGAATGAGCATTTGGGAAATGCTTTGTAAGAGAAATGGTAGTAAATGTATGTGTATGCATATGACATCCTATTTATGACCATATCTATCGACCGGTGAATTATAGTAACCAGTGTTGCGATGTATAGAAGACACTAACTGAACGGAATTTAAGAGACAAGCAAAAGGTATGGTACAGCTATTATGAAATAGACGAATACTGATTTCACTACCGGTTAAGAGTGGGAGATTTTAATACAACGATATTTGGGAAGAAAAGAGAGCGAGTAAATGGAAGACAAGGAGATTAAAATGTCAGAAAAAGTGAAAACGTAAGAAATATAATTAAGCAAAGCCTCTAAAAGAACCGACGGGCAAAGCATGAAACTATTTGCGTAGAAATTTGAAGGACAGATTTGTAAAGGAATTAGAATGAAATAGTATAGAACAAAAGAGGGACAAACCTGAAAAAGGTTAACGGTGGAAATAGGACAAGCATATGGGAGTGCGGAGGATACTCTAATAAGTTGGCGATAGCCGACTGATTACTTATCTAAGGAAGGACTAAGATAATAAGTTGACGCAGTCGATAAGAAAACCTATGACATGGAATGATGAATCATGTGAAGATCGAGGAATTCGATTTTCGAGGAAACAGAACGAATATGAAGGAAAGGATGACTTGGCCGAACCTTCCATTGAGGAAGGATCTAAAATTACTAAAAGATAAATTTGCAGCCGTATCAATACGGTTGCTTTGAACAAGAGAAGCTTTCCTGGAGGGTGACATAGGAATGGAACCGATTCGCGTGTATAAATGAATACCTTGCGAGCTTCAAAGCCGATGCTACCAAACAACAAGAGAAGAAAGCTATTCCCTAAGAAAGATTAAAGATACTGATGGCTTGATTAAGGGAAAAGAGAGTGGCTAGAAAGAAAATAAGTGGAAACGGATATGCATCAAGAGGTTGATAACATTGTTAGACATAAAAGGCAGAGATATGTCAAAATGGAAAGAAAAGTAAGTGTTGGGAATGGAAGCCCTTATGAGTATTCTGATTAAATACGAGAACGTAGTTAGCAAGAAGATAGACAAGACAGACTCCGCAATAAAAGAGCTTCAATTGTAAGAAGGTCGCGGAAAGCGACAGTTACTTAAAGGGCATAGACGTGTGTGGACCCTCTAAAAAAGGGGGGGGGGGGGGGGGAACATACTAGAATCAAAATGAATTATGACGATTCGAACTCCAGAAAAGGAGACTTATTAACTCGGGGCCAGAGTTCGGGGTATGATGGCATGTCATAAAGGTTACGAAAGGACATAGAAATAAATTGACAACGAGTGTACTAAAGGGTAGATACAGGGAGAAAATATGGAAGATACGTGGAGAGAACACTTTATGCTGACATGGGCCTCGATATTCCTCAATCATGGTTTTAATTTCCCATACAGAGCGGAGCTTGCGTAGTATCTAGATATATAAAGATGTGCCCAAGAGGGTAATAAAGAGAGCAAGGAAAGTATACAAGTTAAATCCACAAGGGCAATGAAGAGGATAACAAATCCCAAGAGAACCTCGGATGACAACTGTCACAATGAAGTAACCACGGATGGTAGTTAATAACTTCTCGAAGAAATTAAACGAGGAAAAGTTGCGGCAAGAACGCAACTTCCAGTTGCTGAAGGAAAAGTTGATTACAACTCCAGTTTTGACTCTCCCCAAAGGGCCAGACGGGTATGTTATTTATTGTGACGCTTCCGGTGTGGGAATAGGTTGTGTATTAATGCATCATGGTCGAGTTATGGCCTATGCCTCCCGGCAGCTCAGACCGCACGAGAGAAATTATACTACTCATGACCTAGAATTAGCAGCGGTAATTCATGCTTTGAAAATATGGCAACATTACTTATATGGAGTTCATGTTGATATTTATACAGATCACAAAAGCCTTCACTACACTTTTTAAACAAAAGGAGTTGAATTTGCGGCAAAAAAAGATGGTTCGAATTATTGAAAGGTTATGATGTTGATATTTTGTATCATCCTGGAAAATCCAATGTTGTAGCAGATGCACTTAGCCGCAAGTCTATGGGCAGTTTGATCGACGTACAGCCAGAAAGGAAAGAATTAGTTCGTGAAATTCTTCAACTAGCCAGTCTTGGAGTCCGTTTGGCCGATTCTGGGAAATATTGGGGTTTCTGTCCGAGGAGTTACTGAATCATCTATTATGGAAGAAGTAAAACGACGTCAGTACGAGGATCCTATTCTGGTACAGTACAGAGATGCAGCCCTTGATAAGGAGAAGACCTAGTTCGAGATTACATCTGACGGGGTATTATTATATAGTGGCAGGTTATGTGTACCTGATGTTGCAGGGCTGCGCCGACAGATTATGGGAGAGGCACATTATGCTCGGTATTTTTTTCACCCAGGGTCAACAAAAATGTACCATGATCTCAGATGTTTATATTGGTGGGATGGTATGAAAAGGGACATCGCAGAGTTCGTTGCTCAGTTTCCAAATTGTCAACAGGTTAAGATCAAGCATGAAAAGCCCGGTGGGTGAAACTAAATTGATTGGTCCAGATATGATCCAGCAAGCAGTCGATAAGGTAAAACTCATTCGGGAGCGGTTATTAGCAGCCCAGAGTTGATAGAAATCATATGCAAATAAACAACGTCGACCTTTAGAATTCCTGATTGGCGATTGGGTATTTCTGAAAGTGTCACCTATGAAGGGTGTAATGAGATTCGGCAGAAAAGGAAAGCTCAGTCCGAGGTATATTGGGCCTTATCAGATCATTCGAAAGATAGGCAAGGTCGCCTACGAGTTGGACTTACCATCCGATCTGGAAGCAGTACATCTGGTATTTCATGTATCAATGCTCCGTAAGTATATTGGTGATCTTTCCAGGATATTTCCCATAGAAGATATCCAGGTAACAGAGGAACTGTCCTACGAAGAACAGCCTGTAGCCATCTTGGATCGTCAGGTGAGGAGACTACGTACCAAAGATGTGCCTTCTGTTAAGGTCTTGTGGCGAAACAATAACCAAGAAGAAAAGACCAGGGAAGCGGAGGACGAGATTAAAAAGAAGTATCCTCACTTGTTTCCTATGCCTACAGGTAACCTAAATTTCTTAATTGGTTACATTGGTTGGTGAATGAATTACATGAGCTGTCTCTAAAAAGAAACTCCCCCGAAATGCGTGTAAGGCCCTGTAAGACTAATTTAACATTCGAGGACGAATGTTCAAAAGGAGGGGAGGATGTTATATCCCGTAATTTTGCACATTTGGATAAAATGAAATAATTGTGACTTGTAAGAGATAAGGTAATATTTTGATTTAGCTTAATATATAAGTTGTTCATGAAAAATATTGATGCGGAAATATTGAGGAAGGCTAAGGGCAAAATTGGAATTTTGGAAATTAGTTTCATGAATTATAAAACACCAACCCAAAAGTAATTGGGCTAGGAAAAAAAAAGGCCCAATAGAGGTGGCCGGCCATAGGGGCATGGCCCAAGGCCCATGAAAAACATTTAATCCATGTAATAAAAGGAGAGGGCCACCATTATTCATTCCATTTCAAGAACATTCAAGAAAAACCCATTGAGAGCAAAAATAAAGGGGGGGTTCGGCAAAGAGCAAGAAAAGGAAAAAAAAATTTGAAGTCTTCCATCTTTGATCCAAAAATTTATTTTTCTTGTATTTCTACTAATTCAAAGACCCTCTTCAACGTGTTATAATTTTTGAAGCAAGAAAATTTCTTTGGTGACAAGTGTAAAAATTGAAGAAAAGGCAAGTATTTCTATTCTTTTACATGTTATGTGTTGTGTGTGGGCCGTGTGGGTGTGTTGTGTGTGTGGCCGTGTGCTGTAAAGTGGTGGAGGAAGGATGAATTAATTTTATTTAGTATGTTAGTTGTGTTGTTATGGCCTTTATGATGTAAATGAAAGACTAATGGTTCAAGTTGGCATGGAAATTGGTTGTAAGTTATTGTAGGAAATTATGTGATTTTAATATGGTTTTTATGTAATTATGGAAGTGAAGTTGTTAAAGTGTGAATCGTTGTTGTTGTTGATGAATTTGGAAGAAGATAATGTGTCGTTGTAGTTTCGTTGCAATTGTAGAGGTTTCGGGTGGAGTATGGTGTTGGTGGGATCGTTTGATTTTTTTGTAGATTGTTTGAAATGCTCTTGAATTGTGTTTGAATGATCTTGGATTAGTAATGAATATGTGAGCGTTGATATTGTCTTGAATGTACGTAGTTGGATTGAATGTGATAAGCTACGTAGAGAAGAAGGTTGCTAATGTTAGAATGCAATTTAAATTGATTCTTGATGTTATTAGTATGGTTGTTGGTATTGTTGGTATGGTTGTTGATGAATTTGGCCGAGTTAAATTCTCGGGGATGTTGAATTTACAGGGGAGATGCTGCCGAAATTTCTGTAGACAAGTACTAGTTAGAATTGAATTTCTAAGTACTTGTAGCTAATTTTTGGTAATTGATAACGTTATTGTAGATATTGGGGAGCCCGAGACTTGAGTCGGGATTTGGTTAGCGAGCAATCGAGGTATGTAAAGCCTACCTTTCTTTCTTTTGGCATGACCTTTATGAAATGAACAAATGACATATATGTATGCTTCTAAAGAAAATTCTATTCTTAGAGCCACTAGGATGGCCGATGTCTTTGACCTCCATAAGCTATTCCATATGGTTTGATACGCATTTATGATGTTCGAAGATTCTAGTTGATATGTTTCCGAATGTTGTTCGAAAAATATTTGATATGGCTAAATTCTTGGATATATATTTGATACGTACATATGATTCTAAAGGCTCCATCTGATTTTCTTTATGGCGATAGTTGGAAGTTCCATAGTATGATGGTTACTTGATTTTTTTTCAACAGAAAAGATCTTCTGAAACGTTTTTAGAAATTCTGTACTTCAAAAGTTCGTAACTTTCGTATACTAATTCCGATTGACCCGAAACTGATTTCTGAGCCTTCGAATGTCGTAAATATATTTGTCCATCGATTTTTGAAATTTATTTATTTATATGCATATGGTTTTCTCACTACTCCGCTCATGCATACTACTATTACATCATTCGTCGGATCCCGGGCCAGTTTTGTGATCGTGCGCACTATGATATATTCGGCAGTATGATGTGTTACGGTTCCCGAGATCCTCGCCATAGGGCCGGGTACCGCTTATATACGGCGTTATGATGTGATATGGCATATGATATGTTCTTACGTTGTGATATGTTTTGATGATACGATATGTTCGGGGATTGTACGGAGATTTGAAACCTTCTGGAGTATGATGTGTTGTGGCGCCAGCGTCGGAGTGGCGACCACGTTCCTGAGCCCTATGCATGATTTCTATTTGCATTATTTATGTTTTCAACACAGGTTTTGATATACTAATTCTGTATCCATTTTCCATACTCCTTATTTCAGTTCTGATTTGGATTACTGTATTTCATGCTATACATACTCAGTACATATTTCGTACTGACCCCCTTTCTTCGGGGGCTGCGTTTCATGCCTGCAGGTACAGACGTTCGTTCTGGTGACCCGCCAGTGTAGGACACTTATTCTGCTATTTGGAGTACTCCTTTGATCCGGAGCTCATATTTTTGGTACATATCTTTTGTTATACATGTTTCTGTATAGATGACTATTTGGGGTACGACGAGGCCCTGTCCCGTCCAATGTTTCTGTTATGGTTTGTAGAGGCCTGTAGACATATATGTGGGTCATGGGTGGTGTTTTACCGATTATGTCTGTGACTTGTACCTTAAGCGGTCCCGTTTGCTATTTGCTTAGTACTCAACTTATAGCTGAACTTATCATCAAGAGACACATTTAATCAATTTCTGTGTCATATGAGCATTGACTTACTTTCACGACAATCAATTTACCATCATTTAATTACGTATTTTGATAACGTAGCCTCAACTAAGGGGCTTACCTCTGTAGCATTCAATGTCATCTATCACTTTCTTCTATCATTACCATTCTTCTACTGCAATCAGGGGTTAGTATAAGGAATCTCATTTCCTATGGCTTAGCTCTATCGCACGATCTTAGTGATGAAAGAAGAGTAACCCTCCTTAATGCTCTGCAGCCTCCTGTTTATAGATGTGGCGCGCAACACACCATAAATAAGACTACTAGACACAGCTCGTAGACACTTTCTAGGACTGAACTGCTCTGATACCACTTTTGTCACGACCCGACTAGGGGCCGTGACGGGTACCCGGGGCTAACCACCGAGCACCACTCATTCCCTTACTTATCATACTCATATCATAAGAAAATCATTTCTCAATTGGAAACATAATTACTTTTATATACATAAGCCTTTCGGCTATCAAAATAATACACACATGCCTATATGCATATATACACTTAACAAAATCATGAGACCATACTACCCACACATACGTATCTACGAGCCTCTACTAGAGTACTAGACATATGGATGGGACAGGACCCCGTCATGCCCAAAACATACATGTACATAATATGGTAACTTTGCTTATCGACTTCTACAAATCTGGGTCGCCACCCTGTCTACCTGTGGGCATGAACACAGCGTCCAAAGAAAACGAACGTCAGTACGAATATTGTACTGAGTATGTAAGGCATGAATGAGATGAACATAATAGAGAATCATAGGACATGAGATGAAGACATAACCTGCGTAACTTTTAAAGGAGGATACCTTTCATGCCTATATCATATATTATCACGGTACATGTATCATCATAGCTCATACACATTAAACGTTATCCGTATACGGCCACGTAGTGGCTTGACAATATCACATATATATTTTCCGGACTTTTCCTACATATATCATATTCACGTCTATATCATGTACATATACATTTCATATATATATATATATTTATATCATATACATATTTATATCATATACATACCTGGCCAACTAAGGCTTCAGGGTTACATGTACCTGGCCAACTAAGGCTTCAGGGTTATACATACCTGGCCCTACTAAGGCTTCAGGGTTATATCTTCCTGGCCCTACCAAGGCTTCAGGGTTATCCGTACCCAACTACAGAGGTGCGCGCGCGTTACATAAATATATATATATATATATATATATATATTCATATACATTCTACCCGGCTATATAAGCTCTAGCTTTCATAATAACCATATATAGGCACATATATGCATAAAAGCCCATAAATATCTTTAGTGTCATCACTATTATCACCGTCATCATTATCATCATCACTATCAACATCGTCATTATTATCATCAAATATATCCCATAAACTTAGCATAACTTTTCATAGAGCATACATTTGTATTTAAAGACAATCTATGAAAATCGCATCGTATTCGTAGCATGAACTTCGTAATAATATCGCATAATAGCCTTTATAATCTCTAACTTAGGCTCATCATTACCATCATCGTATCTATGGCATATCTTCTATCTTAATCTCATATGGAACCCTTTATGAACATAGACTCGTAACTTTTCGGAACATTGGTCATAGGACATGCATTAGAGCTTATAGATAATCTATAACAATTTCGGGGTGACATAAGGTCGAGAACCCCCAATTCCTTTATGAAGCATTCATAAGCATTTCGTCTCACCTTGAAGGAATTAGCATATAAGGTGAGTGTATTCAATAAACAACATCAATGGATCATAGTATGGATCATTAGCCTTGTAGAGACATAATATTATATGCCTTAGAATCTTTAGACTTAGACTCATCATCATCATTTTCGCATTCGTGACATATCACTTATCTTATCCCATATGGCTATTCATGAACATAGGCTCTTAGTTTTCCGGAAGGTAAGAAAGTCATGGATAGGTAAGGAAATAATATTATAGGAATCATATAGGGATCATTAGCTTCGTAGGAATATCATGAGCTTTATGACTTCTAGACTTAGATTCATCATCGGTATTGTCATTTTCATAACGTATCTCTTTTCTTTATCTCATATGAAGCTCTTTATACTCGTAGGCTCGTCATTCCCGTTATGTAGGAAAATCATGGAAAGATAGGAGGATTCATGTCATATAAGTCATGCCTTAGAAATAAAGGACTAGCTTTACATACCTCTTTCTCTTAACAATTTCTGTCGCTTGATTGTTCTCCTTCAATGCTCACGTTTCTACCTTCAAGAAAATTCGCATTCACATTAGCTAATCGATTACACGAATGTGCTTACTAAAGCTAGAGAAAATTGGGCAGCGTTTCCTTTGTTTATACAACCTTTCCCATATTGTATATCAACTCCCAAACATTCATAATAACGTTCACAATATCATAACCAACAATCTTCATTCATCTACATTACCCTCGTCTCACAATTCCACTTCAATTCATCCATAATATTGGTCATAGTATACTAGTACGTTTTCTTGCATATAATTCTTATCCCGTTTTCTCAATATCTTTTATAACATACTTATAATCACAACATATTAATATTCACAACTCATTCCAACTACTACTCAAAATATCATTATTCTCTTGTTTATGACCCATTTCCTATATCCTTCTACAATCCAAGTGTTTCAACTTTCAAATACCTTAAACAACATGTAAATACCATAAAAATTAACTTAGATTGTGTGGGAATGAACCTTGAGTGCAAACACTTCACTTGAGCAAAACCCTAGTTTCACCTTCGCTTGGATTCCTTGTCTTGGATGAACTTTAATGAGTTTCTTACATTTGATTCACTTGGTTTGATATAATTAATCATAAATACCCCTTGAATTCCTTTTGGAGAAGTGTAGAGAGATTTTTGAGAGAGAAGGGGAGTGAAGGGAAAATGAAATGAAATGAAACTTGGTCCCTTATTTAATACACAAGTCTGTACCCGACACCTTTATACGGACACACATACGGTATGTACAATTTATACGGTCCGTATGTGTGATCGTATAATGGTTCCAGCGGAGACTCTTCTCTGGACAAGTTATACGGCCAGATCTATGGTCCGTATCTTTTGTATGGTCCGTATAATAGACCGTACAATCCACAGTTTTTTCGAAAATCATTTTCGTCGACTCGTTTGATCTCCAATCCTTATGGAACCTTCTTGACACTTATTTATCACTTCATTAACAATCTAGGGGATGTTATAACTCTTCTCCCAAGAATCATTGAATCGTCATTAACTCATTATTCATAAATCCTTTCCGATACATCTCGTATGTCTTGCCTCCTCTTGGTAACTTTCTTCTCTTACTTCGAATGTCTTTGAAATCTCATTTAGAATCCTCGAATGTTATATCTTACATCATCAAACCATCACATGCGTCGCGCCCTTCGTCAGTCTATTCACTGAGCATGAACGGAATTTTTTTTTTGAGGTGTAACACTCGAATTGGCTGCAGTCATTCATGCATTAAAAATGTGGAGAAATTACTTGTATGGAGTGCATGTCGATATTTATACAGATCACAAGAGTCTTCAGTACATTTTCAAACGAAAGGAGTTGAATCTGCGGCAGAGGCGGTGGTTAGAACAATTGAAAGATTATGATGTGAGCATTTTATACCACCCCAGAAAAGAAAATGTAGTAGCTGATTGTCACGACCCAAATCGATGGGCCGCAACAAAAGCTCGACCATTGCTGGTCAAGCACTCCTATGCCTGTATTTACCTCTCACTGACTATCCTGGGCCCATACACAATCTGTAACTGAGCTGGACTGTCTCCCGAACAATCAACATAAGAAACACCGTACCGGGAACTCACGGCCAACATATACATAGAAGTATAAACACTGGGAATAACAGCGTGAGCCGATTTGGCCGCCACATAAATATATATTGAACAACAAAATACATACCGACGAGGCTGCAGAATATCACGACTACATATCACTGTCTACAGACCTCTATGGAGTACAAACTGTGGAAGGGACAGGACAAGGCCCTGCCGTACCCATATATGTACATAACAAGATGGCATACCAAACGGACTGAAGCTCCGGATCAATGGAGCGTACCGACTGCCGCTGAGGGGAGGTCCTACTGCTGTGGATCGTCGAACTGGCTACCTGATCCTGCGGGCATGAACGCAGCGTCCACAAGAAGGGACGTCAGTACGAATAATGTACCGAGTATGTAAGGCATAAATGATAACATGATAATATGTACAGAACATGAACAACAACATAATAAGGAAATATGGAAAATATAAGAAAAAGGTATGACTGTAACTGCTTGCCTCTTAAGGCGGAATCATGCATGCTCACTTTACCTTCAAAACATATCACCCTCACTTACATAAACTGTCTGAATCAAATAACATCATTAGCCCGCGTCCGGGGTAATGATCTCACGTCGCCCACTAGTGGTGCTGCCCGTGCCATATAGACACGGTGTTATTATCATCATTCATAAGCCGCCCACTACGCCAAGCGTAGTGGTGCTGCCCGGCCATATAGGCACGGTGTAATCATCCATAACCCGGCCACTACGCCCAACGTAGTGGTGCTGCCCGGCCGTATAGGCGCGGTGTAATCATCGCAACATAAGCATGCAAAAGAGCCCAATCAAAAGCTATAACTCCATCGGAGTGACGTAAGGTCGGTAACCTCCGATTGTATTATGGAATAACCATGATCGTCGTGTCTCACCTTGAAGGGACGAGCATTATAAGGTGAGACTATCAATGAAGAATAACATCAAGGGAAAACATAGAGTGAGATCATAAATATCATAAAGCGTCAATTCATAAACTTTGGAGCTTTTAGAAATAGAGTCATCGTCAATGAATAAAATTAACAAAATCAAGAAATAGCTCAACATTCTCATATTATCATTGATCTCATAACTTGAGACTTTTAAACATAATGTCATCATTATCACAATCAACATAGAGATGTGCTCATCTTTGACATCGCCGTTATCATTGTAAAAACACATGTCGATCGTTGTTGTCATAAGAGCTTCTAGAATCATAAATCTATGGTTTGGAAAATACGGAAATTTTGGAAAACATTTATGGATTATCAGGAAAGGAGTCATTTCTTGAATCATGAACTTCTAACTTTTGAAAACGAGAAAGTGATAGAAACATTTATGAAGCCATAACATCGGAATCATGCCTTTGAAAGAAAGGGACGAGCCTTAACATACCTTTCGGTCGCCTTAGCCGTTCAACGTTTATCCTTCCAAGCTTGTAAATCTACATATAAACCATTCATACTATTATTAGGCTCAATGTCATACGCTCATCTTAAGCCTTCAATTTAATTCCGTTTAGAATCTGTCGAAATTTGGGCAGCACCTCCCCTGTTTATATGCCTAGCCCGAAATCACAATCCAACAACCAACAACAACAACAAAAATACTACCATCAATAACCTCATTTCCGACACCATTATGTACCATAAAACAGCTCACACGCTGTTTTCCAACTTCCATAACTAACCAACTTACTACACAATTATTTAATGACTTTATCTCCGCAAATAAGCCTTAATTAACATTAATAATAGGAGATTCATACCTTATTCTTGTTAAAACAGGGATATCTTCAATATCTTCCTTGAATCCACCGCAAAACCATACTAGAATCACATCCATGCGTTTATCCGAGCTTCGATTAGTACTCCTCGCTTGAAAATTGCTCACTTTGTGATCCCCCCTCTCTCTCTCTTCAATTTTCTGGAAATTTCTGGGCTAATTTGGGGAAAAGGGGGGGGGGGGGGGGGGGGGGCGTTCTTACTCTTTTCATAAGTGTTAAATTCGGGTCGAGTCACTGTAGCAGACTATAGCAAGTCGGTACTGTAACATGCGTTTCTGCTCTGTCAGCTAGACTTGTAACGTCCATAATTCTCTACTACAATGTCCTATCGACGAGAAGTTTATTGCGTTGGAAACTAGACTCGACGAACTTTATTTTAAGCTTTTGTTTCACCTTAAAACTATTCATATACTCAGAGATATTCGTCCCCCGAGTTGGACAAAACATTTCACACAAAACATTACCCATCCTTTCTCCAAAGTCGTACTACTCCACTTTCTACACTCATTTCCTTATAAAACCTTCCGGTATACCTTATAGAAATCCTTCACTTATTAATATATACTTAATAATGCTTGCTCTTTATATTCCAAAGTGGTTTTACTTAACCCTAAATCAACGTACTTATGTTTCAAATTTGATAAGTGCTCTTCGAAGATACGGGGTGTAACATCCTTCCCCTCTTAAAAACATTCATCCTCGAATGTTGCAATATTGCCAACCCACGACACCGTCTTTGATTTGTTAGAACAATTATTTTTTCCTTTAGGGTCCGATTACCATTTGCTTAAACTATAACTTGGATCAGTCTCTTCTCATTCTTTTTTAACTCTTTTATTGCCTTCAGTCATCTTCTTTCACTTCTTTGTCCTCATGTACATGATCGGAAATTAACTAGCATCTCGCTCTTGTTCTTTCTCCATTATGGTAGTCTTGACTTGCCATGCCATAGCTATTTCTCGTCCTGTAAGTACTCTTTTTTTTTCTTTCTCGCTCCTTGTTTTCTTGTTAGTGGGTAGCTACCTTTCTCTCTGTACGGTGCCCTCTTTGCGTTTAGTCCTTCGGTGCCCTCTCGGGCTATCCTTTTTCTACCCGTTGATCTTAGATATACACTGTACCGAATTTGTTTTGTAGTCCATTAGTCAGGCTCTCAAATCCTTACATCCTTGTCGCCACCTCTTTTACCCTTACATTCCAAATGCTTACCCGACATAACTGTGTCGCTAGTGAACCTAATGGTTATGTTCCTTTCTAAGGCCAGTTATATCATTATCCGAAATACATATATACATAATGTTTCTTCGCCATTTATTATCCTTCGCAGTCTAGTTACACTTATGGCAGACTTATAATCCGAGTTCAACTAATTTCATAGCTCGCAACATCTTTGAGCTCCTGCTACAACTTTTTCTTTACTTCCTTCCCTCACATCTATCAATACAATCCCAGAAGCATAGGACTTCGGTAATTCTTCTATTATGACTCTCTTGCAACGCAAGTATACTTATCTTCGATTTCCTTGTATCGGCAATCGTCTCGTCAGTCGTTATTCCTTGTGTCTTTCCGGTGTTGCCTTCTTACAATTGTAGTTGGGCATAGCTTCAAGTTGACGGTTCATATAATTCCATAGCATATGCTCTCATGTTCAGTATAATTAGTGGTCCATGAACTATTTTCTAATATCTGGTGAACTCTTTCATTTCCATTCATAGGAGCAGCATTTTTTCTTTCCTTCAAAATTTTCCAAACTACCAATCGTTGTTCTTGTTATCACAATTGTCATTGTCATCCCAAGTGTTCTTTGGGTTCGTCATCCTCTCTAACACCCTTTGTAAATTTAGTTTGGAGACCCTTCTTGCTCTTTTCATTACCCTTCAGGCATGTCGTTGCATACTTAGGTACGGCGCAAATCGTTTTGCCCAATATGAGGGATTCAAATCATGGTGTGAAAAATATCGTAGTTCATCTTGGAGTAAAGTTCTCTCTTGAGTTATCTTCCGTACATTCTCCCTATATCTGCCTCATGGTACACTTATTGTCAATTCGTTTCTACTTCTTTCCGTTACCTTCCCGATATGCCAATACGCCTCGAACTCTGGCCCTGAGCTAATAAATCTCCTTTTCTGGAGCTTGAAACGTCATAGTTCCTTTCAAGTCTAGTATGTTCCTCCCCGCTTATTAAGGAGGTCCTTATATGCCCATAGCCTTCGAGTAACCGTCGTCTTCGATAATTAACTGCCGCCCTTCACAATCTTCTTAGGGTCGGGGTTCCGTCATCGTATGGTCTGACTTGTCTATGTTCTTGCTAGTTACAGTCTTGTATCCAATCGGAATACTTATATAAGGGTTAGATCTAATTCCGATGCCTTCTTTCCGTCTTTTCACACCTATGTCTTTTTATGATTAACGGTTTTCCGGACCTGCAAGTTAATGGGGACTTTGAGATTCACCACGTCCTTTATGAAGTCTTCGATTATACCTTACTCCTTGTTTTTCTATTCCCGATTTTGCTTATAACATATCTAGAATTCTTCTTATCTTGAGTTCTTCTTCCATTTATGTCTATAACAACATTTTTTTTCTAACATTTCCATACCCTTCCCTCCACTACTAGTCCTTTCGCCTACTGTGCATCCAAGTTTTTCGAGTGTCCTACTAATTTTGCTCTCAGCACAGAATTCTTGTAGTTTGCACTCTCTCTAATTTCGTTCATTGAACCTTTATCTATCTTTCTGATGCTACGGCCGGGTGGTCTTCAATGCATGTTCCTTACATTTCATTCCATTTCCTCTATGATCGAATCTCTCGGTCTTCATATGAATTCTTATTCCATGTCATTAATTTTCTAATCAATTGCGTCGCCCCATCATCCTCGTTCTTATCTCGGTGATTGATCGGTTTCCTACCGCCAACTTGTTAAAGTATCCTTCTTACTCCTATGGTTAAAGATTATGCTCTCCTCTTCCTTCGACTAACCCATTAGTATACCTTTCCTACTTTCATTCTTAACCTTCCTTGGGTTTCTTCCTCCTCGAGCATGTTTCTTCTCTTGTTATTTGTAGTATCGGCTCTGAAGTTCGTGAAATATTCCTTTAAACGCGCAAATCTATTCTATTCTTAAGTCATCCTTTTGGAAAGCTTGTCCATGTCCGAGGCAACCGTGTTAATTGACCACACACTTATCCCTTTATATACCTTTCAAGAGCTGGAAATCTTTTAACATCATCGCAAGGCCTAACCATTCTTTCTCTTACTTCACATTCTTCGTCGTGGTCACTATCCTTTTAGCCCCACTTATCGAAGCCTATTCTCTGACCCCACACATTCCTCTTTTGTTCCATACTGCCACACTTTATCCAATTCGCATGCCTACCTTCAATTTTTTTCCCCAAATAGTCTCGTGCTTGCCCGTCGTCCCTCTTGGAGGCTTCACTCTCTCATGTTTCTTACTTTTCACTTTTTCCGACATTTGATCTCCTTACCATACTCACTTTCTTTTCTTTCCAGATGTCATTACATTAAAACTCTCCAAGCCTAACCTGTAGTGAAAATAACATCAGCTTACCTTGTAACATTTGTACCATTTGTTTTTTGTCACTTGAACTTCGTTACCCTGTTCCATTAATGCCTTCCATATACCACAACGTCAGTTGCTGGGATACACGTACCCATTGATACAGCTACATATGAGATATCATATGCATACGTATATATATAATTACTACCATCTCGCTTACACAATCTTTCTAAACGCTATTCGAACTCACCCTAATTCTAGAGCTTTGATGCACCTTCTTTCTCTTCACCGGTCTAGTCCGCCTCGTCCTACGCGACCTCTCAAGATGTCCAACCACTTTGCATACTCTAATCTCCCTTAGGCTGCCCTAGCTTCTCATTTTCGTCTTATATCTAAATTTATGAGACTTTTTGTACACTTCCCAGGGGGTCACCCATCCTAGTATTTCTCTCACCCTAGCACGCTTAACCTCGAAACTCTGATGAAATCTGGTGCGTTAATGCTAGTATAATCGTATCCACCTCACCGCATGACCTTCACCACATAATCTAAAGTAAGTTGAAGTCTTGACACATTCCAAAACATTCTCGTACTGCCTCTCCCTCCGAATTAGAGAGGATCTCTTACTCTTCCGATTACATAATTACTATTTTGCCCTTTTCGATCCTCAATATTCACGGTTATCCGCCGTTACTTGTAAATACTTGGTTATCGGCCCTTGGATTTCCGCTCGCCGCTTTTAAATAATAATCTACAGCAAATGCACATACATAGAAAATTCCAATAAAGACTCATATACCTGTAGCCGATCGGTCTCTCGTTTGATATGGTGGACTATAAGGTGAAGTGTGCTCCTTATCATCGTCTACCCACCATTTGCTCGTCTGGCCTTCGTCATTTCTCTCATCTGAATCCGAGGGATATACATAACCGGGTAACTCCTGGTTTACCGACGGCCAGGATAGGGGGCTGGAGTAATCCGTAACACTCACCGAGGAGGCTGGTCTGACGTAGTGCTCTGCCACGGCCTCGGGAATCTCCTCCTCCGGTGTCCCAGACGAATACTTGGACGAATCTGTATCATAACTGTCCTCTTGGGGGGTCCTCCTCCCTGGGATTCAAGCACTCTGGAGGGATCGTCGCTGGGTCCTCCGAGGGATCAGTCTCAATAGAATAATTGAGGCTCCTCCGACTCGGTCCTGGAGCCTGGGGTCCCGGATCTAATCTGGGGGTCTTCTTAGCACCTCCACTGTCCGAGGTTGATCTCTTCATCTTTCGTCAGTCTGCATTTTCCTATATGAAAAAGAGGTCAAAAGCGATATTTCGTAGACTCTGGCTCTGATGCCTCCCGTTTATAAGTGTGGCCGGCTTCACACCCTTAAATAGGACTCTACAGGACACGGTCTGTAGACAATCCCTAGGACGAACTGCTCTGATACCACTTTAGTCACGACCCAAATCGATGGGTCGCAACAAGTGCCCGACCATTACTGGTCAAGCACTCCTATGCCTGCATTTACCTCTCACTGACTATCCTGGGCCCATACACAATCTGTAACTGAGCTGCATTTACCTCTCACTGACTATCCTGGGCCCATACACAATCTGTATTGGGAACTCACGGCCAACGTATACATATAAGTATAAACACTGGGAATAACAGCATGAGCCGATTTGGCCGCCACACATATATATACTGAACAACAAAATACACGCCGACGAGGCTACAGAATATCACGACAACATATCACTGTCTACAGACCTCTATGGAGTACAAACTGTGGAAGGGACAGGACAAGGACCTGCCGTACACATATATGTACATAACAAGATGGCATACCAAACAGACTGAAGCTCCGGATCAATGGAGCGTACCGACTGCCGCTGAGGGGAGGTCCTACTATTGTGGATCGTCCGACTGGCTACCTGATCCTGTGGGCATGAACGCAGCGTCCACAAGATAGGACATCAGTATGAATAATGTATCAAGTATGTAAGGCATGAATGATAACATGATAATATATACAGAACATGAACAACAACATAATAAGGAAATATGGAAAATATAAGAAAAAGGTATGACTGTAACTGCTTTCCTCTTAAGGCGGAATCATGCATGCTCTCTTTTGCCTTCAAAACATATCACCCATATATAAATAAACTGTCTGAATCAAATAACATCATTAGCCCTCGTGCGGGCCTCCCGCATCCGGGGTAATCTTCTCACGCCGCCCACTAATGGTGCTGCCCGTGCCATATAGACACGGTGTTATTATCATTATTCATAAGCCGCCCACTACGCCCAGCGTAGTGGTGCTGCCCGGCCGTATAGGCGCGATGTAATCATCACAACATAAGCATGCATAAGATCCCAATCAAAAGCTATAACTCCATCGGAGTGACGTAAGGTCGGTAACATCCGATTGTATTATAGACTAATCATGATCATCGTGTCTCACCTTGAAGGGACGAGCATTATAAGGTGAGACTATCAATGAACAATAACATCAAGGGAAAACATAGAGTGAGATCATAAATATCATAAAGCGTCAATTCATACAGTTTGGAGCTTTTAGAAATAGAGTCATCGTCAATGAATAAAATTAACAAAATCAAGAAATAGCTCAACATTCTCATATTATCATTGATCTCATAACTTGAGACTTTTAAACATAAACTCATCATTATCACAATCATCATAGAGATGTGCTCATCTTTGACATCGTCGTTATCATTGTCAAAACACATGTCGATCGTTGTTGTCATAAGAGCTTCCAGAATCATAAATCGCTGGTTTGGAAAATACGGACATTTTGGAAAACATTTATAGATTATCAGGAAAAGGGTCATGCCTTGAAATCATGAACTTCCAACTTTTGAAAATGAGGAAGAGATGGAAAAGTTTATGAAGCCATAACATCGGAATCATTCCTTTGAAAGAAAGGGACGAGCCTTAACATACCTTTCGGTCGCCTTGGTCATTCAACGTTTATCCTTCCAAGCTTGTAAATCTATATATAAACCATTCATACTATTATTAGGCTCAATGTCATACGCTCATCTTAAGCCTTCAATTTAATTCCGTTTAGAATCTGCCGAAATTCGGGCAGCACCTCCCCTATTTATATGCCTAACCCGAAATCACAATCCAACAACCAACAACAACAACAAAAATACCAACATCAATAACATCATTTCCAACACCATTATGTACCATAAAACAGCCCACACACTGTTTTCCAACTTCCATAACTAACCAACTTACTACACATTTATTTAATGACTTTATCTCCGCAAATAAGCCTTAATTAACATTAAAAATAGGAGATTCATACCTTATTCTTGTTAAAACAAAGATATCTTCAATATCTACCTTGAATCCACCGCAAAACCATACTAGAATTACACCCATGCGTTTATCCGAGCTTCGATTAGTACTCCTCGCTTTAAAATTGCTCACTTTGTGATCCCCCCTCCCTCTCTCTTCAATTTTCTGGAAATTTCTGGGCAAATCTGGTGAAAAAAGGGGGTTCTTACCCTTTTTATAAGGGTCAAATTCGGGCCGGGTCACTGTAGCATTTTACCGGGTCATGCGTTTTTGCTCTGTCATCTAGACTTGTAACGTCCATAATTCTCTACTCCGATGTCCTATCGATGAGAATTTTGTTGTGTTGGAAACTAGACTCGATGAGCTTCATTTTAGGCTTTTGTTTCTCCTTAAAACACTTCATATTCTCAGAGATATTCATTCCCCAAGTTGGACCAAAATTTTCACATAAAACATTACCCATCCTTTCTCCAAAGTTGTACTACTCCACTTCCTACACTCATTTCCTTATAAAACCTTCCGGTATACCTTATATACATCCTTCACTTATTAAATATACTTAATAATGCTTGCTTCTTATATTCCAGAGTGGTTTTACTTAACCCTAACTCAACGTACTTATGTTTTAAATTTGATAAGTGTTCTTCAAAGATACGGGGTGTAACACTGATGCGCTTAGCCGCCGATCAATGGGCAGCCTATGTGAATTTCCTCTGGGAAAGAAAGAGATGATTCATGAGCTTCACCAGCTAGCTAATCTTTGTGTACGTTTAATTGATTCAGGTGATGCAGGAATCGATATTAATGATCCCACAGTTTCGTCCCTGAATATGGAAGTGAAAGAGCGACAATATGAAAATCCTCAGTTGAATCATTATATAGACGTATTTCATGAAAAAGATAAGTCCCCATTTGAAACTTCTATGGACGGAATTCTTAGATACCGAGGCAGGCTATGTGTTCCGAATGTCGCAGAGTTGCGCCGCCGAATTCTAGAAGAAGCCCATTATTCTCGGTATTCTATTCACCCAGGTGCAACCAAGATGTATCATGATCTCAAGTTGATATATTGGTGGGATGGCATGAAGAGAGACATAGCAAAATTTGTAGCTCAATGTCCAAATTGCCAGCAAGTGAAAATCGAACATCAAAAGCCAGGAAGATTATTGCAAGCAATGGAAATCCCTACTTTGAAATGGGAAGTGATCAACATGGATTTTATTGTGGGGTTACCTCGTTCCCGGGGCAAGTATGATTCCATATGGGTGATTGTGGACAGATTGATGAAAGCAGCTCTTTTTTTTCCAGTCAAAACCACATACTCTGGATAAGACTATGCGAGGTTGTATATCAAAGAGATTGTGCGACTCCATGGTATTCCACTATCCATTATCACATATAGAGGAGCACAATTTACAGCCAAGTTCTGGAAATCCTTCCAAGAAGGTCTAGGTACTCAAGTGAAGATTATCACGATATTTCATCCGCAGATTGATGGACAAGCCGAACGTACTATTCAAACCTTGGAGAAATTTCTAAGAGCATGTGTACTAGATTTTGGTGGTAGTTGGGATGATCACTTACCTCTAATCGAGTTTGCATACAATAATAGCTACCATTCCAGTATCCAAATGGCTCCGTATGAAGCTTTATATGGAAGGAAGTGTGGATCCCCAATTCGATGGTTTGAAATAGGAGAAGTACAGCTAATAGGCCCTGAATTGATTCAGCAAGCGGTAGAAAAAGTCAAGGTGATCCGAGACCGGTTACTGATAGCCCAAAGTCGCCAAAAATCTTATGCGGACAACCGCCGGCAAGACTTAGAATTTCAGGTTGATGACTGGGTATTTTTGAAGGTGTCGCCAATGAAAGGGGTGATGAGATTTGGCAAGAAAGGGAAATTAAGTCCTCGATACATTGGACCTTATAAAATTATCCGCAAGGTGGGTCATGTAGCTTACGAATTGGACTTGCCTTCAGAGATTGAATCAGTCCATCCAGTCTTCCATGTCTCAATGCTCCGCAATTGTGTTGGAGATCCTACGAGGATTTTCCCAATAGATGATGTTCAAGTGACGGAAAAGCTAGCCTATGAAGAAGTGCCCATTGTCATATTAGATAGGCAAGTACAGAGACTTCAAAATGAGGAAGTAGCTTCGGTCAAAGTCTTGTGGCGGAATGACAACCGAGAAGAAATGACTTGGGAAGCAGAAGAGAGTATAAAATCCAAATACCCGCATATATTTCAGCCGCTAGGAGAGATCCAGGATGAAACATCAACATTATGAGGTATGCATATTGGTCGTGTGTGGCCAATTTATATTACTATCGTGTTGTGGCCCGGTGAGGTAATATTATTATGGGTTGTTGTGGTAGGATGCTAGTGCCATATTACAGGGGAAACTCAGGCGAAATTTTCATAGAATTCCCGTGTATTTAACATTCGAGGACGAATGTTCCAAAAGGGGGGAAGAATGTTACACCCTGGAAAATTTCCCGTTAATGTACAGTGAATAGACTAGCGAAGGGGTACGACATATACGATGTGTTGATAAGTAAGAAATAGCATTTGATGATCCTAATCAAGATTCAAAGACATTTGACGTAAGGGAAGAAGGTTGCCAAAGAGAGCAAAAGATATGTTTCGTGTCGGGTAAAAATTATGAGCGATGAGTTAATGATGGTGTAATGATGTCTTGGAGAAGATTGATAATGTCCCTTAGATTGGTATTGAGGTGTTAATCAAGTGTCAAGAAGGTTCCATAAGGATTGGAGATCAAACGAGTCAACGAGAATAAGTTTCGGAGAGCTGGCATTATACGGCCAAACATACTAGCCGTATAAAACATACGGACCGTATGTCCAGCCGTATGTCTTGCCCAGAATAAGGGTCCTCACTGGACCAGATCTACAGCCAGACATACGATCAGTATAAATTATACGGACCGTATGTTGGTCCGTAGAATTCGGTCGGGACAGATTTTAAATGTTGATATAAGGACGCTCTCTCATTAATTCATTTCATTTTCACTCCTCCACACTTCAAGAATCCTCTAGAATTCTCTCCACTCTTAACCCACAAGAAACCAAGAGAAATCCATGATCAACTTCATCAAATCCACAAAATCAAGTATGAGAAACATATCAAAGTTGATCTAAGCCAAGAAATCCCAAGGGAAGTGGACTACGGTTTTTGTGCAAGAAGAGAATTCCAACTCAAGACTTAATCTTCCATTATCTAAGGTGATTTTTATGATCATTCCATATTTTTTAAGGTGTTGAAAGTTAAAAACACTTGGATTGTAGAAATGTATAGGAAATGGGTCAGGAATGTGTGAATAGTGTCATTGTTGAGTAGTAGTTTGGGGTGGATTATGAATATTGGTATGTTGTGATTGTAAGTATGTTGTGAACGAAATTTAGAACATGGAATAAGTATTATATGTGAGAAAATGCAATAATGAACTATAACCACGATTATGGAGAAATTTGAGTTAAATTGCGAAATGCGGATAATGTTGATGAATGATGATTGTTGCCTATTATATGGTAAATGTTGTTATGGATGTTTGGGAGTTGATATATGATATGGAGAAAGTAGTAGAAACAAAGGAAATGCTGCCCAATTTTCCCTAGAAATTGTAACACGTTCTTATAGTCGCTTAACTAATGTTGATGCGAATCCTCTTGAAGGTAGAAACGCAAGCATCGAAGGGGAACGATCAAGCGATAAAACTGTTAAATAAAAGAGGTATGTAAGGCTAGTACATTATTTCTAAGGCATGACTCCTATGAAATGAATCTTATAAGTTTTTCATAATCTTTCTAAATAAAGGAACTATGAGTCCATGACTGTAATGAGCTAGATATGTATGAGATAAAGAAACTAGGTACGACGAGCAAGATAATGATGATAATGAGTTTAAGTATAAGGAATCCCAGAGTAAAGTAAGATGTCCATGAAACTAATGATTCTAGGTATGGTTCCATTGGTGCTTTTACTTGTGTACACTCACCTTAAATTGTTAGTTCCTTCAAGGTGAGATATGATGTTGATGATTACTCCATAACATAATCGGGGGTTCACGACCTTATGTCACCCAGACATAGCCATAGTTGGCTTCAAGTTCTAATGTATGTTTTGATGATAAACATATAATTATGCTAATTCATGCTATGCCCATGAGATGTGTAAAAATGTTAAGTTTATGATTAATTATATGACAATATGATTCCACCGCGCCTAGTTGGTCGGGCATGTCACCGCGAAGGCGGGCTGCACACGATTCCACCGTGCCTAAATGGTCGGGCATGTCACCACTAAGGCGGGCTGCTATGTTTACACCGTGCCTAGAGGTCCGGGCATAATCACCACTAGTGGGCGGCATATGATGGTTACCCGGACGCGGGTACCCGATGAAGATGATGATGCGATGATATATGCGCTCTGAGGATACATGTACTATGATTATATAAATATACGATATATGTATGAAATGTATTCACCTATTGCAGGTTATATTTTCCTTCTATGGCTTATGATTCTTCCATTATGTTCATTTCATTCATGTCTTACATACTCAGTATAATGTTCGTACTGACGTCCGTTTTCTTTGGACGTTGTGTTCATGCCCACAGGTAGACAAAGAGGTGATCCAGACTCGTAGGAGCTGTTAGCTGACTTGAGAGCACTCCATTGTTCCGGAGGTGCTATTTGGTTGATCCTTTTGTATATATATATGTATATATATATATATGTATATATATATATATGTATATATGTATTTGGGCACGACGGGGTGTTGTCCCGTCCATATGTCTAGTACTCTAGTAGAGGCTCGTAGATACGCATGTGTGGGTAGTATGGTCTCACGATGTTTCTATTGTATAAGTATATCTATATTATTATTTTGATAGCCGAAAGGCTTATGTGGATAAAAGTAATTATGTTATCAAATGAAAAATGGTTGTATTATGATTATGAGCATGTGAATAGTAAGGAAGTGCATAACGATTATAATGAGTAACAGAATTTGTGGTGCTCGGTGGTTAGCCCCGGGTACCCGTCACGGCCCCTAGTCGGTTCGTGACAGACACATGAAACAATAGATGTACAACAACCAACTCGTATGGCAACTCAAGTTCATAAGCTACTAGACCGACTTTTCGCAGAATTCTGTAAGGTCCAATATATCTGGGACTGAGTTTTCCTTTCTTGCCAAATCTCATAACACCCTTCATCGGTGAGACTTTAAGCAACACCCAATCACCATCTTGAAATTCTAAGTCCTTTCAACTCACATATATGCAAGACTTCTGGCGACTCTGAGCCGTTTTCAAACGCTCTTGAATTAACTTGACTTTCTCCATAGCCTGATAGACTAAATCTGGTCCTAACAAATCTGCTTCACCAGCTTCAAACCCACCAATCAGTGACCTACACCTTCTGTTATAGTCCGTATTTTGTACATTCGGATATTTCGAGATAGTCGTGGCAAGTTAAGGGAACGACCATCTTCCAAAATTATTTTAATGTACAAGTTGGTTATGAATATTATTTATGAACACTGTTAGTATGGAAATATTGAGAGAGGCTAAGGGCAAAAAGGGAAATTCACAAAATGGCCCATGGTAATATTGAGGAAGGCTAGGGGCAAAATGGTAATTTCACAAAAAAAAAGTTCATGAAGGTTCATGAAGAACCCCTTGGCCGTGTGATGTGTGTGTGTATGTGTGGGTCCTACTCTTTTATGGCCATGTGATTACATATATGGATTAAAGCTTACATGGCAAGATTTAATTATTCATCTTTATTTTAAGAAATTTCACGAAAAAAGGAGAAGGGATATGTGTTCACTTGACATTTGTAGAAACTAATTATATATACATGAGAGGTGGCCAATTCATCTATCATTTTAACATAAGAAAACTTGGAAAGAAAGAAGAGAAAAGAGAGGGGGCATTCAGCCAAGGATGGCCGAACTTGGCCATGGAGAGGAGTTGATCATAAAAATTATTTCCTCCTAGTATTTCAACCAATTGGAAGGTCCTCATCAACATGAAGTGGTTGTTGGAGCAAGCAAAGCATTTGTTTGGGCAACTCATGAACCCTAGCCAAGTTGAGAAGTTGAAGGAAAAAGGTAAAGTTTAATCTTCTCCTTCATGTGTTATGGATGATTTGTGAAGTGTTGTAGTGTGTAGAGATAGATGAAACTCATGAATTATGTGTGTAGTGGTGGTGGCCGAATGGGATTGTGTTATGTAGAAAAGATGAATTGATTTTATTTAGTAATTTGATTGTTGATGTTGTGAATTCCATAGTAAAAATGAAGATTTAATGGTTTGAAATGGAGTGGAAGTCGTTTGTGGATTGTTGAAAAAGTTAATGTGATAATTAGTATGGGTTCTTATATTGCATGAATGATATTTTTAAGGTGTAGGTTGTAAATATAATTCATGAACTTGGAAGTAAGACATTTGTTTGGAATATTGTAAGTTGGGTTGTGGTGATTGAATTTGAAAGAAGGAAATAGGTTGTTATTGTTCTTGTTGAATTTGGAAGGTGTCGGGTGAAGTAGTATGTTGATTGAGTCGTTTTGAATGCTATGTGAATTGAGTTGAATATAAATGAAATGTCGTTAAATTGTATGACAAAGGTTGTTAACGTTAGAATGCGTCTTGAATTGATTGTTGATGTTGTTGGTATGATTGATGATATTGTTGTTGATAGTTTGGCTGAGTTGAATTCTCGGATTCTTGATTGATGATTTGGGCCGAGTTAGATTCTCGGGGATGGTATAGTTATAGGGGAAATGCTGCCAAAATTTCGGCAGATTATGAATGGGTTTATTTGAAAGACTAAGACAAGGATGTGACGACGAGTCTAATGATTTTGTCGATTCTCTTGAATGTAGACTAGCAAGCTTGGATGAATAAGCGTAGTTAATAGGGCGTGGAGCAGGTATGTTAAGGCTCGTCCCTTTCTTTCATAGGCATGATCCTGATGCTATGATTTCATAATTGTTTCCATATCTTATTTGTTTTCCAAAAGTTAGATGTTTATGATTCCAAGGCATGATTCTCTTCCCAATAACTCGTAAATGTTTTTCCAAAGTGTCTGTATCCTACCAACACAGAGGTTTATGAGTTTTAAGATCTTATGACAATAACGATGGATATGTTTTACAATGACATTGATGATGTCAAGGATAAGAATATTTCTATGATGGCTATGATAAGAATGGTTTCATGTTTGAAAGGTACTTGATGTGATCATTGATTTGATTTTCCAAAAATGGCTACTGAAAAGTTCGTAGAAAGTTCTGTACTTCAAACTTCCATAACTTTTTCATACTAACTCGAATTAACTCAAAACATGGTTATGATCTTATTCTATGTCCTCTTAACGCTGTTATTCATTGCTAGTCTCATCTTATGGTAATCGTTCCTTTAAGGTGAGACAAAGTCATGATGATTGTTCCATAATATATTCGGAGGTTACCGACCTTACGTCACTCTGATAGATACACGACTTTCTTTGGGCTCTCATGCATGCTGAATATATGACACGTGTATATAATAGATGTACATGTATATGGGGGATATGGGGAAAAGGGAGATATGTTGCATTGCCACCTGGTCAGCTGGCGTTATCATCCCGGACGCGGGACATATGTGGGGCCGACGTTGATCATGACAACGCCGGTGATATGATATGATATGATATGAAGGCTAAGCATGCATGGCTTCCGCCCTCAGGGGCACTCACATGTACAGGTTTCTCTTTCATCCTATGATATGTTATATGTTTCTCTTTGTTGTTGTCTATACCTGTGTCTCCTATTGTATTATCGTTCATGCCTTACATACTCAGTACATTGCTCGTACTGACCCCCTTTTCTTCGGGGGCTGCGTTTCATGCCGCGCAGGTACACCCAGATGAGTTAAAGCTAGTATAGAAGATGTTCCAGCGGAGTTGGTAATCTCCACTTGTTCCTGGAGTGCTGCCGAGTCAAAGTATATGTGCTATGATGTTTTGTTCGAAGTTAGAGACTTTGCAGACAGAGTCGTGGGTGTAGTATGTCAGTCTTGAAAGCGGCTTCATCAGCCGACGTGTCTTATTGTATCATGTTACAGATTCCTTATGATTACATGTTCTATTTGATTTTAACACGATGAAAAGAAAATTTCTCGAAGCCTTACTATGTGATTCATGTTTATTTGACTTAAAGGTCCAAAGAAGATTATGTATGTGATAAGAGTCAGCGGGTTCGCTCGGCTCCGAATATGGGGTCGGGTGCCCATCACACCCTAGTAAGATCGGGGTGTCACACCTTCGCCCATACAGAGCTTTAAACGGTGCCATCCTAATACTAGCATGATAACTGTTATTATAAGAAAACTCAATGAGGAGGTAAGTGATCATCCCAATTACCTTTTAAATCTTGGACACATGCTCTCAACATGTCCTCAAGAGCCTGAATATTACGCTATGCCTGGCCATCTGTATGCGGATGAAAAGCTGTGCTAGGGTTCACTTTGGTACCCAATCCTTTCTGAAAGGATTTCCAGAAGTACGCTCTGAACTGAGCACCACGATCTGAAATAATAGACACTGGGGTCCCGTGCAATCTAAAAATTTCATTAAAATATAACTTAGCGTAATCCTCTGCTGAATCTGTGGTTTTGACTGGAAAAAAGTGCGCTGACTTAGTAAGCCAGTCAATGATCACCTAAATAGAGTCATGCCTCCTAGTTGAATGAGGTAGACCTGATACAAAGTCCATATTGATCATTTCCCATTTCCAGACAGGAATATCGATATTCTGAGCCAAGCCACCAGGCCTCTAGTGTTCAGCTTTCACTTGCTGACAATTTGGACACCTAGCCACAAAATCTGCTACATTCTTATTCATATCATTCCACCAATAAATCTTCTTAAGATCGTGTTACATCTTAGTGGAACCAGGGTGAATGGAATACTTGGAGTTGTGAGCTTCTGACATGATTCGCTCTCTGAGCCCATCTATATCTGGAACACATAATCTGCCTCGGTACCTCAAGGTACCATCATCTCCCCCTTGTTCAAAAGTCGTCGTCTTATGCTTGTGAATCCTCTCTTTCAGCTGCAACAACTAGGGATGGCCAAACTGTTTCTCTTTGACTTCAACCACTAAGGAGGAAAGAGCTTTATTTTTATCAACCATGCCGCCATCCTCGGAGTCCAAAAGTCGAACCCCAAGACTGGCCAAACGGTGAACTTCCTTGGTCACAACTCTCTTATCTGCATCAACGTGGGCTAACCTCCCCATGGAACGCTGACTAAGAGCATCGGCTATAACATTCGCTTTCCCTGGATGATAGTGAATATCCACATCATAGTCCTTAAGCAATTCGAGCCATCTCCTCTGACTAAGATTCAACTCCCTTTGCTTAAAGATATACGGCAGGCATTTATGATATGTGAAAATATCAACATGCACTCCATACAAATAATGATGCCATATCTTAAGCGCAACAACTACAGTTGCCAACTCTAGGTCATGAGTCGGATAATTCTTTTCGTGAACCTTGAGTTGAAGAGATGCATAAGCTACAACCTTACCATGCTGCATTAAGACACATCTGATACCAACTCCTGAAGCCTCACAATAAATCACGAACCCTTCGGTTCCTTCTGGCAGCGCCGAAACTGGAGCAGAAGTTAATCTCTTCAACTCTTCAAGGCTTCGCTCACAAGCATCTGACCATTTAAACTTAACCATTTTCTGAATCAACATAGTCAACGGAGCAGAGATATATGAAAATCCTTCTACGAAGCATCTATAATGGCCTGCCAGACCCAGGAAACTCCTTATAGCAGAAACTAAAGTGGGTCTAGGCCAATTCTTTACATCATCTATTTTCGGAGAATCAACCTTCACACATTCACCTGAAATTACATGGCCTAAGAATGCCACTGACTTAAGCCAAAACTCACACTTTGAGAATTTTGCAAAGAGTTTGCAACACTATTCTGAGATGTTCTGCATTATCAACCTCACCAAGGGAATACACCAAAATATCATCAATAAATACAATGACGAATAAATCAAGATACGGCTTGAAGACCCTGTTCATGAGGTCCATGAAAGTAGCTGGCGCATTTGTCAACCCAAATAACATAACAAGAAATTTAAAATTGCCATAACGGGTTCTGAAAGCAGTCTTCAGAATATCAACTTTCTTAACCTTTAACTGATGGTAGCCTGATCTGAGGTCAATCTTGGAATAACATTGGACACCCTGAAGTTGATCAAATAAGTCATCTATTTTGGGAAGAGGGTAATTGTTCTTAATTGTGACTTTGTTCAACTGGCGGTAGTCAATACACATGCGTAAGGAACCATTTTTCTTTCAGAAAAATAAGACTGGCTCACCCCAAGGTGAAACATTTGGCCTGATAAACCCTTTATCCAGAAGATCTTTCAATTAGCTTTTAACTCTTTTAACTCAGCTGGAGCCATTCTGTATGGCGGAATAGATATCGACTGAGTGTCAAGGGGTAGATCAATTCTAAATTCAATCTCCCTGTCCGGAGGGACTCCTAGAAGATCTTCGGGAAAGACCTCTGGAAACTCATTTACAACTGGGACGAACTTGAGAGTTGGAGTCTAGGCATCTGAATCCCTGACTCAAACTAGGTGGTAGATATAACCCTTGGAAATCATTTTTCTGGCTTTTAGGTAATAAATAAACCTACCCCTGGGTACCACTGAATTACCCTTCCACTTTATAATTGGCTCATTTGGAAACTCGAATTTCACTACTTTGGTTCTACAATATACTGTGGCATAACATGAAGCTAACCAATCCATACCTATGATTACATCAAAGTCTACCATCTCTAATTCTACTAAGTCAACTATAGTTCTGCGGTGATAAACTAGAACTGGACAACCCCTATAAATACGTCTAGCTATGACTGGGTCACCCACTGGGGTGGACACCTCAAAGGGTTCATGCAATTTGTATGGTTCAAACCCACATTTCTTAGCAATAAACAGGGTTACACAATACAAGGTGGATCCTAGGTCAATAAGGGCATATACGTCAAAAGTGAAAACTGTTAGTGTACCTGTGACAACATATGCACGAGCTTTTGTATCCTGACGACCTATCAACTCATACAAACAATTTCGTCCTCCGCTTACGTTTCCAGACTTAGCTATATTGTGCCCATGCTGGGCCTCAGTATTATGAGGAGTTGTTGAATATGTGGACTGCGCCACGAAACCTCCAGTACCCTGTCTAACTGATGGACAATCTCTTTGAATGTGGCCTTCTGGCCGCAACCATAGCACGCATTTGTACCCATACGACACTCACCTAAGTGTCTCTTGCTACACTTGCTGCAAGCTGGAATAGTATAGGCTGACTGACCCATACTAGCCTGAGAATAATAACTCGATGGTCTGAAGTTCTTCTTCTTGTCATTTCGAAACTTAGGGACTAGGGCACTTGTTGTGGGTGGAGCCGGTCCTGCTGACCTGTTCTTAAAGAATTTCCTGTTCCCATTACTATTGAACTGTCCGGTAGACTTGACCCTCTTGTTGAACTCCTTGTCTTTCTCTTTCTGCAAGGCTTCCTCCTCCTTTAGCCTTGTCTCATTCCCCTATACGAAAGCAACCATCTTGGAGATAGTCATTCTCCCATTCTATGCAGCAATATTGGCCCCATCGTACAAATGGCGATCAAGACCACCAACAAACCTCCTCACTCTTACCCTCATGTCTGGTATTATAAGTGGAGCATGATTAGCCAGACTAACAAATTCCAAATAGTAGTCTGAACTGACCTGCCATTCTACTTAAGCTTTAGGAATTGCTCAGCTTTAGCTTTTCGGACTTCTATTGGCATGAAATGGTTTAGGAATGCGCTTAAATATTCATCCCATGTAGCATCAGGTGCATCCTCACCTCGGGACAATTTCGAAGATTCATACCAAGTGTTAGCAATGCTCTGTAGCTGATGAGCTCCAAAAGTAGCTGCTTCGATTTGTGTAACTGTCATAATCCTGAAGATTTTCTAAAGAGAATCAATGTATTCCTGAGGGTCCTCGTCATTCGTTGTCCCCATGAAGACTGGGGGATTCATCCTGAGAAAGTATTTAGTCTTAGAAGACTCTCCATTATTCCCTAAACTTGACCCAGATTCCTAACGTTGGGCCTTAGCTGCTACCAGTTGTGTGAGCATGTTGATAGCACTCCTAACATCCCCATTCGAATCACTATGAGGTATAACTGTAGGAGTGGTTGGCGCTGTTATTTGAGTCGGAACGGTCTCTTCGTGAGCTACATCCGCGATAGCCCTCTAGCTGGTGGCTATGGTCCTCTTGGTATATTTTCTTTTCGCAGGCATTTTCTGAAAATACGTACACGGATGAATTAGAAGGGAGTATTGTGTTAACTGCACGATCTAGAGTATGAAAGAAGTGAGAAAATCCTCAATGTCTTAGTGGTCAATTTTTTATATGTGTGGGGCCCTCACACATGTAAAAGTGACTCCACTGGACACGGTTTCATAGAATCCCTAAAGACACTTGAACCTAGTGCTCTGATAGGAAGCTTTGTCACGCCCCGAACCATGGCTTGGGCGTAACACGGCACTTGGTGCCATATTGCATGTGACCGAGCGAACCACATGACTTGTTGAATCATCATGTGGCATAACATGAGCGAAAAATAACGTAAGCATGATAGACTTTAAGAAAAATACACCGAGTCATAATAATTCATATAATACTTGTTTAAAACCTGAATGTGGAAATAACATGAGTTGAGCCAAAGATGGCTAAACACCTTACATGTCTGACATAACTAAACTTACTAGTCTATAAAACCTCTAATCATGAGTCTTAACTGGGAAACGTATTTGCTGGGACAAGGTCCCCAGCATACCTTTAATGCATAACTAACAAGGCATAGATAAATGCAGGCCCCCGGGCAATAACAAGGGGACACGTCAGCACGTTAAATGTACTGATATGTAAAGCAACTGAATGAAAGCACATGGTACATGAAATAACATGATAAAGGTTGAACTGAAACTGAAATATGATCATGAGCATGAGTACATATACAGATAAACATGTGTAAAATATCGACAGTAGGGAGAGCATTAAATATAACCAACAACATGGTCTGGTACTTGCGTCCTACCAGCAGAACACTCACACCTTTCCAGGGACATGAGATTTAATAACATTATGAAAGGATCCAGTCATTATGAGAGATCATCCTAAGCATGGGTGGAGCGATCCTCATCCTACGGTGGCTACATAGTTTTATGCTGTTTGAAGCCTTCTCGGTAATTAATGCAACTCCCAAAAATACGAACATGAAAAATAAGTGGCACTTGCCGCCCATGGCTTTTTTGAATCATAACTTGCATGTCCATGGATATCATTCGTATTATTCTTCCATGAACTTATAAAACATATATATCTTTTCTTGAAAATATCATGATAGTTCATAAACTTGCATATGAGAACCCATGGAATGCAAAGTATGGGTTTTTATGGATTACAGATAGATTCTCAATAATCATAATGATGTATCAAGAACACAATGAAGAATTTGTAACAATTTAATACATAATATAACATGGGCCATGGACCTAGGGTTATTATGAACATGGTTACAAACCCTAGTTTTCGTAAAGCTTCATACTTTATGAAAGACGAAGCGTGGGGAAGAACAATGATGTTCCCACACGTAGATAGCAACCCTACATACATGGTAACGCTCCAAACTCATAATGAAAATCTGAACTTTGAATAAGAATCCTAAAGCCTAGTCTTGAATCCCTTTAATTGGGTTTTCTTGAAAACCCTATGCTAAGAACATGAAATTCCTACTTATAATTCATGGGAAATTGATGGAACTCCCTTCGAATGGTCTTAAGGATCTTACCTTGATGCTTTGAGAGGTTGAGAGGAGAGAATTTTTGTGTTAGGTCTTGAGAGGAATGAGACTTATGAAATAAAACTGAATTCCCGTCTTTTTAATAGTCTCAGTCGTGGCACTATTGTGTTACGGTCCGTAACACTGGACCGTAACACGTGTAAAATTTCTAGTGAGGTAT
Source organism: Lycium barbarum (assembly GCF_019175385.1). Classification (NCBI taxonomy): domain Eukaryota; kingdom Viridiplantae; phylum Streptophyta; class Magnoliopsida; order Solanales; family Solanaceae; genus Lycium; species Lycium barbarum. The sequence goes on from NC_083342.1 coordinate 73,403,258, forward strand.
GATTTTTTATGTTGGGTTACAGTGACTTGTTACGGGCCATAACACGTGTTAAGGTCCATAATGATGAACCGACATTTGTTCCAAGTTACGAGATAGTAATTTTTTAAGCCATACCCATTACGGTATGAATGACGATTCGTAACACACGTTACAGTCCGTCCCTTGTAGTGTAACGCTCGGTTTTCTGAACTGAAGCATATTTTCGATTCCAACACTCTCCTTCTTGGGTTTCTAACATCCTGAGTTATGAATATGGTTTAGTACAGATTTTACGAGGTGTTACAAATTATGTCTCTTCTACATGTATATGAGCTTATATATGTCTTGGATAGATTGTTTGGCTGAGAATCTACAAAGTGAAGGTCGAAAATTGTTTTTGAGTTGTTGTAGTATATTGGACTGTTAGTGAAGTTGTCCCAAGTTGAAGCAAGCTATAATCTGAGTTGTTTTGGTTGTATTTTAGGTAAGAAATCCTTTCCCCTTGATGTATATGATCTGGTGCTAGTTATATTTGTGTTATCTCCATGGAAATATGTGGAATAGCAACTAGAAGTTATTAACTAGTGTTGAATGTTATTGTAGTGAGTTGTTGGGATTGTTCATGTGTTGTTGAAGGGCTTAATGTATGATTGTTGGTTGTTGAAAATGTTTGGTGTGTTGTTATAATGTTATGAACACGGGGATATGCAAAAGAATGAGGGGAGATGTTGTCCGATTATTTACAAGCCAAACTTGCTACTCGATATGTGAGTGTTGTATCATTCGTAGCTTGACGCTAGTGTTATTATTGTTCATTGTTAATTGAAACATAGAGGAAATTGTTCCCAATAGGACTAAGAGTATGGCGTAAGGTATGTAAAAGCTATTTCGATCCTGTTGATGGCATGAATCCATAATAAGTAAGAACCCAACGAGCGTATACAAGAAAAAGTGATTCGTAAAGTTCTATGTTCATATTGTTCCATCTTTTCATGTCGTAGATATCCCTCGTTAAGATATTATATTTAGTTGGCATTGTTCCATGTCATAGTGATCCCTTAACAGGAATTCCTATTTAGCTGAGTTTGAGCTATACTTAGTTGAGCAGTAGAAAGTATATCTTGTATATCATTTACTGCATTGCTGCATTCATTTGTCTTCGGGGCTGCATATACATTCATTTGCCATCGGGGCAACATAGAGATACATTTGCCTTCAGGCCTATACATTCATTCATTTGCCTGTGTGGCTATGCATACATTCATTTGCCTTCTGGGCTATGCATACATACATTTTCCTTCAAGGCTATCAACACGTACATTTTCCTTCGGGGCTATACATCGATACATTTGCCCCGCCAAGAGTCCCCACTTTTCCCCTAGTGCTGGTACCTTATCTGAAGGTAGGGGACCCCATAAAAGTGGTTATTACCGACTGCCCAACAGGCCAGTTTATGCAGCTATTTTACTATCTGAGAGGGGCCAGTCATCACATACTTCTTATGGTTCAGTGCAGTTGACTCCAAGTACTTATAGACTGTCTGGGCACAGTAGACATTCAGGTTCAAGTTCTTCTTCTTAGCGAGCCATAGTTCGCAGAGGTTGTTTTGAGTGTGGTGACCTTGGGCATTTAAAGAGGGATTGTGTTACAACCCATACTTTCATGTTAGAATGCATCGTAAGTGAATCAGTATGAGCCAGAGAGGTTAAGGACCTTTAAAAAGATAATGATAGGTTAAAAAACAAGTGTTAAGGAAGTATCGTGAGGGTTGAAGGTTAAAAGAATCAAAGATCTTATAACCTATACTTTCGGGGTAAAACTTGGAGTGCTTCATATGCTTAGGAGGTATTATTTTAAGGTATTTGAATCATATAATATTCGTATTTTAAGTTTAGAAGTCAAGCGAGTTAAAAAATGAAAGTCAGCAAAAGTTGTCGTAAGTTACATTCATAATTTTACTAAAATTTGAGTCTAATGTCACTTAGCTTTTCTTCCAATATACTTGAAATTACAGGGTGATCTACCTATAAAATCGAAGGTCTACAAGTCTAGTTCACATTAAACCGTTCGCCGATACGACGTCTGAGTAGAGGGATATTCGCATTTTCACGAGACTGCGCAAGTAAGCCTATTGGGACCCACTTAAGGCGGTGGAAAGTTGTAAAAGATGTATAAATTGATAGAAACCATTTGAGACCTCATTTTTCGTCCTTTATAGATAACAAACACCCTAAAATACTCTCCAAAGGTTCTCATAATATCCTAGAGTAGAATCAAAGGCAAATAATATAAATCCAACGTCGGGAATGTCGTGATGCTAATTAGATCAAGTTCTTCTTCTTTATTGTTGAGTTGGATGTTTCCTTGATGTGATGTAATATCATATCAGAGGTCATTATTTTTGTTTGAGGTAGATGATGCGTCTTCTACATGTATCTGAGCTTATATATGTCTTGGCTATATTTTTTGGTTGAGAATCTGCAAAACGAACGTCGAAAATTGTTTTTGAGTTGTTGTAGTATGTTGGACTGTTATAGAAATTGTTCCAAGTTGAAGCAAGCTATAATCTGAGTTGTTTTGGTTGTATTGTAGGTAATAAATCCTTTCCCCTTTATGTATATGATCTGGTGCTAGTTATAGTTGTGTTATCTCCATGGAAATATGTGGAATAGCAACTAGAAGTTATGAACTAGTGTTGAATGTTGCTGTAGTGAGTTGTTAGGATTGTTCAAGTGTTGTTAATGGGATGAATGTGTGATTGTTGGTTTTTGATGATGTTTGGCGTGTTCTTATAATGTTGTGAACTCGGGGATATACAAAAGAAACAGGGGACATGTTGTCCGATTATTAACAAGCCAAACTTGCTACTCGATATATGAGTGTTTTATCATTCGTAGCTTGACGCTAGTGTTATTATTATTCATTTTAGATTGAAGCATATAGGAAATTGTTCCCAACAGTACTAAGAGTATGGCGTAAGGTATGTAGAGGCTATTTTGATCCTATTGATTGCATGAATCCATAATAAGTAAGAACCTAGTGAGCGTATACCAGAAAAGTGATTCATAGAGTTCCATGTTCTTATTGTTCCATCTTATTATGTCGTAGATATCCCTCATCGATAGATTATATTCAGTTGGCATTGTTCCGTGTCATAGTGTTCCCTTGTCAGAAATTCCTACCTAGTGGAGTTTGAGCTATACTTAGTTGAGCAGTATAAAGTATATCATGTATATCATTTACTGCATTCCTGCATTCATTTGCCTTTGGGGCTGTGCATACATATATTTTCCTTCGGGCTATACAGAGATATATTTGCCTTCGGGGCTATACAGAGATAAATTTTCCTTCGGGGCTATAGAGACATTCATTTGTCCTTCGGGGCTATGCATACATTCATTTTCCTTCTAGGCTATGCATACATGCATTTGCCTTCAGGGCTATACAAAGATGTATTTGCCTTTGGGGCTATGCACTTACACACTGGACCCCACATGAGGTCAGACAGTTTATTTCCAGATTAATATTGATTGCTCAGCTTATATTCAGTATATTATGTATATCATTTCATTTTCACTTTAGTTATTCAATTGCCTTACATACTCATTACATTGTTTCGTACTGATGTCCCTTTTTCCTGAGGCGCTGCATTTCATGCCTGTAGGTCCTGACAGATAGATAGACAGACCTCCATAGCAGACAGTGTCGAGTATCAGCTAGATTGGTAACCTCCGCTCACGCCCCAAAACCCACCCTAGACGTGACCGGCATCCGACGTCATGAACAACATCGGAAGAACCTAACGAAAAAATAATAACACTTGAACCCGCCAGGTTCAACATTCGCCTCCAACAGTTTATAAAATAAAGGTAAACAAATCATGCATATAAGAATTAAATTAGCGGAAGTCTTTAGTTATCTACACTTGTCAAACATAACAACGTGCCCAAGAGTTAATCAATAACTCAACTCAATAACTACCCACAAATGTATACTAGGGAGCTTCTAAGATAAAGGAATAATAGTCTGATTCATGGGGACGCTGCCCGGACAACTAATGTAATAAATAAGTAAATCAATAGGATGCCCCACGAATGAATGTGTGGGCTCACCAAATTAGCCGCAACAGCAAGTCCTTCCTAAGCGCTGGGAGTATCAAGAACCTGCTCTTCTCCGTTACCTAACATACCATCAACAACAACAATGGTATGCCTGAGTACTTCATACTCAGTAAGTGCCTCAGGGACAATAAATAATACGAAAATAAAGTAAACTAATACATAAATAAATCAGTCTTGAAAATCATATGAAACCAATGTAAGACCAGTTATTCAGTTTCTGTATCTCAATAAGAATTATTAAAACTAATTTTAAGGCCTTTTGTCAAAGTACAACTTCAAATAAGCCTTTCAATTGATCATAATTAACAACAACAATTCTATGAAAAATAAGAATGTCACACATGCCAATACAGGCCCAAGAATCAAGCACATCGAATGGGTGACTGTAGAGATTCCCTTGTAACAACGCACCACACCGGAATATCAAATTCTCGGCGGCTATCCTTCCTCCCGAATAGCTAGGCATTAATCGCACTCTGGATAGCGAACCCGGTAGTGGCCACTCTTTCTACCGAATGGCTAGGCGATTACCACACTAGGATCCATACTGGTTACCCTTCCTCCCGTTTAGCTAGGCCAAAAACAACAACAACATTCATAGCATAGAAGTCGATTCACAATTTCTCTCGAAGTAGTCACTCCATCAAATAGCATTAAAGTTCATTATGCCATTATGAATATCCAGGATTTCATAGATAATCTTGAAAACGTTTCCACTTCTTTAAAGAAGATTCCTTTGTCATAGTTTCTTTGTAAAATCATCAATACCACCAATTAACTATCATCACTGATCATCTTTTATAGAAGAAAATGATTATGATTTCATATACGTATATAGAGGATAATACAATCAAGGATTAATGTGGGCTTGTCCCCTTACGCACATTAACCATTAATCAAAACATGAATTAGGGTTTTGTATGAGAGATTCATCCTTTTTATTCAATATTGAACTTTTGAGAAGAAGACACACATCCATAATAAGGTTTTTAAAAGAGAGACATACAAATTACCTTCATAGTCAAAAAAAGAATTTTTAAAAGAGACATACCTTAATTAAGCCTTACGTAACTCAACAGTTCACTTTTACAATGAAAAACACCCAAAACCCTAGCTTGAGTCACTTTGAGAAAGATTACCTTGCAACCCTAAGTTTTTCATTCAAGAATCATGTTAAGAGCCATGGGTTTAATGCTAGGATTGATTAATAATGTTAAAGGTGGTCTTAACCTATGTTTTGGGGAAGCCCTAGGGTTATTTCTCCTCAAAATGTTGACCAAAGATGAGTTGGAATGAAGGTTTAAGAAAATTTCACGTTCTGGGGGTTTTTATAGTCGAGCAAGGTGCGTGACGCATCGTGAGTTCGCACGTTTGACCCGTGAAACGCAGCCCTATCGCACAACGTGTCAGAGGGGCGTGATTTCTGGTGTTCATCCTGAGATTCGAAGGATTGAACCGCAGGATGATCCCGCGAAATGTACGTTAGTAAAACGGCCATAAAGTTTTACTCACAAGTCCGCTTAAGCTCCAATATATACCGTTGGAAAGCTATTTCATACATCTACAACTTCTATTAGGGGATGTTTTCCCAAATTCGCAAAGTATTTTCACGAAATTGGCCTACAAGACAGGTTAACAAATCTTAGGCAATTTTAAGAACTCTTACGTACTTCACTACTTGGTCTTGATCTTAAATCAACTATTTCCACCCAAACTCATATTGATAGGACCTCATATGCATAAAATGTCACATTACTTCTCATTTAATACCTTCACACCTAACTCATATTTATGGAGTGTTACATTGTCCCCCCTTAAGATCATTCGTCCTCGAATGAGAATTGTAGCATAGAAACAATTCGTTAAACTACAAGTTGTTTCAAAAAAACACAATGATTCTTCTTTGAATAATTTAAAATGCTAGCTCATACCTTCAATAGGGAACAAGTGAGGATATCTTTTCTTCATGTCCTCCTCTGCTTCCCAAGTAGCTTCCTCAGTATTATGGTTTCACCACAACACTTTCACCGATGCTACATCCTTTGTTCTCAACCTTCTAATTTGACGATCCAAGATCTGAACTGGTTCTTCTTCATAAGACAGAGCTTCATCAATTTCAATATCTTCATGGTGCAACACATGGGAAGGATCAGGTTTGTATAATCTCAACATCGAAATGTGAAACACCGGATGAACCATGGACATCTCAGCCGGTAATCTCAACTGGTACGCTACCTTTCTAACCTTTTTCGTAATCTCGTAAGGACCAATATAGCGAGGACTAAGCTTGACCTTTCTGCCAAAATGCATTACCCCCTTCATAGGTGACACTTTCAAGAAAACCTTGTCACCAATAACAAATTCCAATTCCCTACGCCTCATATCCGTATAAGACTTTTGTCTACTCTGTGCGGTCTTCAGTCGCTGCACAATAAGATTTACCTTCTCGATCGCCTCATGAACTAAATCAGGACCAAACAAATCTACTTCCGTTGGTTCAAATCAACCAATTGGAGACCGACAATGCCTCCCATAAAGAGCCTCATAAGGAGCCATCTGAATACTAGCTTAATAGTTATTATTGTAAGCGAATTCCACCAAAGGTAGGTGTTCATAACAACTTCCTCCAAAATTGATTGCATAAGCACGCAACATATCCTCCAAAGTTTGAATAGTTCTCTCTGCTTGCCCGTCAGTTCGAGGATGAAAGGCAGTGCTCAATTTCACTCTAGTCCCCAAACCTTCTTGAAACGTCTGCCAGAAAAGAGCAGTAAATTTGCTTACCTCTGTCAGATATGATAGATGTCGAAACACCATAGAACCTAACAATCTCCTTCAAATATAACTTGGAGTACTCTGTCGTGGCATATGACGTCTTTACAGGAAGAAAATGGGTAGACTTCGTGAGTCTATCCACGATCACCCAAATTGAATAATACTTGGCCCTTGTGCGAGGTAAACCTGCAACAAAGTCCATAATTATCATCTCCCACTTCCATTGAGGAATCTAAATGTTTTGAGCCAAGCCACCAGGCCTTTGATGTTCAGCCCTGTTGACAGTTCAAACACTTAGCCACAAAGTTAGAAATATCAACCTTTATGCTTGTTACACCTCGGAAAATTTTCTGTTGATGCACAAGTGAATAAGGATATGTAAATGAGTATGGATATGAATATGGACGTGAATACAGATGTATGTACACAATCACACACTCGAAATGGAAAGTTCCTATGAAAGGCAAGTAAGTGCCCATGATGATGATATTACTATCCCCCATCTTATGCTATTCCTTATGTTGTTTATTATGCTTCTATATTGATATTGATCATGCTTTACATACTCAGTACATTCTTCGTACTGACGTCCTTTTGTTTGTGAACGCTACATCATGCTCGCAGGTGCACAGGGAGATAGACTTGATCCATAGCCACATTCTCAGGAACTACATAGCAGAGCTCCATTTCATTCAGAGCTATAGCTTTTGGGTACTTATTCTTTTGTGTACATAATTATAGGCATAGCGGGGTCCTGTGCCGCCTATATGATATGTTATACTCTCCTTATAGGCTCATAGACATGTGTATATGGTTAGATATGTTTGGCCTTGTCGGCCTATACTTTGTATATCATTTTGTAGCCTCGTCGGCTTATGTACATGGGTATGGCATAGATGCCAATGTTGATATAAAGGTGTTATCATCCAATGGGACTAGTATGATGGATGAATAGAAATATATGTTTTATCATGTGACTCACCTAGATGTAAGAGTAAGTGTATGATAAGGGGTGCCCGGGTCGGATGGCACCGGGTGCCCGTCGCGGCCCCTAGTCAGTCGTGACAAAAGTGGTATCAGAGCAGTTCGGTCCTAGGGTGTGTCTACGAGCCGTGTCTAGTAGAGTCTTGGTTATGGGTGTGTTGCGCGCCACACTTATAAACAAGAAGCTGCAGGCATTTTAGGAATAAATGACATTCTTTCTTCATAAGAATCGTGCGATAAAGCTATGATATAAGAACTTCTTGTTTCTTAACCGTGTGTTATGTATTTTAGAAATGCCTATAAAAAGAAAGGCTACAGCAGCCCAAAAGGGCAAGACGGTGGCAGAAAAGTGGGCTGAAAGAGCACCCTCACCGGTAGTAGAGGAAAGTGAGTCCCAGAGTGCGGCTCAATCTCAGTCCTCCCGTTCAGTACCTATATTGGAGGAGCGTAAGGGAGCCTCAGCCCCAACTCCAGCACCTCCGGCTCCCCCACCGGATGCTTCAGGCCAAGACGTGAAAGAGGCCATACATTTGCTTACTCAATTGGTTGCTGCCCAGACTCAGCGGCAAAGTACAGGGCATGGTGATAGGGCTGTTAGTGTAAGGGCCCGTGACTTTATTACCTTGAACCCTCCGGAATTCTTTGGATCAAAGCTGGATGAGGACCCTCAGTACTTTATTGATGGGATGTTGAGGACTCTTCGTTTGATACATGCTTCGAACAACGAATCGGTGGATCTAGAGTCATATAGATTGAGGGATGTCTCGGTCCATTGGTACACAGTGTGGATGGCTTCACGTGGGGCCAATGAACCTCCCCCGGTATGGCAAGAGTTTGTTGATGCTTTCCCCTGACATTATATGCCCCCAGAAGTTCGGCGAGCTAGGGCCGATAAATTCTTGAACTTGAAGCAAGGTAGCATGAGCGCTTTAGAGTATAGTCTCCGCTTCAATTCCTTGGCTAGGTATGCTTTGGCCATGGTAGCGGATATGGGTGACCGAGTGCACCGATTTGTGAAGGGCCTAGGGCCACATTTGATGGATAGGTGTTTGACTGCGTCCCTTCAGGACAATATGGATATTGCACGCATTCAGGCCCATGCTCAGAACTTAGAAGAAAGTCTGCAACAGCAGAGAAGTGAGTGTGAGCATGTTAGGGTACATGGCAAGAGGGCCATATCTTCGGGTCCGATGAGCGAGTTCAGAGGTGGGCACAGGCAGTAGTTTTTCAGGTATTCAAGCTATTCTATGACCAGTGCACCTCAACGGTTTTCAGGCCAGAGATTTGATAGATCTACTCGTTTCGGGCTGAGTCAGAGTTTTTCAGGGTCCCAGTTCAGAGGTGATTCGGGTCAGGAGAGGCCACCCATACCACGATGTTCCCAGTGTGGGAAGTTACATTGGGGTCAGTGTCGGTTGGGTTCAGAGGCTTGTTATTCATGTGGTCAGCTAGGCCATATTATGCGTGATTGCCCCTCGATTCATGATAGAGGTAGGACCCAGCCATCAGGGTCGGTAGCCGGATCTTCAGCATCTATGCGCCCTATGGGGCCAGGTTCACATGTGCCAGTCGGCCATGGTAGAGGCAGAGGGAGAGTTCCCAGTTCTAGCGGTCCTCAGTACCGTATTTATGCTTTGGCTGGACGCCAAGATCTTGAGTCTTCTCCTGACGTGGTCACAGGTACAATATCGGTATTTCTCATAATGTATATGTCACGACCCAGCCTCGTGGACCGTGACTAGTGCCCGAGCTGGACACCCATATGTACCTGTCAACATAGTCAGACTAATACTATAGGTCCTCAATCAATCACAACGTAATAACATACGCACGCCGACGAGGCTGCCACGATATATATTATTATTCTACGCAAGCCGACAAGGCTGCGACTACACATCAGAATATTACGCAAGCCGACAAGGCTGCCACTACGAAACGATGATATATGCAAGCCGGCAAGGCTTACTACAACCGAACAATTATATATGCAAGCCGGCAAGGCTGCCACGACAAATGAATAACATATATAAGCCGGCAAGGCTTACTACAACCGAACAATTATATATGCAAGCCGGCAAGGCTGCCACGACAAATGAATAACATATATAAGCCGGCAAGGCTGCTACAGCGCTAGAACATCCATAATGACCATATAAGCACAACTGACCACATTTGGAAACAACCCACGTACATGTCTACAGACCTCTAAAGCGAGTATCTGCACCTGCGGGCATGAAACGCAGCCCCCCCCCCCCCCCGAAGAAAGGGGGTCAGTACGGAATATGTACTGAGCATGTAAAGCATGAAATTCAGTAAACAGGATCATAACGGAAATAAGAAGTACAAAAAACGAATACAATAATCAGAATACCAGAATACTTGCTTTTGAAACATAAATCATGCATGTCAATATCATATATCATATCCATCCCCATTATGGGACTCGGTGAACATGGTCGCCACCCCGTCTTTGGCGCCATAACACAACATACTCCAGAACATAGTATAACTCTGTAACACAGCATAACTCCGTAACACAGCATAACACCATAACACAGCATAACACCATAACACAGCATAACACCATAATATATATATATATATATACCGTACCCGGCCCTCTAGTGAGGGACTCGGTGAACAATGCAGTGGAAGTGTGCACGATAACAGATTCTGGCCCGGGACTCAGTGAAAGACATATTGAGGCACGCACGAGCAGAGTAGTGAGAACCTATATGCAATTTAAAACATTTTCAAAGACTCAATAGAATAGTCAACACGAATTACCATTTGAAAATCAAGACAATAGTCGTATCAAATACCTTTCGAATATCACTCGGAAACATATCAAACATCCTTTGAACGTCATCATAGGTATATCACAAAGCCCTAAGGAACATAGTAATATGTCACTATAGTATGAAACACCTTATAGAAGTCCAGTCACTAGTTGTCATGGAGTTCCTAAGAATAGGAACGGATATATATCGACTATTATCCAACGTACAGAAAACTGAAAAGGGAGGCTCAATCACTTGAGAATTGGAATATCAGGAAGTGAATAAGAATCATAAATATCACTCAAATATTATGAATGGAATTACCCCGAAGTTCATATAAATCATCACTTAAGTCTAAGACATGCCAAAAAAAGGAAGGGACAGCTTTACATACCTGTTAGCGACTATTCGTAAATCTGTTCGCCTCGTCGCTCTTTTAGCCTATTTAATATAAGAGTAACGTTATTGTTAGTAACTATATTTTCTAGTTCACAAATCTATAGCCCATTTCTTATAGAACCTATATTTCAGCTTATATATTCTCGTTTAGAGTTTTCCATTAGTTAAGGGCTTAACGAAAATCGGGCAGCATTTCCCCTATATATTCGCCTATCCCGAATTTCTAATTATCCTCCTGTCAACACAGAAGCACCAACAACAACGATTTACACACAAAATCTTCACAACTCAGCCCAGAGTAATTCTAAATCCATTTCAACCCACGATTTCGCATAATATCGATTTCATGCATTTTCTTAATACCAATTTCGTCCAATACTATTCTAATAATTCTCTTACAATACTATTAACACAATTACACCATAAAATAGGAAAATCTTACCTTAATTTCCTCGGAGGAATTTCTACTCTTAATTGGTCCAATTTCGCAATTTCTTCTTCCTCGATTCAATATCCAATGTTGCTATCACCTCTTTGAAGTTGCTAATCACCTTAGAATTAATTTAACAAGAATAATTTTTTATTATTATTATTGGGGGCTGCCATGGCTGATGCTTGGCAGCCATGGCCGTATGTTTCCTTTTCCTTCAATTAGTCCAACTTGCAAATGAAAAGTGAAGTAGCAAAAATAGTCATGGTTTTTGCTACATATACCTTGTCCACTTATTGGACACGTTATTGCCACCATACTTGACCACTTGCTACCATGTGGCCGCCTACTTTGGTGCCACGTGGCAGCCCATAATATTTTTATTATTATTATTATTATTATGTTTAATAATCGGGTGGGGCCCACAAATATAATTAAATTTATTAATTAATCACTAATCCTTTACTTAATAAACTAATAAGAATTAATTAATTCCTAAACTCCAATAATATATATATTATATATATATATATATATATTTTTTTTTTTTACACTAAATAAAATTTATAAACAATTTATGTTCTAATTAAAATTGCAGATTAAAAAAATTTCTATTTCGTGTCCGAAAATGACTCCGCCTTTAAATTCAGTCGACTTGTTTGAGAATAATTTGACGTATAAATATACGAGGTATAACAGTATATGCTTTGATTGATCCGGACTCCACATTGTCATATGTTACTCCGTATATTGCGGGTCGATTTAGAGTCGAACCGGAGTCAATCAAATCTTTTGAGGTGTCTACACCTGTTGGTGAATCGGTAATAGCTAGCAGAGTGTATAGAAACTGTATAGTTGTGATTTGTAATCGTCATACTATGGTCTACTTGCATGAGCTAAAAATGGTAGATTTTGATGTTATTATGGACATTGATTGGTTGGCTTCTTGCTATGCCAATGTTGATTGTAGAATGAAAGTGGTTCGTTTCCAATTTCCGGGAGAACCGGTCTTAGAATGGAAAGGGAATACGGCGTCACCAAAGGGTAGGTTTATTTCCTATCTAAAGGCAAGGAAAATGATCACAAAAGGTTCAAGATATTTATCATCTAGTTCGGGTTCAAGATGTAGAAGTTGAATCGCCGAATCTTCAGTCAGTTCCTGTAGTAAATGAATTTCCGGATGTGTTCCCGGATGAGCTTCCAGGGCTTCCTCCCGAGAGGGAGATTGATTTTTCTATCGATGTGTTGCAAGGCACTAAGCCTATATCTATTCCTCCTTATAGAATGGCTCCCGCGGAATTGAAACAGTTAAAGGAGCAATTGAAAGATTTGTTTGAGAAAGGATTTATTAGGCCTAGTTCATCCCCGTGGGGAGCACCCGTATTGTTTGTCCGAAAGAAAGATGGCTCCTTGAGAATGTGCATTGATTATCGGCAATTGAATAAGGTGACGATTAAGAATAAATATCCTCTTCCGAGGATTGATGACTTATTTGATCAATTACAAGGTGCCAAATGGTTTTCAAAGATAGATTTGAGGTCCGGGTATCACCAAGTGAGAGTTACGGAGAAAGATATCCCTAAGACTGCCTTCAGAACAAGATATGGCCAATTTGAGTTCCGGGTAATGTCATTTGGGATAACTAATGCACCGACAGTAATTATGGATCTGATGAATAATGTGTTTAGGCCCTTCCTAGATCTGTTCGTGATTGTATTCATCGACGATATCTTGGTGTATTCTAGATCCGAGGCAGAACATGCAGATCATTTGCGTACTGTCCTTGGAGTGCTTTGAACCCGAGAGTTGTTTGGAAAATTCTCCAAGTGTGAGTTTTGGTTGAACTCAATGACATTTCTAGGACGTATTGTTGCAGCCGATGGTATTCGAGTGGATAATCAAAAGATCGAGGCCGTGAAGACTTGGCCAAGCTTGGCCCACAACTCCTACGGAGGTTCGTAGCTTTCTAGGCTTAGCAGGTTATTACAGGAGATTTGTTGAGGGCTTTTCTTCTATTTCTGCACCACTCACAAAGTTGACCCAGAAATCAGCAAAGTTTCAATGAACAGATACTTGTGAACGTAGTTTGCAAGAGTTGAAATATAGATTGACTTCAGCCCCAGTCTTGACGCTTCCAGAGGAATTGGAAGGATATGTTGTTTATTGCGATGCTTCAGGCATTGGGTTGGGATGTGTATTGATGCAACATGGTAAGGTGATTGCGTATGCTTCACGACAATTGCGGAAACATGAGCAGAATTATCCAACCCATGATCTAGAATTGGCCGCAGTTGTTCATGCATTAGAGATATGGAGACATTACTTATATGGTGTCCATGTGGATATTTATACAGATCATAAGAGTCTTCAGTATATCTTCAAGTAGAAAGAGTTAAATTTGCGGCAACGACGATGGTTGGAATTGCTAAAGGATTATGATATTGATATCTTGTATCACCCCGGAAAAGCGAATGTGGTGGCTGATGCTATTAGCCGCAGATCTATGGGAAGTTTGTGTGATGTACGACCAGAGAAGAGAGAGATGGCTCGTGAGCTCCAGCAGTTAGCTAGCCTGGGAGTTCGAGTAGTGGACTCAGGTAACAGGGGAACTACTATTCAGAATTCAGCAGTCTCGTCTCTAGCAGTGGAAGTGAAAGAGTGACAATACGAAGATCCTATGCTAATGCATTGCAGAGATACTCTCTATCAGAAAGAGGAGTCATCATTTGAGCTTGCAGGAGACGGTGTTCTCCGATGCCGAGGCAGATTATGTGTTCCCGATGTGGCAGGCTTACGCCACCAAATATTGAGGAAAGCTTATTGTTCCCGCTATTCTATCCACCCCGGAGTGATGAAAATGTACCATGATCTTAAATCTATGTATTGGTGGAATGGGATGAAGAAAGATATAGCGGAATTCATAGCTCAATGTCCCAACTGTCATAAAGTGAAAATCGAGCACCAAAAGCCGAGTGGATTGTTGCAAGCTATGGAAATTCCAACTTGGAAGTGGGAAGTGATTAACATGGACTTCATTACAGGCTTACCCCATTTTCGACGTAATTATGATCATGCAAACAAGTGATTGGAGTTACACAAACAGAAGGCTCATGATAACAGCTTCATAGGATTGTTGTAGTCCTGGTTGGATGACTAAGGTTATCCTTGTTAGTGTGTGGTATTAACAGGAATGTTCATCCTACTAACATGATTTCTTTAGTTACCTAGTCTAGTTACACACATTCCACATGACTGATTGTGTAAACTTGATTATAAGGACAGCATAAGGTCAGCATAATGACAGCATAAGGACAGTAACTAGGAGGAACTTCATACTACACTGCTTCTTGAAGGATCTTCAGTGACATTTGATACCATAGCACCTGGTGAGAGCTTGAGGTGACTGATAATGGCATCAATCCAAAGAAGGAGTGTTCTTGTTTGCAGTTTTTCATTGTTACACTTGGCTGCTCAAACAAGGACTAGGCTTTTCTTTCATTTCCTAGGATAGAGTAGTATAAATTTTCTTTTTTCCTTCATTTCTTTCCATTATATTTCTTTTTTTTTTCTGTAAATACTATTATTCATTTTAATAAATTCCATCAGCATCAGGCTGATTGGCTTTGATTAAAAAAAATATGGGTGATTGTGGATAGACTCACTAAGTCAACTCATTTCTTACCGGTCAGAACGACATATGCTGCGGAAGATTATGCAAAGCTCTATGTTAAAGAGATAGTATGACTTCATGGTGTTCCAATATCTATTATCTCAGACAGAGGAACCCAGATTACGACTAATTTTTGGAAATCCTTTCAAGACGGTTTAGGGACCCAAGTGAGCCTTAGCACGACATTTCACCCGCTGACTGATGGACAAGCTGAGCGTACCATTCAAACTCTTGAGGATATGTTATGGGCATGTATGTTAGATTTTGGAGGTAACTGGGATGATCACTTACCACTCATCGAATTTGCTTACAATAATAGTTATCATTCTAGCATCCAAATGGCACCGTATGAAGCTTTATATGGGCGAAAGTGTAGATCCCCAATTGGGTGGTTTGAAACAGGAGAGGCTAAATTGATAGGGCCAGACTTGGTCCAGCAAGCCATAGAGAAAGTCAAGCTCATACAAGATCGGTTATTGGCAGCCAAATACGTCAAAAGTCCTACGCAGATAATCGTCAAAGAAACTTAGAGTTCCAAGTGAAAGATTGGGTATTCTTGAAAGGGTCGCCAATGAAGGGCATCATGAGATTTGGCAAAAAGGGGAAGCTTAGTCCCCGGTACATTGGACCTTATGAGATTGTGTGCAAAGTAGGCAAAGTGGCCTATGAGTTAGATTTACCTCCAGACTTGGAGACAGTCCATCTAGTTTTCCATGTCTCGATGCTTCGAAAATGTGTTGGAGACCCTACTAGGATCGTGCCAATAAATGATGTACAAGTGACAGAAAAGTTGACTTATGAAGAGGTACCCATTGCCATACTAGATAGGCAAGTATGGAGGCTTAGAAACAAAGAAGTGGCCTCAGTTAAGGTTTTATGGAGAAGCAGTAAATGAGAGGAAATGACATGGGAAGCGGAAGAAAGTATGCGATCCAGATACCTGTATTTATTTCAGCCCCCCAGAAGAGATCCAAGATGAGACGTCAAGATCATAAGGTACGTATGTTTTCCTTTTATGCTTTTTGGTCATTTGTGGGCAAATTCTTGTCACGACCCAGCTAGGGGCCGTGACGAGTACCCGGAGCTAACCACCGAGCACCGCTAGTTCATCTTCTAACCTTACTCATTTAATGCTCTTTTATCAATTTCATAATCAAATCATGAGAAAATCATCCTCCATTTGAAAACATAAATACTTTCATATACATATGTCTCTCGGCCACCAAAATAATATATATATATGTATATATATATATATATATACACACATAGCAGCAATCTCGTGAGACTATCTAACCTACACTGCGTATCTACGAGCCTCTACTGGAGTGCTAAACATACGGACGGCACAAGACCCCGTCATGCCCAAAATATACATGTACACAAAAGAATGATCATAAGCACCTCCGGACAATGGAGTGCTCTCAAATCAGCCGCTAGCTCCTATGAGTCTGGATCAGGATCAACTCCCTGTCTACCTGTGGGCATGAACACAGCGTCCAAAGAAAATGGACGTCAGTACGAATATTGTATTGAGTATGAGAGGCATAAACAATGAAATAAGTCAATGATATAAAGGCGATATCAATATGGAACATCTGTGTCTGACTGTCAAGTATAAAGGAAATAAGTCATACTGTCTTACTCATACTCACCATCATATCATTTATGCATAATGTATAAATATAAACTGCCCGTCCATATAGGTACGGTGTGATACTGTATATGCTGCCCGTCCATATCGGATAGGTGTGATAATCATAACATTAGCCAGCGTCCATGCCTCCCGCATCCGGGTTATAAGATGCCCACTATAGTGGTGTGTGTATCTTCCCGACCATATAGGTACGGTGTATCATCATCATCATATGCTCATTATCATAATATACTCATTATAGTATGCTCATCATAATATACTCATTATAATATGCTCATCATAATATACTCATTATAATGCACTTATCATAATGCATGCACAAGGCTCAAGAACGACCATACTTTATCGGGGTGATGTAAGGTCGTGATACCCCGATTCCATTATAGAACATACATTGACATTCAGCCTCACCTTGAAGGAAATAACATATAAAGTGAGTGTAAGCGATAAATAGCATCATTAACGTTATAGGATTATCATATCATACATTTTAGAATCTCTATACTTTAACTCATCATCATCACTATAGGACTCATAACCTATCTCTTATCTCATACCGCTATTCATGGGCATAGACTTTTGGCTTTCGGAATGTAGGAATTCATGAATAGGAAAGAAGAGTCATGATATAGGATTCATGCCATTAGAAAGAAAGGACTAGCCTCACATGCCTTTGTCGTTTACTAATCTATCGCTTGCTTGTTATCCTTTAGTGCGTACGTTCTACCTTCAAGAATATTTGTATCGACATTAGCTAGCAATCATAAAAACAGCTTACCAACGCTAGAGAAAAATTGGACAACATTTCCTTTCGTTTATGCAACTCTTCCCATATTCTATATCAACTCTCAAGCGTTCATAACAATATTCTAAATATGATAGACAACACTCATCATTCGTTTACAATATTCGTATTCACAATTTGTCTTCAATTTCTCCATAATCATGGCAATGGTTCATTGTTGCATTTGTTGTATTTTTCTCACATAGGATACTTATTCCATGTTCTAAATGTCTTTCATAACATTTTTATAATCACGAATTATCAATGATCATGGCTCAATTCAAACTTTTACTCAACATTGCTACTATTCACACTTTCATGACCCATTTCTTACATCCTTCTATAATCCAAGTGTTTCAGCTCTTCCATACCCTAAATAACACGTAAATGCCATAGAACTTACCTTGGATGTTGTAAGAACAAGTCTTGAGTGGTATTACTCTTCTTGCACCAAAACCCTAGTTTGCTTCTCTTGGAATTTCTTAACTTGGATGAACTTTGATGAGTTTCATACACTTGATTCACTTGGCTTCTTGATATTTATCTTTGATTTCCTTGGTTTTCTTGTAGATGAAGAGTGGAGAGTATTCTAGAGGTTTCTAGAGAGAAGTATCGTGGGAATGAAATGAATTAATGAGCTTGGGTCTCCTTTTTAATGACTTAAAATTTGATCCGAAATGAACAGTAATTGAAGTGCACAGTGGTCGTAAACCCAGTTTACGGTCTGTATTCCAGTTTACAATCCGTATTCTGCTGGCGTATTTAAGCATATCAGAACCAGAAAGGTAGGCTGAGGACATGGTGGTTTACGACTCAGTTTACGGGTCGTATTTCAGTTTACGGTCCGTATTTCAAGTCGTTTTTAACCATTCAAGCATTTGACAGAAAGTTGAAGTTTTGTAAGTTGAAATATGACATGGTAGTTTACGGGCCGTAGACCACTTTACGGTCCGTATTTCATTTTATGATTGACTGGGCCAAAGTGCAAATCTGCGACTTGTTTACATTTCCAGAACCTATAAATAGTCGTTGGGCTCATAACCTACCTCTTATTCCCATTGCCTTTGAAATCTTGCTTAGGGTCGTCAAACGTCGTTCCCTTCTGATTAAAACATCGTATACTCGTATTCTTCGTTAGTCTATTCGCTGTACGAGATTGGAAATTTTTCAAGGTGTAACATCCTTCCCCCCTTTTGGAACATTCGTCCGCGAATGTTAAGACATCGGGGATTCTAGCAAAATTTCACCAGAGTTTCCCCTATATTATGGCACTACCATTCTGTTATATCAACCCATTATATCATTGCCTCACAGGGCTACATCACAATATCAACATATCTATGGCCACACACGACCCAAAAGCATGAAAAGTAAGCGTACATACCTTATATTGTTGGCGTTTCATCTTGAGTCTCTCCTGAGGGTTGGAATAAATGCGGGTACATGGATTTCATATTCTCTTCCGCTTCCCAAGTCATTTCCACCCGGTTGTTGTTCCGCCACAAGACTTTGACTGAAGCTACTTCCTTGTTTCGAAGTCTTCGTACTTGGCTGTCTAAGATGGCAATAGGTACTTCTTCATATGTTAACTTTTCTGTCACTTGCACATCATCTATCGGTACAATCCTTGTGGGATTCCCAACACACTTGCGGAGCATCGAAACATGGAAGGCTGGATGAACTGATTCAAGCTCCAAAGGCAAGTCTAATTCATAGGCTACATGACCCACCTTGCGGATAATTTTATAGGGTCCAATGTATCTAGGACTTAACTTTGCTTTCTTGCCAAATCTTATCACCCCTTTCATTGGCGACACTTTCAAAAATACCCAATCATTATCCTGAAATTTCAAGTCTTGTCGGCGATTGTCTGCATAAGACTTTTGGCGACTTTGAGTTGTCAACAGTCGGTCTCGGATCACCTTGACTTTTTCTACTGATTGCTGAATTAATTCAGGACCTATCAACTGTACTTCTCCTGTTTCGAACCATCCAATCACGGATCTACACTTCCTTCCATATAATGCTTCATACGGATCCATTTGGATACTGGAATGATAGCTATTGTTGTATGCAAATTCGATTAGCGGCAAATGATCGTCCCAACTACCACCGAAATCCAGCACACATGCTCGTAGCATATCTTCCAAGGTCTGAATAGTACGTTCGGCTTGTCCATCAGTTTGTGGATGAAATGTTGTGCTAAGTTTCACTTGAGTACCCAGACTTTCTTGAAAGGATTTTCAGAACTTGGCTGTAAACTATGCTCCTCTATTTGTGATAATGTACAATGGAATACCATGGAGTCGCACAATTTCTTTGAGATACAACCTCACATAATCTTCTGCTGAGTATGTGGTTCAGACCGGAAGAAAATGAGCTGCTTTCGTCAATCTATCCACGATTACCCATATAGAATCATACCTGCCTCGAGAATGAGGTAACCCCACAATAAAATCCATGTTGATTACTTCCCATTTCCAAGTAGGTATTCCCATTGCTTGCAATAATCATCCTGGCTTCTGATGTTCGATCTTTACTTGTTGACAATTTGGACATTGTGCTACAAATTCCACTATTTCTCTCTTCATGCCATCCCACCAAAACATCATCTTGAGATCATGATACATTTTTGTTGCACCTGGATGAATGGAATACCGAGAACAATGTGCTTCTTCTAGAATTCGTCAGCGCAATTCTGCCACGTCCGACACACATAGCCTTCTCCGGTATCTAAGAATTCCATCCGTGGAAACTTCAAATGGAGACTTCTCTTTGTCATGAGACGTGTCTCTGTAATGGCACAATTTAGGATCTTCATACTGGTGCTCTTTCACTTCCATGTTCAAGGATGAAACTGTGGGATCATTAATACCAATCCCTGCACTACCCGAATCAATCACACGCACTCCAAGATTAGCTAATTGGTGGAATCATGAACCATCTTTTTTTTTTCTGGAGGGACTTCACATAAACTGCCCATTGATCGGTGACTAAGCGCATCGGCTACCACATTTGCTTTTCCGGGGTGGTATAAGATATTCACATCATAATCTTCCAACAATTCTAACCATCGCCTTTGTCGCAGATTTAACTCCTTCTGTTTGAAAATGTACTGGAGGATTTTATGATCGGTATAGATGTCAACATGCACACCATACAAGTAATGTCTCCACATTTTTATGGCATGAATAACCGCAGCCAATTTGAGGTCGTGAGTTGGATAATTCTTTTCATGTTTCCGCAATTGTCTTAAAGCATACGCAATAACTCGACCGTTCTGCATTAAGCCACACCCTAATCCAACACCGGAAGCGTCAAAGTACACAACATAGTCATCTGACCCTTCTGGAAGTGTTAAGACCGGAGCTGAGGTCAATCTGTCTTTCAACACTTGGAGGTTGCGCTCACAAGCATCACTCCATTGAAATTTAGCTGACTTCTGGGTTAGCTTCGTCAATGGGGGATGAAATAGATGAGAAGCCCTCTACGAACCTTCTATAATAACCCGCCAACCCCAAAAAACTACGAACTTCTGTAGGCGTCGTAGGCCTACGGCTTCAATTTTCTGAGTGTCGACTCGAATGCCATCATCTGAAATAACATGGCCTAGAAATTTTACAGAATTTATCCAAAACTCGCACTTTGAAAATTTTGCATATAATTCCCGGGCTCGAAGAATGCCAAGAACAATTCGCAAATAATCTGCATGTTCCGATTCTGTGCGAGAGTACACCAGAATATCATCAATGAATACTATCACAAATAAGTCCAAGAGTGGCCTGAACACATTATTCATCAACACGGCCGGAGCATTGGTTAGCCCAAACGACATTACTCGGAACTCATAGTGGCCATATCTCTTTCTGAAGGCTGTTTTGGGAATATCTTCTTCTCTAACCCTCACTTGACGATAGCCCGACCTCAAGTCTATTTTGGAAAACCACTTGGCACCCTGTAACTGATCGAATAAATCATCAATCCTTGGGAGAGGATATTTGTTCTTTATTGTCACTTTGTTCAACTGCCTATAATCGATGCACATTCGTAGGGATCCGTATTTCTTTCTCACGAACAAGACTGGTGCTCCCCACGGTGATGAACTGGGTCTAATAAACCCATTTTCAAGCAAATCTTTCAACTGTGCTTTTAGCTCTTTCAATTCTGCCAGAGCCATTCGATACGGAGGAATAGAAATAGGCTTGGTGTCTGGCAACACATCAATGACGAAGTCAATCTCTCTTTCTGGAAGAAGACCTGGAAGTGCGTCTGGAAACACATTCGGAAATTCATTCACTACCGAAACGGATTGAAAAGATGGCGACTTTGCCTCGGTGTCATGTACTCGAACTAGATGATAAATATAGCCTTTTGCTACCATTTTTCGGAGATGCTGCATTACCCTTCCATTAAAGCACGGGCTCTCTCGGAAATTGGAATCGAACTACCTTCGTTCGGCAATCAACATTAGCATAGCATGCGTCCAACCAATCCATACCCATAAATCGAGGAGGTGCACTGGTCACGGACTGGCCGGAATGTCTGGAGTAATTCTTCCTTGATCCCCCTCTATAATCAATTCCTGCCCCCATAGATCTAGCTCTCTTACTTTACCTTCTATCAATATCGCGACCACTTCTTTGTGGTTGCTGTCGTCCCTCTTGATTCTAAGCATGGGCTTGTATTCGGGAAATGTCACGACCCAGCCCCGTGGGCCGCGACTGGTGCCCTACTGGGACACCCCAAACGAACTCACACCCAGATCATCATAATCAGACTCGTCCAAACACAATATACGATACTCAAACTCAACATCGTAATCAGACATCTACCGAACACTCATCCTAAGCAGTCGCCCGTACAAATCAAACAAATCACAAATCAGAAAAGAGGCGGAAAATACATCGCCAAATTTTCACACACACACATCCGAAGGGTGGCGGAATGCACATCGCCCCCAGAAGCATACACATACATACACAATCAGAGGCCGACTTGGCCATAGTAGTGTACGGGCCGCTTAAGAACACAAAACTGACTCACATGCGAACACACCGGACCCACGACCCACAAATCTGACTACAGGCCTCTAGACAAACAGAACATAAGACATATGAACATAGGACGGGACAGGGCCCCGCCGTACCCACTCATCCAAGTATGCAGAATACAGACACAACAAAAGATATGTACCAAAAGTAGGCTCCGGATCAAGGGGAGCTCTCCAACACAGCAGACTGAGTAGCCTAAATCGGAGGACCACCCAGACGAGCTTCTGTACCTGCGGGCATGAAACACAGCCCCCGAAGAAACGGGGGTCAGTACGGGAGAAGTACTGAGTATGTAAAGCAGAGGGTACAGAAATCACAAACACAGCGGGAGTCAGAAGGAACAAACACACCGTTGTCGCAACAAAGCAAACCTGTGCGGGAGGCGAACGTACAAATGCAAATCAAATCATGTATAGGGTTTAGGAACGTGGTCACCCCCCGATGCTGGTGCCACAACACATCATAGCTCCAGAAGTTTTCAAATCTCCGTACAATCTCCAGACACATCATATCACACACACATCATATCATCAGAACATATCAAATGCCATATCACATCATAACTCCATAAACGGTAACCGGCCCTATGGCGAGGCCTCGGAAACCGTAACACATCATAACTCCCGAATATAACATAGTGCGCACGATCAGAAAGTCGGCCCGGGTACCGACGAACGAAATCATAGCAGACAGCACGAACAGAGTAGTGCAGAAACCATATGCATATCAAAAATAATTTATCGAACTCAACATACAGTTTACATATAAGTATACACTGACACCAAGAGGCTCGAAGTAGGAATCGGATTGATAAAAGTAGGCATATAGAGGTTACGAAGTTCCGAGCTGTCAAATTCGTAAGAAAACTGTTCATGAGTCACTCTTTCGGAATTCTCACATCATCCAAAGTACAGAACGTGCATCAATGGCACAGGAAGTTTCCAACGCATCCTTGGGTCATAAACAAACAGTCGCAGATTAAAACAGACACAAACGAATCAAACAAACCGAATAAGGGGAGCCTCGGGGCTCGCGGGCCCACCTCGGGTCAAATTGAGGCGGCGGACACAAATCGCAGGTTTTTGGCTTCATATAGTCATTTACAAAAGTTTCGAAGAGTTTCGGACTCAACAGCACAAGTTATGGAGGTACGAGCGTTCTTTTACCCAAATGGGACCAAAAGGTTTCAATCGCGCTGAATGAATAGTGCTTGAACTTGAACCTCGATTTCCGAGAGCAAAGTTATTCCCGAGATTCTAAAATTTACCTAGTAGGTCTAGGACATGCCAAAAGAATAAGAGGTAGGCTTTACATACCTGGTTGGCGCCTTACGCTCCTCAAATCGCAGTTCCCGTTTCGTCCAGAAACTGCAAATGGTCACTTTTACCAGTTACTATTCATGAGAATTAACATATTCATCTTTGGGGCTAAACTTGGCTACCGAAATTTCGGCAGCACTTCCCCTATAAATCAAACACCCCCGAGACTTAGCTCGGCTCAAAATACAACAACAACAACAACCCACACATCATTACACAATACGAATCACAATCAAACACACTAACTTCACAATTGCACCTTATTTCATAAGTTGGTAATCCTATTTCCAAACTTCACAATTTCAACTTATATCCACATTATTGTATTCATTCATTCAAGATTATTCCATTACATAACAAACAAGTTCCAAACCGCATACAAGCATCCCCAAAGTTCACTACTTTCCAATTTTCATTCAAACACCAAAAGTTACGACGAACGTTCTAATTTGCGTCGTTTCATTCCAAACTCATTTTCATCAACCATGAATCATATTCAAAGTCTTTAGTATCATAAAGATACTATGATATACACAAATATACCAAGGGTATACACTTTCCGATAACGTCAAAAATTATTTTCTAATACCAACTCAATTCCTTAATCAATCCTTTACAACATAATGACCACAACAACACATTATTCAAACTAAACAAGCTCAAATTCTTAGGCCTTTCACCTCCCTCACTTTCGGCCAAACACACCCTTTATACACACACACACCATGCACAAACACAACCCCATTCCAAAATCTTCACACTAATTCAATCAACAACACATATACATCCATTTCATATCATTAAAACATAAAAATCTTACCTTTTTCTTGAGTTTCCGCCTTGCCGCAAACGTCGCTCTTTCTCCGAACTAATTGTATCACGTCGGAGAGCGTCTTGAGCACTTCACCACTATGTAAAACTCAAGATTTTTGAAACAACAACCAAGGTTGGAAATTTTTCCTTCTTTTTCTCTCTAGTGGCCGAAACCCCCTAACTTTGTGTTCTTTGATTTTTTTCTTGTTATGGTCTTGATAAGGCCAAGCCTAAGTCATATATATCCACTTATAGGTCATGTGCATAGCACATGACCTTAATGAAATGGACTTGGGTTTTCTCCTTTGGGCCGGCCAATACTCAATTGGGCCTCAATTTTTTGTATTGCATTTTTCTTGGCCCAATTCACTAAACGCCTCGTTTTGTAATTCCCGAAACAAATTTCCGAAATTCCAAATTTACCCTCGGCCTTCCCCGAGGTCTTAACATTTATGACTCCATAACCAACATGTTCATATTCACCAAAATCAAAATATTTCCTCAACTCACACAAGTCTTCTTTCTTTCTTGATTTCCCGTTATACGAAAATACGGGACATAACATTCCTCCCCCCTTAAGAACATTCGTCCTCGAATGTTGAATCGAACTCATGGGTGTCGTACTACTCCGGGAGGGTTCTCTTGATAGTTGTCCTTTATTGATTTCTCTGACATGTCTTCTTTACCAATACTAGGGTAGATTCTTCACATCACTGACTCAAATACCTTCATAGTACCTTTTCTCGTACTCTACGTAATCACCGAACTCTGCATTATATTCTTGTAAGGGACGGACGCTTTCCAGACATCGTCGTCAATATCATCTTCTTTTCACACTCCTGAGTTTCCTTACCTCATCGTCGTAATCTCACTTTACTTCATATCAGACACTTCATGCCAAATAGATTCAGAACTAAAGCCGGACACGCATAAACATATCAGACGGATTCATAATTGGACGCAGACATACTCAACTATGGCGGACGGATTCATAGTCAACATCAAGGGGTACGGAAGCATATCAGACACATCTGAGATCGGAGTCAAACGTACAAAGGTGTAACAAACAAATTCGTAGACGGAATCAGACACACGGGGATATACTAAACGGATTCACAATCAAGCCAGACGTACGGATTCATATCGAACAAACCCGAAATCAGAAGCATACCGAATCGTGATCAGACAAACCGAAATGTATCAAACACACGCACGGTCAAAATCAAACGCACCGAAGCATATCAGATGGATGTATATCCAGAGTCAGACCCACAGAGGTGTGCCAGACAGAAACGGATTCAGAATCAAACGCACAAAAGGTTCATCGGACGGAACACAGTCGAACGCAGGAATACAGAGGCGTACTAGGCAGAGCCTCATCGGGATCGGGAGTGCAGAAGCACCACAGATAGATTGTCAATTTAGGATCAAGTTATTCATATTAAGGCTCCAATAATTCATGAGAATTTCCCTTTATTTGCAAACTCACTCACCAAATCATCACACAATTCGTCTTGCGTCTTACGTATCGACTTCCTTCAAAATTCCACTTACTCACACTGCTTATCTTCTATTTACCACAACATTAGTTTCCGGGCTCGGCTCTTAGCCCTCATGGCCCTGAATGAAAATCATACACACACACATACACATACACATACACGTACACACGTTTACTCATACCTTACTGGCGAACATCTCTGGCTGTTATTCGAATTTGTTTAATTTCCCAAGAGGGGTCGTACCCTTTTCTTTTTGCCCATTTAGTTCGCCTCGTTCCGCGCGACTCTCGAAAGGGCACTAATTATTCCACACTCATTCTATTTACCTTTGGTTACCCCAAGTTTTCATTTTCCTTAATCATACTTACACTTGTGCAAAATTTTACATTACTTCCCAGGGGGTCACCCATCCAGGATTGCTCTGGCTTGAGCACGCTTAACTCCGAAACTTTCGCGCATTTTGACACGTTAAGGCTGATATAATTTCGTCAATTGCCCCGCACGACCTTTGTCACGTAATTTTAGGCCAAACGGGGCCTTAACAAATTTTTCGGAAATTTTTCGTAGCGGGTCCCACACCCGGCTAAGTCGTACCATTACCTTGTCGCCTTTCTGAATCTCAAACATTCGCTCTCATACACCTATGCATATGATCACAGCCAACCCACGAATTTAAGCCTCCAAATAATCGATGTGATCCGATAAAATACCACCGTAAGGTGTTCTCTGGCCACCGACAGAAGAGAACTAAAGTCCGATAGGTATCGCGGGGCCTTTTGTACTTAGTCTACATATTTACTTCCATACTTCTGGAAATATTTGGGCAGAGTTTCCTCTGTATTTCTTACTGTCTGAAACCTGTACACCAGAAATACCAATCACGCCGCACAGGGCTAACACACATATACTCACATATATACCATATCATGTCGTAACGCAGCCACACAGGGCCAATAACTTCAAATGAGAATTATAACGTCGTCGACACTTACCACACGTGCCCAACTCAAACGGCATCGGAGGCACTTTCCTGTTTACCTTCCTCTAGAATTTCCAAAATCACTCGGACGGTGGGGACATTTAGTCACCCTTACCTTGGGTCACTAGATCTCTAATTCCTTTAAATTTTCGTCATCTTCATAGAACAACGTTTCGCGAATAACATACACATATAGGAAATTCTAAAAACTCATACACTTATAAATAATCAATATCGGGTCTGACCTGGGGAGCTGCCGTGAGAGGTATGTCCACTATCATCCACGTCTGTCTGCTCCCTGGCTATCTGGTCTCCATTATCACTTGCATCTGAATCGGAGGGGTACGGACGGTCAGACAAATCCCGGCTCACAGGCGACCCAGGCCAAGAACCGGAGAAATCCATAGCACTCTCCGAGGTGGCCGGGCTATCACGGTCCTCCCTAATAACCAGAGCTCGTGCATACTCAAAAATATCCTCCTGCGTCGTCCCAGAAGAATGCTCCGATGGGTCTGCCTCATCACTATCTTCCTCCGCGGAGGTAAGAAGCTCCGGAGGGGTCATTGCCAGACCCTCCGAGATATCTGTGTCATAGCCATCCTCCACGGGATCCTCCGCCCCAGGGATCGGAGACTCTGGAGGAATCGTAGAGGGGTCCTCCGACGGATCCGTGTCATAGCTATCCTCCGGGGAATCCTCCGAAGGATCCGTCTCGATCGAGTAACTGGGGCCCTGCCTACTTGGCCCTGGTGACAGCCTGGGGGCCTTCTTGGCACCCCCATCCTTATCGTCAGACGCCGTCCTCTTCATCCTTCACCAACCTACAATCACCTGCAGGAAGAGGGTCAGAATCATCTTTCCCCAAATACCGACACTCCTGCTCCCTGGAGCCTTGCTGTAGGAACAGCAATTCGTAAGGGAGAATCATTCTAATCATACAGCTTTATCGCACGATATGAGAATACAAAGAAGGGTAACATCCTAAATGCCCTGTAGCTTCCCGTATATAGATGTGGTGCACAACACATCGATAAACAAGACTCTACTAGACACGGCCTGTAGACATTCCGAGGACAAACCGCTCTGATACCACTTTTGTCACGACCCAGCCCCGTGGGCCGCGACTGGTGCCCTACTGGGACACCCCAAACGAACTCACACCCAGATCATCATAATCAGACTCGTCCAAACACAATATACGATACTCAAACTCAACATCGTAATCAGACATCTACCGAACACTCATCCTAAGCAGTCGCCCGTACAAATCAAACAAATCACAAATCAGAAAAGAGGCGGAAAATACATCGCCAAATTTTCACACACACACATCCGAAGGGTGGCGGAATGCACATCGCCCCCAGAAGCATACACATACATACACAATCAGAGGCCGACTTGGCCATAGTAGTGTACGGGCCGCTTAAGAACACAAAACTGACTCACATGCGAACACACCGGACCCACGACCCACAAATCTGACTACAGGCCTCTAGACAAACAGAACATAAGACATATGAACATAGGACGGGACAGGGCCCCGCCGTACCCACTCATCCAAGTATGCAGAATACAGACACAACAAAAGATATGTACCAAAAGTAGGCTCCGGATCAAGGGGAGCTCTCCAACACAGCAGACTGAGTAGCCTAAATCGGAGGACCACCCAGACGAGCTTCTGTACCTGCGGGCATGAAACACAGCCCCCGAAGAAACGGGGGTCAGTACGGGAGAAGTACTGAGTATGTAAAGCAGAGGGTACAGAAATCACAAACACAGCGGGAGTCAGAAGGAACAAACACACCGTTATCGCAACAAAGCAAACCTGTGCGGGAGGCGAACGTACAAATGCAAATCAAATCATGTATAGGGTTTAGGAACGTGGTCACCCCCCGACGCTGGTGCCACAACACATCATAGCTCCAGAAGTTTTCAAATCTCCGTACAATCTCCAGACACATCATATCACACACACATCATATCATCAGAACATATCAAATGCCATATCACATCATAACTCCATAAATGGTAACCGGCCCTATGGCGAGGCCTCGGAAACCGTAACACATCATAACTCCCGAATATAACATAGTGCGCACGATCAGAAAGTCGGCCCGGGTACCGACGAACGAAATCATAGCAGACAGCACGAACAGAGTAGTGCAGAAACCATATGCATATCAAAAATAATTTATCGAACTCAACATACAGTTTACATATAAGTATACACTGACACCAAGAGGCTCGAAGTAGGAATCGGATTGATAAAAGTAGGCATATAGAGGTTACGAAGTTCCGAGCTGTCAAATTCGTAAGAAAACTGTTCATGAGTCACTCTTTCGGAATTCTCACATCATCCAAAGTACAGAACGTGCATTAATGGCACAGGAAGTTTCCAACGCATCCTTGGGTCATAAACAAACAGTCGCAGATTAAAACAGACACAAACGAATCAAACAAACCGAATAAGGGGAGCCTCGGGGCTCGCGGGCCCACCTCGGGTCAAATTGAGGCGGCGGACACAAATCGCAGGTTTTTGGCTTCATATAGTCATTTACAAAAGTTTCGAAGAGTTTCGGACTCAACAGCACAAGTTATGGAGGTACGAGCGTTCTTTTACCCAAATGGGACCAAAAGGTTTCAATCGCGCTGAATGAATAGTGCTTGAACTTGAACCTCGATTTCCGAGAGCAAAGTTATTCCCGAGATTCTGAAATTTACCTAGTAGGTCTAGGACATGCCAAAAGAATAAGAGGTAGGCTTTACATACCTGGTTGGCGCCTTACGCTCCTCAAATCGCAGTTCCCGTTTCGTCCAGAAACTGCAAATGGTCACTTTTACCAGTTACTATTCATGAGAATTAACATATTCATCTTTGGGGCTAAACTTGGCTACCGAAATTTCGGCAGCACTTCCCCTATAAATCAAACACCCCCGAGACTTAGCTCGGCTCAAAATACAACAACAACAACAACCCACACATCATTACACAATACGAATCACAATCAAACACACTAACTTCACAATTGCACCTTATTTCATAAGTTGGTAATCCTATTTCCAAACTTCACAATTTCAACTTATATCCACATTATTGTATTCATTCATTCAAGATTATTCCATTACATAACAAACAAGTTCCAAACCGCATACAAGCATCCCCAAAGTTCACTACTTTCCAATTTTCATTCAAACACCAAAAGTTACGACGAACGTTCTAATTTGCGTCGTTTCATTCCAAACTCATTTTCATCAACCATGAATCATATTCAAAGTCTTTAGTATCATAAAGATACTATGATATACACAAATATACCAAGGGTATACACTTTCCGATAACGTCAAAAATTATTTTCTAATACCAACTCAATTCCTTAATCAATCCTTTACAACATAATGACCACAACAACACATTATTCAAACTAAACAAGCTCAAATTCTTAGGCCTTTCACCTCCCTCACTTTCG
Source organism: Lycium barbarum (assembly GCF_019175385.1). Classification (NCBI taxonomy): domain Eukaryota; kingdom Viridiplantae; phylum Streptophyta; class Magnoliopsida; order Solanales; family Solanaceae; genus Lycium; species Lycium barbarum. The sequence continues at coordinate 73,433,968 of NC_083342.1, forward strand.
GCCAAACACACCCTTTATACACACACACACCATGCACAAACACAACCCCATTCCAAAATCTTCACACTAATTCAATCAACAACACATATACATCCATTTCATATCATTAAAACATAAAAATCTTACCTTTTTCTTGAGTTTCCGCCTTGCCGCAAACGTCGCTCTTTCTCCGAACTAATTGTATCACGTCGGAGAGCGTCTTGAGCACTTCACCACTATGTAAAACTCAAGATTTTTGAAACAACAACCAAGGTTGGAAATTTTTCCTTCTTTTTCTCTCTAGTGGCCGAAACCCCCTAACTTTGTGTTCTTTGATTTTTTTCTTGTTATGGTCTTGATAAGGCCAAGCCTAAGTCATATATATCCACTTATAGGTCATGTGCATAGCACATGACCTTAATGAAATGGACTTGGGTTTTCTCCTTTGGGCCGGCCAATACTCAATTGGGCCTCAATTTTTGTATTGCATTTTCTTGGCCCAATTCACTAAACGCCTCGTTTTGTAATTCCCGAAACAAATTTCCGAAATTCCAAATTTACCCTCGGCCTTCCCCGAGGTCTTAACATTTATGACTCCATAACCAACATGTTCATATTCACCAAAATCAAAATATTTCCTCAACTCACACAAGTCTTCTTTCTTTCTTGATTTCCCGTTATACGAAAATACGGGACATAACAGGAAATATCCATCCCGTCTTGCAACGAAGCCGTCAAACAGTCTTTAAATAAATGTGGTCCCAAGCCACTCACAAATCTATGTACCCGATCTCCCATGACGGCCACCATAGACGGGGCATATATAGCCAATGAATTAAATTGTAGGCTATACTCCCGGGCACTCATGCTTCCTTGCTTCAAATTAAGAAATCTATTCGCTCTAGCTCAGCGGACCTCAGGTGGCAAGTAATAACGAATGAAAGCATCTACGAATTCTTGCCAAACCGGAGGAGGCGCATTCTCTCCTCTTGACAATAGCATCATTAACGTTATAGTATTATCATATCATACATTTTATAAATCTCTATACTTTAACTCATCATCATTACTATAAGACTCATAACCTATCTCTTATCTCATACTGCTATTCATGGGCATAGACTTTTGGCTTTCGGAATGTAGGAATTCATGAATAGGAAAGAAGAGTCATGATATAGGATTCATGCCATTAGAAAGAAAGGACTAGCCTCACATATCTTTGTCGTTTACTAATCTATCGCTTGCTTGTTCTCCTTTAGTGCGTACGTTCTCCCTTCAAGAGAATTTGTATCGACATTAGCTAGCCATCATAAAAACAGCTTACCAACGCTAGAGAAAAATTGGACAACATTTCCTTTCGTTTATGCAACTCTTCCCATATTCTATATCAACTCTCAAGCGTTCATAACAACATTCTCAATATGATAGACAACACTCATCATTCGTTTACAATATCTGTATTCACAATTTGTCTTCAATTTCTCCATAATCATGGCAATGGTTCATTGTTTCATTTTTCTCATATAGGATACGTATTCCATGTTCTCAATGTCATTGATAACATTTTTATAATCACAAATTATCAATGATCATGGCTCAATTCAAACCTTTACCAAACATTGCTACTATTCACACTTTCACGACCCATTTCTTACATCCTTCTATAATCCAAGTGTTTCAGCTCTTCCATATCCTAAATAACACGTAAATGCCATAAAACCTTCCTTGGATGTTGTAGGAACAAGCCTTGAGTGGTATTACTCTTCTTGCACCAAAACCCTAGTTTGATTCTCTTGGAATTTCTTAACTTGGAGGAACTTTGATGAGTTTCATACACTTGATTCACTTGGATTCTTGATATTAATCTTTGATTTCCTTTGTTTTCTTGTAGATGAAGAGTGGAGAGTATTCTAGAGGTTTCTAGAGAGAAGTATCGTGGGAATGAAATGAATTAATGAGCTTGGGTCTCCTTTTTAATGACTTAAAATCTGATCCGAAATGAACAGTAGTTGAAGTGCACAGTGGTCGTAAACCCAGTTTCCGGTCCGTATTCCAGTTTATGGTCCGTATTCTGTGGGCGTATTTAAGCATATCAGAACCAGAAAGGTAGGCTGAGGACATGGTGGTTTACGACTCAGTTTACGGGTCGTATTTCAGTTTACGGTCCGTATTTCAAGTTGTTTTTAACCATTCAAGCATTTGACAGAAAGTTGAAGTTTTGTAAGTTGAAATATGACATGGTAGTTTACGGGCCGTAGACCACTTTACGGTCCGTATTTCATTTTACGATTGACTGGGCCAAAGTGCAAATCTGCGACTTGTTTACATTTCCAGAACCTATAAATAGTCGTTGGGCTCATAACCTACCTCTTATTCCCATTGCCTTTGAAATCTTGCTTAGGGTCGTCAAACGTCGTTCCCTTCTGATTAAAACATCGTATACTCGTATTCTTCGTTAGTCTATTCGCTGTACGAGATTGGAAATTTTTCAAGGTGTAACATCCTTCCCCCCTTTTGGAACATTCGTCCGCGAATGTTAAGACATCGGGGATTCTAGCAAAATTTCACCAGAGTTTCCCCTATATTATGGCACTACCATTCTGTTATATCAACCCATTATATCATTGCCTCACAGGGCTACATCACAATATCAACATATCTATGGCCACACACGACCCAAAAGCATGAAAAGTAAGCGTACATACCTTATATTGTTGGCGTTTCATCTTGAGTCTCTCCTGAGGGTTGGAATAAATGCGGGTACATGGATTTCATTTTCTCTTCCGCTTCCCAAGTCATTTCCTCCCGATTGTTGTTCCGCCACAAGACTTTGACTGAAGCTACTTCCTTGTTTCGAAGTCTTCGTACTTGGCTGTCTAAGATGGCAATAGGTACTTCTTCATATGTTAACTTTTCTGTCACTTGCACATCATCTATCGGGACAATCCTTGTGGGATTCCCAACACACTTGCGGAGCATCGAAACATGGAAGGCTGGATGAACTGATTCAAGCTCCAAAGGCAAGTCTAATTCATAGGCTACATGACCCACCTTGCGGATAATTTTATAGGGTCCAATGTATCTAGGACTTAACTTTGCTTTCTTGCCAAATCTTATCACCCCTTTCATTGGCGACACTTTCAAAAATACCCAATCATTATCCTGAAATTTCAAGTCTCGTCGGCGATTGTCTGCATAAGACTTTTGGCGACTTTGAGTTGTCAACAGTCGGTCTCGGATCACCTTGACTTTTTCTACTGCTTGCTGAATTAATTCAGGACCTATCAACTGTACTTCTCCTGTTTCGAACCATCCAATCACGGATCTACACTTCCTTCCATATAATGCTTCATACGGATCCATTTGGATACTGGAATGATAGCTATTGTTGTATGCAAATTCGATTAGCGGCAAATGATCGTCCCAACTACCACCGAAATCCAGCACACATGCTCGTAGCATATCTTCCAAGGTCTGAATAGTACGTTCGGCTTGTCCATCAGTTTGTGGATGAAATGTTGTGCTAAGTTTCACTTGAGTACCCAGACTTTCTTGAAAGGATTTTCAGAACTTGGCTGTAAACTATGCTCCTCTATTTGTGATAATGTACAATGGAATACCATGGAGTCGCACAATTTCTTTGAGATACAACCTCACATAATCTTCTGCTGAGTATGTGGTTCAGACCGGAAGAAAATGAGCTGCTTTCGTCAATCTATCCACGATTACCCATATAGAATCATACCTGCCTCGAGAATGAGGTAACCCCATAATAAAATCCATGTTGATTACTTCCCATTTCCAAGTAGGTATTCCCATTGCTTGCAATAATCATCCTGGCTTCTGATGTTCGATCTTTACTTGTTGACAATTTGGACATTGTGCTACAAATTCCACTATTTCTCTCTTCATGCCATCCCACCAAAACATCATCTTGAGATCATGATACATTTTGGTTGCACCTGGATGAATGGAATACCGAGAACAATGTGCTTCTTCTAGAATTCGTCAGCGCAATTCTGCCACGTCCGACACACATAGCCTTCTCCGGTATCTAAGAATTCCATCCGTGGAAACTTCAAATGGAGACTTCTCTTTGTCATGAGACGTGTCTCTGTAATGGCACAATTTAGGATCTTCATACTGGTGCTCTTTCACTTCCATGTTCAAGGATGAAACTGTGGGATCATTAATACCAATCCCTGCACTACCCGAATCAATCACACGCACTCCAAGATTGGCTAATTGGTGGAGCTCATGAACCATCTTTTTTTTTTCTGGAGGGACTTCACATAAACTGCCCATTGATCGGTGACTAAGCGCATCGGCTACCACATTTGCTTTTCCGGGGTGGTATAAGATATTCACATCATAATCTTCCAACAATTCTAACCATCGCCTTTGTCGCAGATTTAACTCCTTCTGTTTGAAAATGTACTGGAGGATTTTATGATCGGTATAGATGTCAACATGCACACCATACAAGTAATGTCTCCACATTTTTATGGCATGAATAACCGCAGCCAATTTGAGGTCGTGAGTTGGATAATTCTTTTCATGTTTCCACAATTGTCTTAAAGCATACGCAATAACTCGACCGTTCTGCATTAAGCCACACCCTAATCCAACACCGGAAGCGTCAAAGTACACAACATAGTCATCTGACCCTTCTGGAAGTGTTAAGACCGGAGCTGAGGTCAATCTGTCTTTCAACTCTTGGAGGTTGCGCTCACAAGCATCACTCCACTGAAATTTAGCTGACTTCTGGGTTAGCTTCGTCAATGGGGCTGAAATAGATGAGAAGCCCTCTACGAACCTTCTATAATAACCCGCCAACCCCAAAAAACTACGAACTTCTGTAGGCGTCGTAGGCCTACGGCTTCAATCTTCTGAGTGTCTACTCGAATGCCATCATCTGAAATAACATGGCCTAGAAATGTTACAGAATTTATCCAAAACTCGCACTTTGAAAATTTTGCATATAATTCTCGGGCTCGAAGAATGCCAAGAACAATTCGCAAATGATCTGCATGTTCCGATTCTGTGCGAGAGTACACCAGAATATCATCAATGAATACTATCACAAATAAGTCCAAGAGTGGCCTGAACACATTATTCATCAACACGGCCGGAGCATTGGTCAGCCCAAACGACATTACTCGGAACTCATAGTGGCCATATCTCTTTCTGAAGGCTGTTTTGGGAATATCTTCTTCTCTAACCCTCACTTGACGATAGCCCGACCTCAAGTCTATTTTGGAAAACCACTTGGCACCCTGTAACTGATCGAATAAATCATCAATCCTTGGGAGAGGATATTTGTTCTTTATTGTCACTTTGTTCAACTGCCTATAATCGATGCACATTCGTAGGGATCCGTATTTCTTTCTCACGAACAAGACTGGTGCTCCCCACGGTGATGAACTGGGTCTAATAAACCCATTTTCAAGCAAATCTTTCAACTGTGCTTTTAGCTCTTTCAATTCTGCCAGAGCCATTCGATACGGAGGAATAGAAATAGGCTTGGTGTCTGGCAACACAGCAATGACGAAGTCAATCTCTCTTTCTGGAAGAAGACCTGGAAGTGCGTCTGGAAACACATCCGGAAATTCATTCACTACCGAAACGGATTGAAAAGATGGCGACTTTGCCTCGGTGTCATGTACTCGAACTAGATGATAAATATAGCCTTTTGCTACCATTTTTCGGAGATGCTGCATTACCCTTCCATTAAAGCACGGGCTCTCTCGGAAATTGGAATCGAACTACCTTCGTTCGACAATCAACATTAGCATAGCATGCGTCCAACCAATCCATACCCATAAATCGAGGAGGTGCACTGGTCACGGACTGGCCGGAATGTCTGGAGTAATTCTTCCTTGATCCCCCTCTATAATCAATTCCTGCCCCCATAGATCTAGCTCTCTTACTTTACCTTCTATCAATATCGCGACCACTTCTTTGTGGTTGCTGTCGTCCCTCTTGATTCTAAGCATGGGCTTGTATTCGGGAAATATCCATCCCGTCTTGCAACGAAGCCGTCAAACAGTCTTTAAATAAATGTGGTCCCAAGCCACTCACAAATCTATGTACCCGATCTCCCATGACGGCCACCATAGACGGGGCATATATAGCCAATGAATTAAATTGTAGGCTATACTCCCGGGCACTCATGCTTCCTTGCTTCAAATTAAGAAATCTATTCGCTCTAGCTCAGCGGACCTCAGGTGGCAAGTAATAACGAATGAAAGCATCTACGAATTCTTGCCAAACCGGAGGAGGCGCATTCTCTCCTCTTGACAATAGCATCATTAACGTTATAGTATTATCATATCATACATTTTATAAATCTCTATACTTTAACTCATCATCATTACTATAAGACTCATAACCTATCTCTTATCTCATACTGCTATTCATGGGCATAGACTTTTGGCTTTCGGAATGTAGGAATTCATGAATAGGAAAGAAGAGTCATGATATAGGATTCATGCCATTAGAAAGAAAGGACTAGCCTCACATATCTTTGTCGTTTACTAATCTATCGCTTGCTTGTTCTCCTTTAGTGCGTACGTTCTCCCTTCAAGAGAATTTGTATCGACATTAGCTAGCCATCATAAAAACAGCTTACCAACGCTAGAGAAAAATTGGACAACATTTCCTTTCGTTTATGCAACTCTTCCCATATTCTATATCAACTCTCAAGCGTTCATAACAACATTCTCAATATGATAGACAACACTCATCATTCGTTTACAATATCTGTATTCACAATTTGTCTTCAATTTCTCCATAATCATGGCAATGGTTCATTGTTTCATTTTTCTCATATAGGATACGTATTCCATGTTCTCAATGTCATTGATAACATTTTTATAATCACAAATTATCAATGATCATGGCTCAATTCAAACCTTTACCAAACATTGCTACTATTCACACTTTCACGACCCATTTCTTACATCCTTCTATAATCCAAGTGTTTCAGCTCTTCCATATCCTAAATAACACGTAAATGCCATAAAACCTTCCTTGGATGTTGTAGGAACAAGCCTTGAGTGGTATTACTCTTCTTGCACCAAAACCCTAGTTTGATTCTCTTGGAATTTCTTAACTTGGAGGAACTTTGATGAGTTTCATACACTTGATTCACTTGGATTCTTGATATTAATCTTTGATTTCCTTTGTTTTCTTGTAGATGAAGAGTGGAGAGTATTCTAGAGGTTTCTAGAGAGAAGTATCGTGGGAATGAAATGAATTAATGAGCTTGGGTCTCCTTTTTAATGACTTAAAATCTGATCCGAAATGAACAGTAGTTGAAGTGCACAGTGGTCGTAAACCCAGTTTCCGGTCCGTATTCCAGTTTATGGTCCGTATTCTGTGGGCGTATTTAAGCATATCAGAACCAGAAAGGTAGGCTGAGGACATGGTGGTTTACGACTCAGTTTACGGGTCGTATTTCAGTTTACGGTCCGTATTTCAAGTCGTTTTTAACCATTCAAGCATTTGACAGAAAGTTGAAGTTTTGTAAATTGAAATATGACATGGTAGTTTACGGGCCGTAGACCACTTTACGGTCCGTATTTCATTTTACGATTGACTGGGCCAAAGTGCAAATCTGCGACTTGTTTACATTTCCAGAACCTATAAATAGTCGTTGGGCTCATAACCTACCTCTTATTCCCATTTCCTTTGAAATTTTGCTTAGGGTCGTCAAACATCGTTCCCTTCTGATTAAAACATCGTATACTCGTATTCTTCGTTAGTCTATTCGCTGTACGAGCTTGGAAATTTTCCGAGGTGTAACAATTCTATTGCTATTATGTTGTGGCCCTATGAGGCATTTTTATCATGGGTTGTTGTGAAAGGATGGTAGTGCCATATTATAGGGGAAACTCTGGCGAATTTTTTAAAGAATCCCCGAGGACTTAACATTCGAGGATGAATGTTCTTAAGGGCGGAAGAATGTTACACCTCGGAAAATTTTCTGTTGATGCACAAGTGAATAAAGATATGTAAATGAGTACGGATATGAATATGGACATGAATACGGATGTATGTACACAATCACGCACTCGAAATGGAAAGTTCCTATGAAAGGCAAATAAGTGCCCATGATGATGATATTACTATCCCCCATCTTATGCTATTCCTTATGTTGCTTATTGTGCTTCTATATTGATATTGATCATGCTTTACATACTCAATACATTCTTCGTACTGACGTCCTTTTATTTGTGGACGCTGCGTCATGCCCGCAGGTGCACAGGGAGACAGACTTGATCCATAGCCACATTCTCAGGGACTACATAGTTGAGCTCCATTTCATTCAGAGCTATAGCTTTTGGGTACTTATTCTTTTGTGTACATAATTATGGGCATAGCGGGGTCCTGTCCCGCCTATATGATATGTTATACTCTCCTTAGAGGCTTGTAGACATATGTATATGGTTAGATATGTTTGGCCTTGTCGGCCTATACTTTGTATATCATTTTGTAGCTTCGTCGGCTTATGTACATGGGTATGGCATAGATGCCAATGTTGATATAATGGTGTTATCGTCCAATGGGACTAGTATGATGGATGAATGGAAATATATGTTTTATCATGTGACTCACCTAGATGTAAGAGTAAGTGTATGATAAGGGGTGCCCGGGCGGGATGGCACCGGGTGCCCGTCGCGGCCCCTAGTCGGGTCGTGACGATGCTCTTCCACCAATAGTGTTGTTTCAAATCCTTATACATCTTGGTGGATCCCGGATGAACCGAATACTTGGAACTATGAGCATCCGTCTTTAGTTCTTGTCGAAGACCATCAACATCAGGAACACACAATCGTCCTTGCAATCACAGAACGCTATCACCAGTCCCAACGGTAAATGAAGCGTACTCACCCCTTTCCACTCCATCTCTCAGCTTTGCCAAAAGTTCATCATCATATTGCTTGGATTGAATCCTTTCCACAATGTCAGATCGTGATGGGGTGATTCCCACTAACTTTCCATCTTCAGTTTCATCAAGTCTGACTCAAGACTAGCAAGTCTTCGAATTTGCTTCCCCATGGGGATTTCATGTGCTCGCAAATAAGCCAACGTGCCCGTAGATTTCTACTCAAAGCTTCAGCAACCACATTAGCCTTACCAGGATGATACAAAGTATTCAAGTCGTAATCTTTTAACAACTCCAACCACCTCCTCTGTCTGAGGTTCAACTCTCGCTGCTTGAAGATATATTGCAGACTCTTTTGATCAGTAAAAACATCACAATGCTCACCATACAGATAATAACGCCAAATTTTCAAAGCAAATACCACTGCAGCCAATTCCAAGTCATGAGTCAGATAGTTCTTCTCATGCTTCTTCAACTGTCGTGAAGCATAAGTAATCACCTTGCTGTTCTGCATCAATACACAACCCAAACCAATTGTAGAAGCATCACAATACATTACATATCCACCAGACCCAGAGGTAAAGTCAAAATAGGAGCCGAAGTCAACCTTGTCTTAAGTTCTTGGAAACTCTTTTCACAAGCTTCGGGCCACTGAAACTTAGCAGTCTTCTGTGTCAATTTAGTCAATGGATAGGCTATTGATGAAAAGCCATCCACAAAATTTCGGAAATAATTTGCCAAACCCAAGAAACTACGAATTTCCATCGCACTAGTTGGTCTTGGCCAATCCTTAACCGCTGAAATTTTCTGAGGGTCTGCTTTAATGCCGTCACCAGTCACCACATAACCTAAGAAAGCCACCAAATTAAGCCAGAATTCACACTTAGACAATTTTGCATAAAGCTCGTTCTCCTCGAGTGTTGTCAAAGTTATTCTCAAATTATTAGCATGATCCTCATGACTTTTAGAATACACCAAAATATCATCAATGAACACATTAATGAAACGGTCTAGATAAGTCTTAAACACACGATTCATCAGATCCATTAATGCAGCATGTGCATTGGTAAACCCAAAGGACATGACTAGGAACTCAAAGTGCCCATAACGAGTACAGAAAGCTATTTTCGGGACATCCTTATCCTTTATCTTCAATTGATGATATCCAGACCTCGGGTCAATCTTCGAAAAGAACTTACACCCTGAAGTTGGTCAAACAAATTATCTATCCTAGGCAAGGGATACTTATTCTTAATGGTCACTTTATTAAGCTGACGGTAGTCAACTCACATCCTAAGGGAACCATCCTTCTTCCTAACAAACAAGACTGGGGCACCCCAAGGTGAGGAACTAGGTCAGATGAAACCCTTATCCAAAGAGTCCTTCAACTAATCCTTTAATTCCCTTAGCTCCGCTGGAGCCATACGATAAGGTGGAATCGAAATTGGTTAGGTGTCAGGAATAACATCAATCCTAAAATCAATAACCCTATCAGGAGGGATACCAGGGAGATCTTCGCGAAATACTTTGGGATAATCACTAACTACGGGAACAGATGCAAATTCAGGTACTACGACTTTTGTATCATTAACAGCAACCAAATGGTAAATGTACCCCTTCGTAATCATCTTATGAGCCTTAAGATAGGAAATAAATCTACCCCTTGGCTTAGAAATTGCACCCTCCCACACACTAATAGGCTCCTCGGGAAAGGCGAAGCGAACTAACTTATGGCGACAATCCACATTAGCATAACATGTGCATAACCAGTCCATCCCCATAATTACATCAAAATCCACCATCTCAAGTTCATACAAATCAGCCATGGTCTCACGTCCCTTGATCACAAAAACATAATTTCTATACACTCTAAAAGCAATAACAGGAACACCAGAAGGAGTATCAACAGCAAAAGGTTCACACAAAGGTTCGGGTTTCATTCCCAAATCAAGAGCAAAATAAGGGGTCACATAGGATAAATTTGAACCCAGATCAATCAATGAGTAAGCATCATGAGAACAGATGGTAAGGATACCTGTAACCATAGCATCAGAATCCTCAGCTGCCACTCTATGGGTCAGCCCATAAAGTCGAGTTGTCCCTCCACTAGGAGTATTAGCAACTTCCTTGCCTTTGCTGTTGTTACGAGCATTCTGATTATAATTGTTAGAATTACCAGCAGGTGGATTTTTAGCATATGCAGAAGCAGGAAAATCATTCTTTTGATTAGACATAGCAGCCATCTCGTGTAGCCACTTTTTGCATTCCCTCTTAAGATGCCCCCTAATACCACAGTGCTGACAAATACGATATTCCCACGCTGGCGGACGACTACTTCCCTGTGAAAACTTACCATTATTATTATTATTATTATTATTATTATTATTATTATTATTATTATTATTATTATTATTATTATTATTTTGTCCTTACCTACAAGAAGGCACACTAGCATGGGAATAAGTGCCAGACTTAGCAGGTGCAGAATACCCTTTACTCTGCCCTCCTTTATAATTATTACCACTGAAACCACCGGCCGATCGGGCCTTCTTGTTCTGATCTCGATTCACTCTCTCTTCATTTTTCCAACTCTCTTGTTGTTCAGCAAACCCAACCAGAGATGAGAAAGTGCAAGTAGGAGACATAGCAACAGCAGCACATGCAGACATGATACGTGGTACCAAGCTTTTCACAAAATGAGTCAACTTATGCTTTTCAGTAGGAATTATATATAAAGCATACCTTGATAGATGGGTGTACTCCTAACTATACTCACGAACTGATTTGTTACCCTGCTCTAGCTTTTCAAACTTCGTAGCCATAGCAATTCTTTCCTCATCAGGCAAGAACCTTTCCATGAATGCCTCTTCAAATTAGGCCCATGTCGGAGCTAAAGCAGCGTCACCCTCTCAGATTCCCACATCTAAAACCATACGTGAGTAACATCCTTCAACTGATAAGAAGCAAGCCTTACAGCTTCGGAATCCAGGGAATCCATTGCCCTCAATGCCTTGAAGGTCTCATCTACAAAGTGTTGGGGGTCATCCATCTCTCGTGACCCAAAGAACTCTGATGACTTCAAGTCAAGGAATTTCTTAAGCCTGCCTCCACCGTGAGGTACCACACCTCCACGCTGCTGCTGAGCAGTAACCAATGTCATTAACATTTGAATAGCCATTTGCATATTACCAATCTTAGGTGCACTTGCAACAGGAACAGCAAGAGTAGGCGGTGCTGGAGATGGTGCTTGATTTCCAGCATTATTTTCATTACCAGCATTCACGACCTAAAGATTTCGATTAGCTCTTACGGGTTGTGCTCGGTTACCGTACTTGGATCGCGTCAGAGCCATTTCCTTAATAGGCACGAATTAACGAACGCATTAGAATGATCCTAAAGGATTTCAAGCTCTACAGCACTATCTAGAATCAAGAAAAATAGGAAGCACCGATGAATGTCCTGGGAGTTTCTCGGTCATGTAGGTGATCAGGCTCCACAAGGAAAACTCCACTAGACACAGCTCCACAGACACCAACAATAATCCTAGGACGTATTTAAACCTGGCTCTGATACCAAGCTTGTCACGCCCCAAAACCCACCCTAGACGTGACCGGCATCCGACATCATGAACAACATCGGAAGAACGTAACGATACAATAATAACACTTAAACCCGCTAGGTTCAACATTCACCTCTAACAGTTTATAAAATAAAGGTAAACAAATCATGCATATAAGAATTAAATCAGCGGAAGTCTTTAGTTATCTGCACTTGTCAAACATAACAACGTGCCCAAAAGTTAATCAATAACTCAATAACTACCCACAAATGTATACTAGGGAGCTTCTAAGATAAAGTAATAATAGTCTGACTTATGGGGACGCAGCCTAGACAACTAATGTAATAAATAAGTAAATCAATAGGGTATCCCACGAATGAATGTGCGGGCTCACAAAATTAACCGCAACAGCAAGTCCTTCCTAAGCGTCGGGACTATCAAGAACCTACTTTTCTCTGTTACCTAACATACCATAAAAAACAACAATGGTATGCCTGAGTACTTCGTACTCAGTGAGTGCCTCAGGGACAGTAAATAATACGAAAATAAAGTAAAATAATACATAAAGAAATTAGTCTTGAAAATCATATGAAGCCAATGTAAGAGGAGTTATTCAGTTTGGGTATCTTAATAAGAATTATTAAAACCGATTTTAAGGCCTCTTGTCAAAGTACAACTTCAAATATGCCTTTCAATTGAACATAATTAACAACAACAATTCTATGAGAAAATAAGAATGCCACACATGCCAATACAGGCCCAAGAATCAAGCACATCGAAGGGGTGACCGTAGAGGTTCCCTTGTCACAGCGCACCACATTGGAATATTAAATTCTTGGTGGCTATCCTTCCTCCCGAATAGCTAGGCATTAACCGCACTCCGGGTAGCGAACCTGGTAGTGGCCACTCCTCCTTCCGAATGGCTAGGAAATTACCACACTAGGATCCATAGTGGCTACCATTCCTATCGAGTAGCTAGGCCAAACACAACAACAAAATTCATAGTATAGAAGCCGATTCACAATTTGTCTCAAAGTAGTCACTTCATCAAATAGCATTAAAGTTCATTATGCCATTATGAAAATCCATAATTTCATAGATAATCTTGAAAACGTTTCCACTTCTTTAAGCAAGATTCCTTTGTCATAGTTTCTTTGTAAAATCATCAATACCAATAATTAACCATCCTCACTGATCATCTCTTATAGAAGAAAGCGATTATGATTTCATATACGTATATAGAGGATAATACAATCAAGGTTTAATGTGGGCTTGTCCCCTCACGCACATTAACAATTAATCAAAACATGAATTAGGGTTTTGTATGAGAGATTCACCTTTTTATTCAATATAGAACTTTTGAGAGGAAGACATACATCCATAATAAGGTTTTTAAAAGAGAGACATACAAATTACCTTCATAGTAAAAAAAAAAAGATTTTTAAAAGAGACATACCTTAATTAAGCCTTACGTAACTCAACAATTCACTTTTACAATGAAGAACACCCAAAACCCTAGCTTGAGTCACTTTGAGAAAGATTACCTTGCAACCCTAAGTTTTTCATTCAAGAATCATGTTAAGAGCCATGGTTTTAATGCTAGGATTGATTAATAATGTTAAAGGTGTTCTTACCCTATGTTTTGGGGAAGCCCTAGGGTTATTTCTCCTCAAAAAGTCAACCAAAGATGAGTTGGAATGATGGTTTAAGAAAATTTCATGTTCTGGGGGTTTTTATAGTCGAGCAAGGTGCATGACGCATCGTGCGATTCGCACGTTTGACCTGTGAAATGCATCCCTATCACACAACGTGTCAGAGGGGCGTGATTTCTGGTTTTCATCCTGAGATTCGCAAGATTGAACCGTAGGATGATCCCGCAAAATGAACGTTAGTAAAATGGCCATAAAGGTTTACTCACACGTCCGTTTAAGCTCCACTATATACCGTTGTAAAGCTATTTCAAAGATCTACAACCTCTATTAGCGGAAGTTTTCCGAAATTCGCAACGGATTTTCTCGAAATTGGCCTACAAGACAGGTCAGCAAATCTTATGCGATTTTAAGAACTCTTACATACTTCACTAATTGGTCTTGATCTTAAATCAACTATTTCCACCCAAAATCATATTGATAGGACTTCATATGCATAAAATGTCACATTACTTCTCATTTAATACCTTCACACCTAACTCAGATTTACGGAGTGTTACACCTTTATTTTATCCAGAGTTACCTGGTCCAGAGTTGGAGTCATTTTGCATATATAGACATAATGGGTAGGTCGGGGCCCTGTCCCGATCACAGTGCAATTATGTTCTTCTTAGAGGCCTGTAGACTTATCTTGTATGTACAGTATGTCATCATAATGGACTTGTCGGCCCTTGGATATACTTGTTTTGGGTTTTGCTATTTGTTGATATGCATGGTGGCCTTGTCGGTCCGCATAGGTGCTTATATATATATTGGGGTAATACCATTTTAGTGAGATAGTTAGCATCTACAGATTATTCAGATTACGGCCTTGTCGGCCTAAGATGGCATACTTGTGTTATAGATTAGCCTTGTTGGCCCAGGTTGTTGTGTATGTTCAGGTTATACAAGTTACAGTTTGTATGGTCGAGTTAAGTAAGGCATCGAGTGTCGGCCATGCCTCCCTAGGTTTGGGTGTGACAAACTTGGTATCAGAGCAGGTCTGTCCTAGGTAGTCTACAAGTTATATCTAGTGGAGTCTTATTTATAAGTGCGTTGTGCACTACATTCTATAAACAGGAAGCTACAGGGCATTTAGGATTGGTTACCCTTCTTTCTTACTCCAGATCGTGCAATAGAGTTGAATCATAGGGACTCGATTTTAACTCGTGTTATGATAAGTAAATGTGCGGTCCTATTAGATTATGTGTGCACCTGATGTGCAAGTATCATGCTAGAGCTCCAAAAGTGTGGGAATTTATTTCACCAGTACAGATAAAGGTAATGAAAGCATAAAAAAAGGTAAAGTATGAGTTTTAGAAGGAAAAAGAAGTAAGGTGAAGGAGGTACGAGGTACCTAGATAGAAAAGACTGTAAAGTAGCTGCCGTTCGAATAGAGCAACACAAGTGTTATTATCCTACTTTCAGTGGTGGTAGAATTACAGTGCGTAGCATCAAATCCAACTCAGGATTTATAGGCGCCCAGAGTTGTAACCTTTTAAAGGGGCGAGATATCTGGATAGAAAATGAGGGTTAGAGTAGTCCTTAGTGTTGGACAGATTGTTAGAACTTTATGGCATTACTAAAAAGTTTTATGAGCGTGTCTACATTACCTTTGAGGTGATATATATATATATATGGAGTGCCCGAGAATTGTATAGTCGAATACAGTCTCTTGAGTGTTTAGAAAATTCGGGGCTAAGCATTTGAATCTCTCTATATATAGGATGAGTATTTACCTCAGTATGACTCATACCTTAGTGAAAAGGAAATATTAGGCTACCAGAGGTTAAGCTCGGTTGAAGAGAGAGAAGCTAGAAGTGAAAGAACGCCTCGCTCCAGAGTAAGATAAGAGCGGATGATATTGGAAGGAAATTGGTCGAAAGATAAGTGAAGCCTTAAAGATATGAACAAATGTAAGAAACAATTAAGGGCTGATAGCTAAAGTA
Organism: Lycium barbarum; assembly: GCF_019175385.1. Lineage (NCBI taxonomy): Eukaryota > Viridiplantae > Streptophyta > Magnoliopsida > Solanales > Solanaceae > Lycium > Lycium barbarum. Next base: position 73,450,033 of record NC_083342.1, read on the forward strand.
TGGCAGTGCAGCAAGGTTCATAAATAAGTAAATGAAAGGGCAAGAGAAGGCGAGTGTAGAGGTTATAAAGAGGAGTAAGTTATAAGACGATTTTAATAAAGATATCAATAGGTTGATTTAGCTCCCTGGATTAGGGGATATGGATTTTGAGAAATATCTTAAGCTAAACTAAATGCGAGTTAGGAACTCGAAGGATTTCGGTAAAAGTTGGTATTGCGATATTCGCGAAACGAACAATTAGGTAGTAAGAGAATGAATGACAAAAGAACAGCCCTTGACGATTATTAAAAGAAAGCCTTTCCTAAGACAAGAATTATGAGTAAAGGTTGAGTTTATCAAGATCGACCATTTCAGTTGTGATACATGGCACTTTATGCATGTAAGTGATTCAGTTATCCCTAGTAAGAGAGGATTTTATTAGGACGAGTTATGAGTTATAAGTTATCAGAAGTGCGAAGGATTACGAAGGATGTTGAGGCAATAATTTGACTCTACGGGAATGAAATCCTTGAGCGCGAGGTGTTAGCCATTCTCTTAAAAGGGAGAGAGTATGATAAGTACCGAAGCAGAATCACGCACTTTGTTAGTGACAGAGTGGTAAAAAGGATTATGATAAAGAGGTTTAGAACGAATATGATTGTTTTATCCAGAATCTACAGATGTGCCAAGACCCTAGAATATTATATACGGAAAAGGGCCAAAATTACCCTTGAACTTTGAAAAATAGTTCATCCATACCCTTCGTAATACTTTAGGGTCAATTATACCCTTACAGTTATACTATGGGGTCAATTATACCCTTCTGTCTAACTGTTGCCACGTGGCATCATCCCAGCCCTTCAAAATTATTTTACCCTCAAATAATTTTTTACTCACTAAAATAACTCAATCCGTCCAGATTTTTTTTTCAGCAAAAATAATACGGATAATTTTTATATTTTTTTCTGAAAAAATTATCCGTATTATTTTTGCTGAAAAAAAAAATTTCGGGTCGGATTGAGTTATTTTAGTGAGTAAAAAATTATTTGAGGGTAAAATAATTTTGAAGGGCTGGGATGATACCACGTGGCAACAGTTAGACAGAAGGGTATAATTGACCCCATAGTATAACTGTAAGGGTATAATTGGCCCTAAAGTATAACGAAGGGTATGAATGAACTATTTTTCAAAGTTCAGGGGTAATTTTGGCCCTTTTCCGTATTATATATATATATATATAAATTCTAAGAAGGGGACAGTAGTAACCCCCTGGATAGAGATGCTAACTAACAGTAAGTGTAACCGAACATTTGAGACTCAGGAAACTGGTATGAGGTGTAAATAAAGACAAGAGACATAGGCCCCAAGAGGAGTTACTTAGAACTAAGTTATGAGAGATAAGTAGATTTGGGAAATCAATAATTGATTTATGTAAGGCTTAGTTATGACTAGTGAAGAGATCGCAGACGATTCATTAGATGGTACAAATTCACACATTGCAGAAGGATCCAAGTGCATGAAGTTTCAGTTTGACAAGAGCATTATCACACCTCTCAAAACGTATTTCAGATAAAGTTAGTATAAAGTATTTCAAATGTTAAAAGGATCATTAAGCCTAGAATTCGAGGCAGACGTTTAAAAGTTGTACTCAAAATATTATCCGAGTAAGGGTGGAGGTAATGTAATTGAAGGTGAATGCGTGCAGTTCAAACGTGCCTAAGATCCTACAGGGACATATATGTCACAATGGGTTCACATCTAAACATAAGCAAGAAAAATTGTTAGCTTTGCACGACCTAAATGTCTGTCCTAATGTGTACCAACTTTTCGCCCTATGAACAGAACACGTTACCTAACAAATTCTATAAAAGTGTTTGCGGAATAAAAACAAACATGAAGGTAAAGGATACTAGATTTTTACGTGGAAACCACCCGAATTAAAGGTGATAAAAACCACGACCTACAAACCTGCAGGATTTACCTCGAACTTCACTACAATTGAGCCAACTACAAATTAAGTTACAAACTCTGCAACCTAATTCCTACCACAGCCTTGCTACCCAAGCTCTGACTAGCAATCTATCTTCAAGATAGACTCTAACTTAAAGTTACAACACTTGAATCTACTCTAATGTCTCTAACTAAGCTGATAAAGATACAACTTGATACCACAAACCTAATAAAAGATTCTAGATCTAAGAGCTGGAAAACATTATTCAGTAGTACACCTCCTTCAATCCATCTTCTTGTATGATGGACGCAACCCCGAATTCTTGAATATGATGGATAAATCCTCTCCTTGCTCAATATTATGAATTCTCTTTTTGTGGGTGCACAAAACTTCTTCTAGGTAAGACGTGGGTATTTATAAATTTTTAGCTCCCAAGTCAGTTGACAAAACATTCTCCTTGTTGGACCATAACACACATAAGGTTTTTCGTTGTACTTGTTTCCTTTCTTTTTGAGTCGGCTTCTTTTCCTTGTAGATGACTTACTAATATCGACAATTATTGCAAGGAATCTTTCATACTTGACTGCCAAGTCTTTGCTATAATTCTGCTAAAAATCCTTGTTGCTGCAAGATTTGTTTGGAACATGTTTACGAACATGTTTCATCTACCTGGTTAGTCTATCTCTGAATATATGCACTATTGAGCTGGAACATGTTCATGTACCTGTTCCATCAATCTCTTTCATTCTTTATCTGTTGTTGCATTGCTTATGAGATCTTTACTGGAACATATTGACAGACTTCTTTCATGTAACTGTAAGCTATGTGTCTGCAACTGGCCTTCTCCACTCCTTCACCACTGATCACTGCTAGGTCATTCATCTATTGTACCTAATGACGTGTGATCATCTCTCTTCTGCATATGATTACTCTTTGGTATAGAACATGCTTGCACACTTATTTTACTTCTTCATTGAACTACTTCCTCACTGAGTCATCTATCTCCCTCTGTGTCTCTCCATTTTGCTGCCTTGTTCCGTTGTTCTATTCATTGAATCATTTATGCTGCATACTGAACATTTCTGTCAGCTAGGTCATTTCTTTCTCTATTCTTGTCTGTATGCGATGGAACATGTCTGTGAATCTGATTCATGTGCACTACTTGCAACTGTCTCTGTTATCAGGTCTTTGGCCTTGTTCAATGTGCACTACATTCTTTCTCATTCATACAACTAATCTCTTCTATTTGGAACTTTTGCTTCATTCATCCAGATGTCTAGCTTTAGTTAATCATTCTTGCGCATATTTATATGTATCTAGACCTGGTTTATCTTCTTCATGGTATACTCATTTTTTGCCCGTTTGTCAATTATCAAAACTCATATATGCATTAGTCTAGCTAATTCCAACAAATTCCCCCATTTTGATGATGAAGAACTTCTTGTCTTTCTGTGCTCATATACCATGTTTCAACCAGTTTCTTCAACCTAAACCCATTCCACACACCACTACAGCTTCGACTTTGAACTTAAATTTAATCATGTTTGCATATAAGTCATAAAGCTATTAGCACAATTCAATCTTCCCCCTTTTGGCATCATTAAAAAGTTAATCCCAGCTTATGGTTAGTATTTTTTAGCAGTATTTAACTCATGGCCACTGGGGCCATCGCATACCCATAGATAAGAACATTTACTTGTTTTTGAGTCAAGAAAACATTCATGTCATGCAGTTGAGGCACAACTTGTAAGATATGCAATAGTTTTTTTTATGTCAACAAGTACAATTCTAGTCCCTAGGTTACAACCATATACAACAGATCATAGGAACTCTAAACTTTATACAAGGATATTTTTAGGGAAAGACTAATCCTACGGAGTTCTAGCTACTGGGGTGCTACTGCGCAGCTATTGGTATAAGGGAAGTATATTACTTTCTTGTTTCTTCCCTTAATCACTTCTGAATCAAGCCCTTTTCATGTCGATTGGACAACTACTTGCATTGGCCATGTCACGACCCAACCCCGTAGGCCGTGACTAGTGCCCGATCTGGGCACCCAAACACATTTATCAAATGCTATCTCAATTTTTATCCAACACATTCAAGTATATAGCAGAAGCCGACTAGGCTTTATTTCAAATTTAGATAATTTCCAGGAAAATTTCGGCAGAGTTTCCTTTGTTTTACGAACTATCCCATATACGCTGCACGCAGAAAATACCAACAAAGGCCACACAGGGCCAACAAAGCAACATTTAAATATATGCGGACCGGCCGCCGCGGCGAATGGGATCGCCCAAACACAACATATACACACATCTGTACAGAAAGACCCCAACCCACAAACATGTCCACAGACCTCTAAACAGACCGACAGACTCATATGACGGGACAGGGCCCCGCCGTACCCAGGAACGAGAATATACATATACAGTAATGACAGACTGTCACACCCTAATATCCTAGGGTGTGATGGGCACCCGACCCTTGCCTAGGGTCGAGCGAACCCTCAGACTTTTGCTGCCCATAAAATCAAATCAAACTTTTTAAATCAAACAAGGTAAAATACATAGTAATTTTTTTTGAAATATTCTTTCTCGTAGCTTCCAAGCCGAACAAATCTATGATCATACAAAATTCAGTACATGACTCAAACCGACACATCGGCTGACGGAGCCGCTTACAAATTGATAACCAATACCCACGACGTTGTCTGCAAAGTCTCTAACGTAGTCCAGAAAGCATAACATACAAACCCTGACTCGGCAGCACTCCAGGAACAAATGGAGCTTGCCATCTGCACTGGAACATCTTCTATACTGCCTTCAACTCACCTGGGAGTACCTGCGCGGCATGAAACGCAGCCCCCGAAGAAGAGGGAGTCAGTACGAAAGATGTACTGAGTATGCAAAGCATGAAGTACAGAAAATGAAGTCATAACCGAAGTAAAATGTACAGAAGGTGAGCACAATAGCCAGAATACCAAAGTGTTGCATCTGACGTACAAATCATACATAAGAGGTTCCGGAAGACAAATATGGCAATCAAAATGCCAAAATACTTTGCTTTCTTTTGAAAAACATTTCCGTCTCATACATACAGAAAATCAAACACACAATTACCGAGGCCAAAAGTCCAGCGGTCACTATCACACATACCGCGGCCAAGTATCCAGCGGTTGACGTCACAAATGCGGCATACCGCAGTCAAGAATTCAGCGGTCAATGTCGCACACACCGCGGTCAAGAATCCAGCGATCAACATCACAAATGCGGCATACCGCGGTCAAGAATCCAGCGGTCAATGTCGCACACACCGCGGTCAAGAATCCAGCGGTCAACACCACACAGTGCGCACAATAATAAAACCGGCCCGGGACTGGGCGAAAGAATTAATAACAGAATGCACGAGCGGAATCGTAAATAACCATATGCATACAAATCTCTTACCACAACCCAATAAGATAATCAGAACGAAGTGTTAGTTCAAAACCGTAACCACAGTCAACTCATACTTTCTTCCAAGTATCACTCGGGAACATATTAAACCGAACTTCAGAAATCATAAGTATACGAATCGCCGTTTCAGACTTCAACAGATAAATACATAATCACAACGAACTCGGAACAATGGTCAAAATTTTTTCCTTAATTATTATACGGAATGAACCAAATAGAACAACACAAGTAGGTCTCGGGGATTGTGGGCCCACCTCGGGTCAAGTCGAGGCGGCGGACGTAAATTATGAACATTAGACTCTATGGAGTCATCCAAGAAAGTTTCAAAGTAATCCGAATACGCTTGTGGAAGTTATGGATGTTTAGACACTTTTCCAACAAAACATAAGAATTATAGTTCAATTACATTGAACGAATAGTATTCAAAATCAAACTCAGGTTTCGATGAACAGAATTGTTCCCAAGGCTCAAGTCTTGACCTAGTATACCTAGGACATGCCAAAAGAAGGAAAGGGTGAGCTTTACATACATGTGCCGCGTCCTACTAGCTACGCTTATCCGTCCAAACTTGCTAGTCTACATTCAAAAGAATTCATCCATTCATTAGTTTCATTATCATATACTTGCCTTAACATTTCAAACACATTCACTTATATTCTGCCGGAATTTCGGCAGCATCTCCCCTGTAAATATACCGACCCCGAGAATATGGCTCGGCCCCAAATCAACAATAACAAACCCGAGAATTCAACTCGGCCAAACCAACAACAATACTATCAATATCCATAAGTGATTCAAAACGTATTTCAACATTAATAATGCCATTCTACACCATTCGACAACATGTCATTTATTATCCAAATAAACTACATGCGATCAAGTTCATATCAATGCTCACAAGTTCAAATACCAATCCAAGATCATTCCTTTAAGATTCAAGAACGTTCCCAACAATCCGCTCAATGATCAAACAAGCCAAATTACACACACACACACTTACTCGAAATTGCTCCAATTCGACAAGAACGTTGCTAACACAATTCTTTCTTCCACATTCATACATTATGTCAACAATACATACGTTTACAACTTCATTTTCATAAATTCAAGAAACCACATCGAGATTACATTACCTTCCAGTTCAGCCCACAAAATTATAACCTTAACATGGATTATTAAAACTTCATTTTACATCATAGAACTCACAACGATGACAACCAAAATACTACATCACATTAGTCCCACATGCCTACACCAAATCAGCCCATTCTCGGCCAACACCACAACACACACATCCCGTGATTTTCATTCATTTTCTGCACATTACAACACCACATAATCATGCTAAATACACTTAGTTCATCATTCCTACACATTACACACAACACACGGCCAAACAACACTTCAGACGGCTCAACTTGAGCATGCAATATTTCATGAATTCCCATCATTTCTACATTCAATAACATACATAAACCATTCATAACACATAAAAGAGAAGGTTAAACCTCACCTTCTTCTTCAACTTTTCCTCTCGGCTAGCTTGATGAAACGCAACAACGAGCGGTTTTCTTGCTCTAACAACTACTCCACGTTGACGAGGACCTTCCAATTGATATGAAAGCTTGAAGAAACAATTTTTTCATGATCAATATAATAGGGCTGGTTTGGCCAGCCCTCTTGGCCATTTTTCTCCTTCTTCATTTTTTTTCTTCTAGTTTCTTGAAGTTTCTAGGAGATCAATTGATGAAGATGACTAAGTTGTCATCTTATGTATACATTTAAAATTAATACATGTGGCCTATGGCCCACATGTCACATGCAAGGCCACATGACCATTTTTTTTTTCATGAAATATGACTTCCAAAACTTCACTTTTGGCCCCCAAATTCTTCATGAAATGTCTAACTTCCCATAATACATTTTTCTAGAGTTTTCTTCCATTTTCTTGAATTTTCTCAAAAATAAAAGATGACTTATTTTGTCATCACTTCTTTTCTCCTTTTGTTTTTTTTGTCACATGACCAATATGGTCCCCTTTTGGAACTTTCTTGAACCCTAGGTGAAATTCCCGTTTCGCCGCTCGACTTTCCTCGATATTACCATTTTCCCCTAACATTCCACATTATTTTCATTGGTCATTTTGTGAATTTCTCTTTTTGCCCTTAACCTCTCTCAATATTTCCATACTAATAGTAGTCATAAATAATATTTGTGACAACTCGTATATTAAAATAATTTTTGAAAATGGTCTCGCCCTAAATTTTCCAGGACGACTTTGGAATTTCCAAGCATACAAGATACGGGCTATAACATCCTTCCCCCCTTTAGAACATTCGCCCTCGAATGTTCAACTAACCTTATAGGGTCTTGTAGCACTGCGGGAGGGGTTCCTTTATAGTTGCGCTTTCCTCCATACCCATTCCATATCTTTTATCCCACTTTCCTCATTAACAAACCCCTGAATCTTTATACGAGTCCTCATTCCAGGGCATGGGTTTCTTTTTCTAGTACTTGAAAATATTTCGACCCCTTGTTGTCCTAAGATGATGTGGTCTCCCCCCCCCCCCCCCCCCTTTAAGGGGTTCCTCATATGCCAACAGTCCCCTTATGAAATCTTCATTTATACATTATCCCTTCAACTTTATGCCTACATATCGAGAACTTCTTATTCCAAATTCTTCCTTTGCTTTCTGTCTATGTCGCCATTTTGTCCACATTTGCCATACTCTTCCATCCACCACTTGTCCTTTTACTTGATCAGCCCACCTACCCGTGATTCTTCCTTAACTGCGCGTTTGTGATGTAACTGTACATCCATATTTCTTCAGCGTTCCGCTATTCTTGTCCTCAGCACAGAATCCTCACCCTCCTTATCCTTGTTCATACATCATCATAACTACATACTTATTCTTTTATAAATCTCTCATCTTAACATTATTACAGACCTAAGCATTCTTTTTCTTACTTCATATCCCCCTATCCTTATTCACTATTCCTTTATCCTCACTTATCCACATTGGTTCTCGAACCTCCTTCCGATACTCCGATCTCTCTGTTTCCTATCTGCTCACTCTTTTTCTTCTTTTTAATATCATAGTATTAAGACTTTCCTATCCTTAACCTGTAGCGAAGATAGCGGCTTATCTTATGGTACTTGCATCATTTACCTTTGTTATTGTTACTTGGAGTTCGGTACCCTTATTCAATTGGTGCCTTCCACATTATGGTACCGGTCGCGGGGATACACGTGTTCACTAGTACAATCACAGATAAGGCATCATACGCATTCATGTGTGTATACATAATTATTTTCAATTAGGCCACACATTACCTCCAAACGTCGTTCAAGTCTACTCTAATTCCAAAGCTGTAGCGTTCTTTCTATCTATTCTCTAATCTAACCGGTTGCGTGTTGTGCGGTCTTTTATGGTCTCCAACCATCTCGTATATTCTGATTTCACTTAGTCTATTTTAGCTTTTCATTCGTCTCTTACATCGGAATACATAAAATTCTGGCATACTTCCCAGGGGGGTCACCCATCCTAGAATTGCTCCCACCTGAGCACGCTTAACCTCGAAACTTTGCTAGAATCCGGCGCCTTAATGCTGATATTTCCGCGTCCACTTCCGCACATGACCTTTATTATATGTTCTGGAGTAAGTCAAAGTCTTATAGATTCCGGGACATGTTCGTAAGACGTTCTTTCTTTTACAATTACCATTTTACCCCTTTTTGATCCTCAGTATTCACCTTTCACTTTTACGCATAATTACCTTCCGTCCTGGGTCCCCAGGGTCCCATTGGTGCCAAATATACGTTCATCGGCATTGCTTATACATACACGGTTACCAGCCTATTTGGATTTCCACACACCATTCGTACATAATAATTTACAGCAACCTGCTTGTCAACTTTCTCTGAATCCTTCAACAGACCTGGTTCTTCTTATACCATTATTTCTTTTCAAAGTCTGTAGACAACAAATATCAACAATGCCTTACAGATCATACGGCTATTTACCACATTCTTGCCATCCGGAACTGCCAATTTCAAATGACAGAACAAATACATTCGGCCTTGCCCTTGTGACCTTTTCATATCGTCACTTACTTTTTTTCCATCGTACGTAAGGCTTACAGAAAGAGTTTCATCTTTCCTTATGACTTGGCTCTATCGCACGATTTATGACAGAAAGAAGGTCAACAATCCCTAGATGCCCCGTAGTCTCCTGTTTATAAATGTGGCGCGCTTCACACCATAAACAGAACTCTACTGGACACGACTTTGCAGACAACCCCTAGGACAGACCTGCTCTGATACCACTTTGTCACACCCCAATATCCTAGGGTGTGATGGGCACCCGACCCTTGCCTAGGGTCGAGCGAACCCTCAGACTTTTGCTGCACATAAAATCACATCAAACTTTTTAAATCAAACAAGGTAAAATACATAGTAATTTTTTTTGAAATATTCTTTCTCGTAGCTTCCAAGCCGAACAAATCTATGATCATACAAAATTCAGTACATGACACAAACCGACACATCGGCTGACGGAGCCGCTTACAAATTGATAACCAATACCCACGACGTTGTCTGCAAAGTCTCTAACGTAGTCCAGAAAGCATAACATACAAACCCTGACTCGGCAACACTCCGGGAACAAATGGAGCTTGCCATCTGCACTAGAACATCTTCTATACTGCCTTCAACTCACCTGGGAGTACCTGCGCGGCATGAAACGCAGCCCCCGAAGAAGAGGGGGTCAGTACGAAAGATGTACTGAGTATGCAAAGCATGAAGTACAGAAAATGAAGTCATAACCGAAGTAAAATGTACAGAAGGTGAGCACAATAGCCAGAATACCAAAGTGTTGCATCTGACGTACAAATCATACATAAGAGGTTCTGGAAGACAAATACGGCAACCAAAATGCCAAAATACTTTGCTTTCTTTTGAAAAACATTTCCGTCTCATACATACAGAAAATCAAACACACAATTACCGAGGCCAAAAGTCCAGCGGTCACTATAACACATACCGCGGCCAAGTATCCAGCGGTTGACGTCACAAATGCGGCATACCGCGGTCAAGAATCCAGCGGTCAATGTCGCACACACCGCGGTCAAGAATCCAGCGGTCAACATCACAAATGCGGCATACCACGGTCAAGAATCCAGCGGTCAATGTCGCACACACCACGGTCAAGAATCCAGCGGTCAACACCACACAGTGCGCACAATAATAAAACCGGCCCGGGACTGGGCGAAAGAAGTAATAACAGAATGCACGAACGGAATCGTAAATAACCATATGCATAAAAATCTCTTACCACAACCCAATAAGATAATCAGAACGAAGTGTTAGTTCAAAACCGAAACAACAGTGAACTCATACTTTCTTCCAAGTATCACTCGGGAACATATTAAACCGAACTTCAGAAATCATAAGTATACGAATCGCAGTTTCAGACTTCAACACATAAATACATAAGCACAACGAACTCGGAACAATGGTCAAAATTTTTTCCTTTATTATTATTCGGAATGAACCAAATAGAACAACACAAGTAGGTCTCGGGGATTGTGGGCCCACCTCGGGTCAAGTCGAGGCGGCGGACGTAAATTATGAACATTAGACTCTATGGAGTCATCCAAGAAAGTTTCAAAGTAATCCGAATACGCTTGTGGAAGTTATGGATGTTTAGACACTTTTCCAACAAAACATAAGAATTATAGTTCAATTACATTGAACGAATAGTATTCAAAATCAAACTCAGGTTTCGATGAACAGAATTGTTCCCAAGGCTCAAGTCTTGACCTAGTATACCTAGGACATGCCAAAAGAAGGAAAGGGTGAGCTTTACATACCTGTGCCGCGCCCTACTAGCTACGCTTATCCGTCCAAACTTGCTAGTCTACATTCAAAAGAATTCATCCATTCATTAGTTTCATTATCATATACTTGCCTTAACCTTTCAAACACATTCACTTATATTCTGCCGGAATTTCGGCAGCATCTCCCCTGTAAATATACCGACCCCGAGAATATGGCTCGGCCCCAAATCAACAATAACAAACCCGAGAATTCAACTCGGCCAAACCAACAACAATACTATCAATATCCATAAGTGATTCAAAACGTATTCTAACATTAATAATGCCTTTCTACACCATTCGACAACATTTCATTTATTATCCAAATAAACTACATGCGATCAAGTTCATATCAATGCTCACAAGTTCAAATACCAATCCAAGATCATTCCATTAAGATTCAAGAACGTTCCCAACAATCCGCTCAATGATCAAACAAACCAAATTACACACACACACACTTACTCGAAATTGCTCCAATTCGACAAGAACGTTGCTAACACAATTCTTTCTTCCACATTCATACATTATGTCAACAATACATACGTTTACAACTTCATTTTCATAAATTCAAGAAACCACATCGAGATTACATTACCTTCCAGTTCAGCCCACAAAATTATAACCTTAACATGGATTATTAAAACTTCATTTTACATCATAGAACTCACAACGACGACAACCAAAATACTACATCACATTAGTCCCACATGCCTACACCAAATCAGCCCATTCTCGGCCAACACCACAACACACACATCCCGTGATTTTCATTCATTTTCTGCACATTACAACACCACATAATCATGCTAAATACACTTAGTTCATCATTCCTACACATTACACACAACACACGGCCAAACAACACTTCAGACGGCTTAACTTGAGCATGCAATATTTCATAAATTCCCATCATTTCTACATTCAATAACATACATAAACCATTCATAACACATAAAAGAGATGGTTAAACCTCACCTTCTTCTTCAACTTTTCCTCTCGGCTAGCTTGATGAAACGCAACAACGAGCGGTTTTCTTGCTCTAACAACTACTCCACGTTGACGAGGACCTTCCAATTGATATGAAAGCTTGATGAAACAATTTTTTCTTGATCAATATAATAGGGCTGGTTTGGCCAGCCCCCTTGGCCGTTTTTCTCCTTCTTAATTTTTTTCTTCTAGTTTCTTGAAGTTTCTAGGAGATCAATTGATGAAGATGACTAAGTTGTCATCTTATGTATACATTTAAAATTAATACATGTGGCCTATGGCCCACATGTCACATGCAAGGCCACATGACCATTCTTTTTTCATGAAATAAGACTTCCAAAACTTCACTTTTGGCCCCCAAATTCTTCATGAAATGTCTAACTTCCCATAATACATTTTTCTAGAGTTTTCTTCCATTTTCTTGAATTTTCTCAAAAATAAAAGATGACTTATTTTGTCGTCACTTCTTTTCTCCTTTTTTTTTTTTTTGTCATATGACCAATATGGTCCCCTTTTGGAACTTTCTTGAACCCTAGGTGAAATTCCCGTTTCGACCCTCGACTTTCCTCGATATTACCATTTTCCCCTAACATTCCACATTATTTCCATTGGTCATTTTGTGAACTTCTCTTTTTGCCCTTAACCTCTCTCAATATTTCCATACTAATAGTAGTCATAAATAATATTTGTGACAACTCGTATATTAAAATAATTTTTTAAAATGGTCTCGCCCTAAATTTTCTAGGACGACTTTGGAATTTCCAAGCGTACAAGATACGGGCTATAACACAGACTGTACCAAAAGATGGGCTCTGAATAAAAGAGCGCCCCAAAATAGCAGAATAAGATCCTAAGCGGGCGGATCTGCAAACCTGTCGTCGGTACCTGCGCGGCATGAAAACGCAGCCCCCGAAGAAAGGGGGTCAGTACGAAATATGTACTGAATATGTAAAGCTTGAATTACAGAGACAAAATCATAACTGGTACAGAACGTACAGAAAGTAAACAGAAAATCCAAAGTATCAGATACGTATTTTCAAAACATGCAGAGTGTGTACAGAAACATATGTCATATCAAATCCGGCCCCTGCCAAGGGACTCGGCAGACAGAACGTGGCCACCCTCCCGACGCTGGTGCCACAACACAGAAGAATCAGAAAAGGGGCATAACCCCGAACATAATATGTCATATCAAATGGCCATAGCAAATCATATCAGAACAAGCGGACATGGCACATCATACTCCACAGACCCATGTACGCGTATACCTGCCCCCTCACATCGAGGCACGGCGAACAATGCAGAGGATCACGCTTGACAACATATCCTGGCCCGGGCTCAGTGTGGGAAACATTAGGGCATCCACGAGTGGAGTAGTGAGAGACTAATGCAATTAAAATATCATAAATGTTTCCATAGACTCAATGAGGCATATCAAAGACAAACCGATCCAATGAAGTCGGAAGGGATCATAGTAAATGAGTTTCGGATATCATAATGAATTACAGAGTATAACCTTTCTGAAGTCGTTTCGAGTGTCAAAACAATTTATCAGACTTAATGGAATATTTATAACAATGTTTGTTAGGTAATTAGTCAAAACATTTCTTTCAAAAACCGCTCGAAAATAGGACTTAAGTACAATAAGGGCAAAACCAGGAATAGCGGGCCCACCTCGGGACAAGCAAGGCGGTGGGCTCAAATTACATGTTTTAAGCTTATGGGGTCACCTACAAAGGTTTTACGGGCGTTCTATAGCTTTCCAAGTAGTTTAGGGAAAGTTTGCATGATTTTCAAGAATACAAACCAAAAGGGCTCAATCTTACTGAAGGAAAAAGCGATATTTTCAATTGCGGATTCCGATGGGCAGAAAGTCTTTCGAGGCCCGAATCTGATTCTAATACACTTAGGCATACCAAAAGAAGGATCGGGTAGCTTTACATACCTTTTGAGCTTTTTAAGCCTATCCAAGCTCACTCCCCGTTTCGTCGAAAATCTGCAAATGGTCACATTTACCAATTGTAAGTTATAGATGCTACGAATTCAATTCAACTCATATTTGTGTACCGAAATTTCGGCAGCACTTCCCCTATACATATAGCACTCCCGAGAATTCAACTCGGCTCAAAATCAACAACAACCCAAACAACAACATCAACATCAACAACAAACATTAGAAACACAATATGGCACAAGTAGTTCTTCTTGCCGACATAATGCCATAACCTTCATTTCAACTTCAATTCCCAAACCAATTTCAATGATTTCGCATTCATTATCAAACTAGATCATCACAACATAGTTTAGAAGCGTTTCATATCGTTTCCTCAAATTATACATACAATATACATAATATACAAACTTTCCGCCAAAGTCCTAACTCGTCCAAAACTTCTAATCTTTGGCATACATATTCATAACCTGTTTCCATCTTCCAAATCCATCAATGATCATCATAACTTATACCCTAATATCTTCATTTTCACAACGTCGTAAAATCGTACTAAAGCGACATAAGTTTCTACATTTCATTTCAAAGCAAACTCATATCATTTTACTTCCATTTACATTGCAAGAATCACAATAACACAACTAACACACTAAACAAACTTAATCCATTTCCATTCCACACACTCCACACCCCACGGCCATATACTCTTTTTATCAACTTCAACTCAATTCATTCTACTTTCATTCCCAATATGCATTTCACTACCACCACAACTAGAATATAACATGAATTCAACACATTATGGCTATACAATATACACATGCACACGGCTACACATATATACCACACACCCACTTTGCAAACTTCCATTTCTTCATACAATCAACACATTTCTACATACTACAACACAAACAAGACTTCATAACACAATGATAAGGGATGAATTCTTACCTTATTCTCTAGTCTTCTTCACTTGACCTTGTGCTCACTTTGATGAATCAAGTGCTTCTCCCTCCAAGACAACTACACCAAGTTGAAGAGGCTACTCAATTTAGTAGGAAAACCACAAAAGAAAAATTTTAGGAGCAATATTTTTTGGAGTGATTTTTCCCAAGCAAACCCGAAACCCTTCTCTCTTCTTGCTCTTATTTTTGCTTTGGTTTTCTTGCTCTCTAATGGATATACTATGAAGACTTGGTCTTCTTATAATTATTGGTCACATGGTCAAGCACATGACCATGTAAATGGACTTGGGCCAAGGCCATGGTGGCCGGCCATGGTCTATGGTTTGGGCCTCAATTAATTTTTTTTTAGCCCAATGAGTTATAGTCCACGTTTTGTAATTCCCGAAACTAATTTCCAAAATTTCAAATTTATCCTTAGCCTTATCCCACACTTTCACAACCATACTCTTTCATGCACAAATCCTATGTCAAATAAAAATCAACTATGACCTTATTTCTTACAAGTCAAGATTGTTTTCAAATTTTTCCAACGTGTGAAAACACGGGATATAACAGGCCATTTCATCTTCTTGCATAGATCATAAAGTGATATGCAAGGTCCACCTTTTTCTCCAAGAAGACCCACCATCTTTTTCCACCAATTTCGCCCATGAGGACCAAGATCCAGACTGCTATTCTTTCCTAGATGGTGGAGGGTTCTTTCTTTGTTTCTTCCTTCCTTATTTCTCCATGAACCCGTATATCTCAATGTCTCCTATAATGTAATAGCTCAGATGAATCCTTTACGTATGAACTTCTATCACTGACTTCTTCCATTCTGTCCCCTGTTTTGGATATTTTAATATATCCCCCTGTTTATGAGCTCCACCCAATTTTATTTCCTCCTTCGTCTTTCCAGTTGGTAAAATTATTTGGACATCTAGGAAAGATGGGTTTGTGATGGTGAGATGGAGTGAGTTTTCTGACTTGAGGGGAGTATGATGGGATGAGAGACTGTAAGAGTTTCTGACTTAATTTGGCATTTTTTTTTCTATGGCTTCGATGTGAGAGAGGAATTTAGTGAGGTGAGAATGTGGCTATATCAGTTTATGTAGAGGAGAGGAGGGTAGCCGAATAGTCTTTTTGGGAAGAGTAAGATTTGAATGTTATGGCTTCTTCATGATCTGTAATCATTACTCCTTTTTTCAAGATTTGTAATCATTACTCCTTTTTTTCTCTTTTTAAAGCATACTTAAGGCGGCTAGACATGACTAGGGTAGGTAAAATAGGTGGTCTGATTTGTTCCGTGATCTGAATATATAATTAACTGCCGAGAAAAGAAAACATACATGAACCATATTTTCAATCTTTGATTTGAGGCCTGCTTCTGTGACAGTCATCATGTTTAGACTTTTCAAGATCATGAACCTACCTTGTATAGGACTGTCACGACCCAGCCCCGTGGGCCGCGACTGGTGCCCTACTTGGGCACCCAAACGGACAAACATACCAAATCGTCATATTATAGCTAGGTCAATTTTCAAATTCATCATTTCAAATGGATCTGAAAATCATTTTCTTAAGCGATCACATGTGTACGGAGATATCATATCAGAACAAAAAGGGGCGGCGGAATACACATCGCCGATCATATACACACATATACAAACATACAGGACATTTAGGCCACATAAAAATCTGATAGATTGGAGGAATGTACATCGCCAGACACAATTATCACACGCTGCCTCAAATTATATCAAACTGTCTCAGACACATTTCAAACACAACCATATATATACATATATATCAGAAGCCGACAAGGCTTTCAAATGGTGCAACGGCCCAAAACATATAAAAATGCACGCCGACAAGGCGGCCATGGCTGGTGGGATCATACAAACACACCTGTACAGAAGTAGGCACAACCCACATATACGTCTACAGACCTCTAAACAGACCAACCGAATCATATGGCGGGACAGGGCCCCGCCGTACCCCTGAACAAATACATACATATGTAGCGAACGAAGATATATACCAAAATGTAGGCTCCGGAATAAGAGGAGCACTCCAAATAGCAAAAGAGGGTGTCCTAAACAGGTGGATCACCAAACTGTGCGTCTGTACCTGCGGGCATGAAACGCAGCCCCCCGAAGAAAGGGGGTCAGTAGGAAATATGTACCGAGTATGCAAAGCAGAAGATACAGAAAACAAACCTGAGGCATAAACGAAATAGAAGTGCAGAACATAAGTGCAATCCCAAAATATCAAAATGTTTACTCTCAAAATATAAGTCATGCATAGGGCACGGAGAATATGGTCGCCCGCCCGTCGATGGCACCATAACACAGCTTAACACCAGAAGGTTTCAAATCTCCGTATCCCCGTCACACATCATCACAACATATCACAGCATAACTCTATAAACGGAACCCGACCCTATGGCGAAGTCTCGGGAACCGTATCACAGCATACTGCCGAATATATCATAGTGCGCACGATCACAAAACCGGCCCGGGAACCGGCGAACGATATCATAATAATGGGCACGAGCAGAGTAGTGCGGAAACTAATGCAATTTACATATCAAAACATTTATGAAACTGGACATAATCATATGACAACCCGTTAGGCAAACTAGTCCGGACAACTGATCAATACGGAGTTTATCTCACAAAAGTACTTCTGAAATCGTATTCATAGTTCAAAATGTAAATCAGAATATCATGGAGTAATCAAAACATTATTCTTTAATAGCTAAAGTCATAAGCAAAAGTCTCTTTCCGATATCGAACAAAGTTAAGTCAATTAGGGCAACGAATGAGACTCGGGGCCAGAGGGCCCACCTCGGTCCAAGTCGAGGCGGCGAGCAAATTTTACAGACATTTGACCTTATGGAATCAACCATGAAAGCTTAGGGGTGATTCAATCATGTTTACGAAAGTTACGAATGTTTGAACATTTCTTTTCAACAAAGCATAAGTTTCTAATTCAATTTCACTGAATGGAATAGTGCTAAAAGTAAACTCGGATTTCTATGAATAGAATGACCCTCGAGGTTCAAACTCAAACTTAGTACTTCTAGGACATGCCAAGAGAAGAAAAGGGATAACTTTACATACCTCACTTGCGCCTTACGCTCGTCCAAACTCAATCCCCGTTTCGTCCAAAATCTACAATTGGTTATAGTTGCCAAATATAAGCTCCACGCTTTTAGAATTTCAAGTCTTAAATTCATATTGTCTACCGAAATTTCGGCAGCATTCCCCCTATAAATTCAACGTCCCCGAGAATCATCTCGGCCCAAAATATCAACAACAACAAAACCACAATACTAAGAGCATCAACAATCATCACAAAACGCACTATAACATAAATAGTCCTCTTTTCTACATAAGGCGACAATTTCCATTCCCACTTCACAATATCAAGCTAATATCACCATTCTCATATTCATTCACTAACTCAAGGTTATTCAAACATAATTCAATAACACTCCAATCAATACCCAAGGATTTAAACAATTCCATCAATTCCATATTCCACCCAAAATTCCTACATATGCAACAAAACCATCACAACACATTTTCTACTTACAAATTCATATGCAACAACAATAATCCACACTTTATTAACTTCCTTTCCATAATGTCATAAAATCACATTAAAATGACATAATTTCCTACAACCAATTTCCATGCCAACTTAATCCATTTTACCTTCATTTACATCATAGAATCCACAACTCCACAACTAGAACATCACATAGAATCAATTTACCATAACTTGCCAAACCAACCTCTATACGGCCACAACAACAACATAGATATTTTCATGGATTTTTCCATGCATTTCTATACATTACAACAACAACCACCATGCTACATAGAATTTATACATTCTTCCTACACATCACACACACACCCACGGCTACAACACCTACACACATACACACGGCTCACACACACCACATCATAATTCCATGATTTCCATTCAATTCTACTCACTCTAACATCTATAAATCTTCCATAACATAAAAGAAACATAAAATCCTTACCTTTTTCCAATAAGTTCTCTTTGCCACCAAAGTCACTTTCTTGCCCAAATAATTATACCAAGTTGAAGAGCACCTTGAGATTAGTAGAAATTCAAAGGGAGATGAATTTTTTGACCAAGAATTTAGGCTCAAGAAATTTTTCTTTTTTTTTTCTTTTTCTTTTTGGGGCCGAACCCCCTTCCTTTTCTTGCTCTAATCCCTCTTGTTTTTTTTTCTCTTGAAACTTCTTGAAGATAAGCCCCCTTTTTATAATCTCTTATCACATGGATAAATTTTTTTCATAGGCTTGGCCCATTTAAATACCCATGTCCGGCCACCACCCTTACTTTGGGCCTCATTTTTCTCTTATTAGTTTTGAGCCCAATTAATTGATGAATCTTATTTGTTAATTCACGGAACTAATTTCCAAAATTCCAAATTTTTCCCTTGGCCTTCCTCCGTATTTCCGCAACAATATTTCTCATAAATATCACACACATATGATAGATAAAATAAACATAGCCTTATTTCTTTCTAGTCAAACTCATTTCTAGTTTTCCGAATGCACAAAACACGGGATATAACATTCTCCCCCCCTTTAGAACATTCGTCCTCGAATGTTAGATTGGCCTTATAGGGTCCCACAAGCATTTCGGGGGAGTTTCTTTTTATAAGGCGATGAGAACTCTCGATTACATAGTACAAAATCTTATCTGATAGCTGATCCTCAAATAATATAATTAACGTAGCAATTATCTTTTAGTAATCATATCCTTCCTCCATACCCGTTCTTTATCTGTCGTTCTGTTTTCTCGATAATTGAATTACTTGGTGTTCACACGATTCATCATTCCATACAATAGGTTTCCCTTTTTCCCTGCACTATTACATTCCAGCTCCTTTTTGCAAATAATTTCGTGCTTTGCCCGTCGGCTCTTTTGAGGCTCGGCTTAATTACGTTTCTTACTTTTCACCTTTCTGACATTTCGATCTCCCTATCTTCCACTCAATTACTCTCTTTCCTTTTTATAAATTTGGAAAAATTTGGGCAGAGGTTCCTCTGTACTTCTTACTATCCCAACACCTGCACGCAGAAATACCAACAATGCCTCACAGGGCCAACATATATACGTATGTATCATATCGTATCATAGCCACACAAGGCTAATAATTTCAAATAAAAGCAAAAAGATGTCGAGACTTACCTCACATGTCCAACTCAAACTGCACCTATTACACTTTCCTGTTTATTTTCCCTTTTCGATCTTCAACTTTATATTTCAATCATACTTCAAATGACTTCCCCAACATACATCTTTCATACCTTTGCTTACCTGATTACTGTGTAGCTTCCAATATCATCAGTCACTGTCTTCTGTCGATACCGTTCTTCGGCTGAAATCAAAGGTTAGTAGAAAGAATTCATTTCCTACCGCTGGCTCTATCGCACGATCTAAGATTCAAAGAAAGGTAACACCCTAAATGTCGTGTAGCCTCCTGTTTATAGATGTGGTGCACAACACACCGATAAACAAGACTCTACGACACACGGCCTGTAGACATTCCGAGGACAAACCGCTCTGATACCACTTTTGTCACAACCCAGCCCCGTGGGCCGCGACTGGTGCCCTACTTGGGCACCCAAACGGACAAACATACCAAATCGTCATATTATAGCTAGGTCAATTTTCAAATTCATCATTTTAAACGGATCTGAAAATCATTTTCTTAAGCGATCACACTTGTACGGAGATATCATATCAGAACAAAAAGGGGCGGCGGAATACACATCGCCGATCATATACACACATATACAAACATACAGGCCATTTAGGCCGCATCAAAATCTGATAGATTGGCGGAATGTACATCGCCAGACACAAATATCACACGCTGCCTCAAATTATATCAAACTGTCTCAGACACATTTCAAACACAACCATATATATACATATATATTAGAAGCCGACAAGGCTATCAAATGGCGCAACGGCCCAAAACATATACAAATGCACGCCGACAAGGCGGCCATGGCGAGTGGGATCATACAAACACACCTGTATAGAAGTAGGCACAACCCACATATACGTCTACAGACCTCTAAACAGACCAACCGAATCATATGGCGGGACAGGGCCCCGCCGTACCCCTAAACAAATACATACATATGTAGCGAACGAAGATATATACCAAAATGTAGGCTCCGGAATAAGAGGAGCACTCCAAATAGCAAAAGAGGGTATCCTAAACAGGTGGATCACCAAACTGTGCGTCTGTACCTGCGGGCATGAAACGCAACTTCCCGAAGAAAGGGGGTCAGTACGAAATACGTACTGAGTATGCAAAACAGAAGATACAGAAAACAAACCTGAGGCATAAACGAAATAGAAGTACAGAACATAAGTGCAAACCCAAAATATCAAAATGTTTATTCTCAAAATATAAGTCATGCATAGGGCACAGAGAATATGGTCGCCGCCAGTCGATGGCGCCATAACACAGCATAACACCAGAAGGTTTCAAATCTCCATATCCCCGTCACACATCATCACAACATATCATAAGACATATCACAGCATAACTCCATAAACGGAACCCGGCCCTATGGCGAGGTCTTGGGAACCATAACACAGCATACTGCCGAATATATCATAGTGCGCACGATCACAAAACCGGCCCGGGAACCGGCGAACAATATCATAATAATGGGCACGAGCAGAGTAGTGCGGAAACTAATGCAATTATTTATCAAAACATTTATGAATCTGGACATAATCATATGACAACCCGTTAGGCAAACTAGTCCGGACAACTGATCAATACGGAGTTTATCTCACAAAAGTACTACTGAAATTGTATTCATAGTTCAAAATGTAAATCAGAATATCATGGAGTAATCAAAACATTATTCTTTAATAGCTAAAGTCATAAGAAAAAGTCTCTTTCCGATATCGAACAAAGTTAAGTCAATTAGGGCAACGAAAGAGACTCGGGGCCAGAGGGCCCACCTTGGTCCAAGTCGAGGCGGCGAGCAAATTTTACAGACATTTGACCATATGGAATAAACCATGAAAGCTTAGGGGTGATTCGATCATGTTTACGAAAGTTACGAATGTTTGAACGTTTCTTTTCAACAGAGCATAAGTTTCTAATTCAATTTCACTGAATCGAATAGTGCTAAAACTAAACTCGGATTTCTATGAATAGAATGACCCCCGAGGTTCAAACTCAAACCTAGTACTTCTAGGACATGCCAAGAGAAGAAAAGAGATGGCTTTACATACCTCACTTGCGCCTTACGCTCGTCCAAACTCAATCCCCGTTTCGTCCAAAATCTACAATTGGTCATAGTTGCCAAATATAAGTTCCACGCTTTTAGAATTTCAAGTCTTAAATTCATATTGTCTACCGAAATTTCGGCAGCATTCCCCCTATAAATTCAACGTCCCCGAGAATCATCTCGGCCCAAAATATCAACAACAACAACACCACAATACCAAGAGCATCATAAATCATCACAAAACGCACTATAACATAAATAGTCCTATTTTCTACATAAGGCGACAATTTCCATTCCAACTTCACAATATCAAGCTAATATCACCATTCTCATATTCATTCACTAACTGAAGGTTATTCAAACATAATTCAATAACACTCCAATCAATACCCAAGGATTTAAACAATTCTATCAATTCCATATTCCACCCAAAATTCCTACATATGCAACAAAACCATCACAACACATTTTCTACTTACAAATTCATATCCAACAACAATAATCCACACTTTATTAACTTCCTTTCCATAATGTCATAAAATCACATTAAAATGACATAATTTCCTACAACCAATTTCCATGCCAACTTAATCCATTTTACCTTCATTTACATCATAGAATCCACAACTCCACAACTAGAACATCACATAGAATCAATTTACCATAACTTGCCAAACCAACCTCTATACGGCCACAACAACAACATAGATATTTTCATGGATTTTTCCATCCATTTCTATACATTACAACAACAACCAACATGCTACATAGAATTTATACATTCTTCCTACACATCACACACACACGGCTACAACACCTACACACATACACACGGCTCACACACACCACATCACAATTCCATGATTTCCATTCAATTCTACTCACTCTAACATCTATAAATCTTCCATAACATAAAAGAAACATAAAATCCTTACCTTTTTCCAATAAGTTCTCCTTGCCACCAAAGTCACTTTCTTGCCAAAATAATTATACCAAGTTGAAGAGCACCTTGAGATTAGTAGAAATTCAAAGGGAGATGAATTTTTTGACCAAGAATTTAGGCTCAAGAAATTTTTCTTTTTTTTTTCTTTTTCTTTTTGGGGTCGAACCCCCTTCCTTTTCTTGCTCTAATCCCTCTTCTTTTTTTTTTTTTCTCTTGAAGCTTCTTGAAGATAAGCCCCCTTTTTATAATCTCTTATCACATGGATAAATTTTTTTCATGGGCTTGGCCCATTTCAATCCCCATGGCCGGCCACCACCCTTACTTTGGGCCTCATTTTTCTCTTATTAGTTTTGAGCCCAATTAATTGATGAATCTTATTTGGTAATTCACGGAACTAATTTCCAAAATTCTAAATTTTGCCCTTGGCCTTCCTCCGTATTTCCACAACAATATTTCTCATAAATATCACACACATATGATAGATAAAATAAACATAGCCTTATTTCTTTCAAGTCATACTCATTTCTAATTTTCCGAATGCACAAAACACGGGATATAACAAGGACGTACACCTTAATGTACAATACTGAGTAATATATTTTCATTACTTTGTGTACCACAGTTTGAGACAACTTTCCTAGTGAATATTACGGGATACATGTGCAGCTTTAATCATCCCTAATCCCAGCATAATTTTTTCCAGGAATGAGTCCTCTGATTTTGCTTTCTCAATTTTTGGCTCCTCAACTCCAGAGTATACAATAATTGTTCATGTTGACCATCTTTTTTTACTATAAGGAACAAGTTCCAGAACCTGTTTTATGGCTGCATGAGTATCCACAATTTTATAATCCTCTCTTGTGCTTTTGTGGATGATTGCTTTCTTCCCTTTTTCAGCCCTTGTCTCTTTTACCAACTGTTCATTCTTTATTGGCTTAACTCTCCTTTGGTGAACCAGTTTCATGAACAGTTCCCCCTGTCTGATTGGGAATACCTTTGGCTACCTTTCTTTTTTGTAGTACCTTCTTCCTTCTATCTTGAGAGTGAGCAGAATTATCAATGTTTTCTCTCTTCATATCTTGAGCAAGCACTATTCATATATCATTATAGCTTGCTGTTATTCTCTGTTATTTACAAAGAAATCAGGAGTTGGTTTTGGGCACCCATGCAAGCTTGTGTCCCTTTCCTTCAACTATGGGATGGATCCGCTCCTTCTCTGTTTTGACTCTGCTTTCTTCACTCTTCAATAGTTGATCCTTCACTCTTAGGATCTTACCAAGTGACTCTTCTCTTTTCTTGTTCATATTAATGTTTGACTCTAAATAATCCTTAGCCATGAGTGCAGTGTGATTAGCCTTATTTTCAAAGTTATCATCCGAGCCCCAGGCTGCTACCATAGCTTTTGTCGTCTCTTTGTTTTTGCTCACTTCCTCTTTCTCCTTTTCCGTCCTTCAATTTTTCCATTTTATTTCCCATTGTGGGCAGTCCTTGATCAGGTGATTAGTTTTATCACACGTGAAATATCCACCTGCCTATCCTCTATCAATACTTCTACCACTTTTAGAGTTTTTTCCCTTTTGATTTTCCCTTATGAGGAAATTTCCGAAATTTCCTTGTAATCAGGGTGATATCATCTTCATTGTTACACCTCGAAATTTTTTTTTGTTGATGCACAAGTGAATAGACTAGTGAAGAGCACGAGTATACGGTATTTCAGTAGGTAAGAAATGACATTCGATGACCCTAGTTAAGATTTCAAAGGTGCTTGAGATAGGGGAAGGAAGTTGCCAAGAGAAGGCAAGGCATACGATAGGTACCGGAAAGGGATTATGAGTAACGAGGATTTAATGATGTCTTGGAGAAGAGTGATAACGTACCTTAGATTGGCATTGAGGTGTCAAGCAAGTGCTAAGAAGGTTCCATAAGGATTGGATATCAAACGAGTCGACGAAAACAGACTTCGGAACACTGGGGATTATACGGCCAAACATACTGACCGTATAAATTATACGGTTCGTATGTTAGGACCGTATAATCAGCCCAGGATGGCACCTTTCTCTGGACCAAATATACGGCCAAACATACGACCCGTATAAAATGTACGGACCGTATGTTACTCCGTTTACCTGGTCGGGAACTGAATGGTTCATTAAATAAAGGATTCAAGTTTCATTTCATTTCACTTCCATATCACACCCCTTCTCTCTAAAACATATCTCTACATTTATTCCACAAGAATTCAAGAGGTATTAGTGATCAACAACATAAATTAAGTGCATAAAGTGTAAGAAAACCCATTGAAGATCATTCAAGTCAAGAAATCTCATTGGAGATGAACTAAGGTTTTTGCTCAAGTGAAGTATTACCAACCAAGGCTTGTTCCTACAACATATAAGGTAAGATTTATGGTATTTCTATGTTGTTTAAGGTATTGGAGAGTTGAAATACTTGGATTGTAGAAGGGTATAGAAAAATGGGTCATGAATGTGGAATAGTGCCATTTTGAGTAATAGTTTGAATTGAGTCATGATTCTTGATGTGTTGTGATATAAATATGTTACAAATGATGTTGAGGACATGGGATAGGCAATGTATGTGAATGAACTTAGTCATGTGTTATGACCATGGATATGGGTGAATGGAAGCAAAGTGAGAAATATAGATAATGTGGATGGATAGAAACTATTGTTATGATATTGTGAATGTATTATTGACGCTTGGGAGTTGATATACGATATGGAGGAATGTCGTATAAATAAAGGAGATGCTGTCCGATTTTCTCCAGTTTTAGTCGTATATGCTAGCTATAGATTCTAATGGTAGTATGACTTTAATGAAGGTAGAAACGTGAGCTTCAGAGGAGAACGTGCAAGTGGTAAATAGTTGAACAGAAAGGTAGGTAAGGCTAACCCTTCTTTCATAAGGCACGGTTCTTTGGCCAATCCTCTAAATCTTCTATAAGGTTATGATGTCCTTCAAATGATTCTATCTTTCGAGCTATTGAGCTCATGATCCTTGATATGTATTACGATTGTACTAAGTTCCACCTATGACGAGTAAGCCTATAAAGATAGATGTAATGAATGACGATAATAGTGATAATGATATTGATGACGACTATAATGGTAATAGTGATGACGATAATGATGACGATAATGATAGTGATGATAATAGTAAAGATGCTTATGAGCTATTATGTATATGTATCTATGTATGACTATTATGGAACCCCGAGCTTATTAGGCCAGGTAGAATATGTATGTATGTTTATGTAATGCGCGCGCACCACTGCAGTTGGGTACGGACAACATTGAGCATTGGTAGGGTCAGGTATGTGTAACACTGAGCCTTGGTTGGACAGGTATGTATGATCACCGAGCCTAGCTATGGTCGGGTACGTGAAACACCGAACCTTCGTGGTCGGGTATGCTATGTAAATGATATGTGTATGACATGATTATGTATATGCTATGGATAGGTATGTGATATAGATATGAGTATGAATACGAACATGATACGGATATGAATACGAATAAGACTATGTATATGAATACGATTATGGACGCAATGTAAATGAATACGTATATGAGTACGGATACGGATATGGATGTATGTACACGAATACGTGCTAGAAATGGAAAGACCCTATGATAAGCAAGTAAGTGCTTATGACGTTGATACTGCTATCTCCTCTCCTGTGCTATTTCTCATATTGCTTATTATGCTTCCACATTGATGTTGATCATGCTTTAAATTCTTCGTACTGACGCACTTTTTGTCATTGGACACTGCGTCAGGCTCGCAGGTGCCCAGGGAGACAGACTTGATCCATAACTACGTTCTCAGGGACTACATAGCGGAGCTCCATTTCATTCGGAGCTATAGCTTTTGGGTACTTATTCTTTTGTGTACATAATTATGGGCATAGCGGGGTCCTGTCCCGCCTATATATTATGACATACTCTCCTTAGAGGCTCGTAGACATGCGTATCTGGTTAGATATGATTTTGGCCTTGTCGGCCTATATTTTGGATTTCATTTTGTTAGCCTCGTCGGCTTATGTACATTGATATGAGCATAGATGTCAATGATGATATAAAGGTATTGTTGTCCAATGGGTCTAGTATGATTGATGAATAGAAATGTGTGTTTAAAATATGTGGCTCGCCTAGATGTGAGTGTAGAGGTACACTAAGGGGTGCCCGGGGGGGGGGGGGGGTGCTAGCAACGGGTGCCCGTTGCGGCCCCTAGTCGGGTCCTGACAAAAGTGGTATTAGAGCAGTTCATTCCTAGGGTGTGTCTACGAGCGGTGTCTAGTAGAGTCTTGGTTATGGGTGTGTTGCGTGCCACACTTATAAACAAGAAGCTGCGGGCATTTTAGGAATAAATGACCTTCTTTCTTCATAAGAATCGTGCGAAAGAGCTATGATATAAGAACGTTTTGTTCCTTAACCGTGTGTTGTGTATTTCAGAAATACCTGTAAAAAGAAAGGCTACAGCAGCCTAAAAGGGCAAGATGGTGGCAGAAAAGCGGGCTGAAGGAGCACCGCCACCGGTAGTAGAGGAAAGTGAGTCCCCAGAGTGCGGCTCAATCTCAGTCCTCCCGTTCAGTAACTATATTAGAGGAGCGTGAGGGAGCCTCAGCCCCAGGTCCAGCGCCCCCGGCTCCTCCACCGGATGCTTCAGGCCAAGATGTAAAAGAGGTCATTCATTTGCTTACCCAATTGGTTGTTGCCCAGACTCAGCGGAAGCGTACAGGGAAAGGTGATAGGGTTGTTAGTGCAAGGGCCCGTGACTTCATTAGCTTAAATTCTCTGGAATTCTTTGGGTCAAAGCCGGATGAGGACCATCAGGACTTTATCGATGGTATGTTGAGGACGCTTCAATTGATACATGCTTCAGACACCGAATCAGTGGAGTTAGCGTCATATAGATTGAGGGATGTCTCGATCCATTGGTACACAGTGTGGATGGCTTCACGGGGAGCCAATACACCTCCCCCGGTATAGCAAGAATTTGTTGATGCTTTCCTCCGACGCTATATGCCTCCGGAAGTTCGGTGAGCTAGAGCCGATAAGTTATTGAATTTGAGGCAAGGTAGCATGAGTGCTTTAGAGTATAGTTTCCGCTTCAATTCTTTGGCGAGGTATGCTTCGGCCATGGTAGCGGATATGGGTGACCGAGTGCACCGATTTGTGAAGGGCCTAGGGCCACATTTGATGGATAGGTGCTTGACTGCGTCCCTTCAGGATAATATAGATATTTCACACATTCAGGCCCATGCTCAGAACTTAGAAGAAAGCCTACAACAACAAAGAAGTGAACGCGAGCATGATAGGGGAAATAGCAAAAGGGCCAGATCTTCGGGTCCGATGAGCGACTTTAGAGGCGGGCACAGGCAACAGTTTCCTAGGCATTCAGGATATTCTATGACCAGTGCACCTCCATGTTTTTCAGGCTAGAGATTTGATAGATCTACTCGTTTCGGGCCGAGTCAGAGTTTTTTGGAGTCTTAGTTCAGAGGTGATTCGGTTCAGGCAAGGCTACCTATACCGCGATGTTCCCAGTGTGGGAAGTTACATTGGGGTCAGTGCCGATCGGGTTTAGAGGCTTGCTATTCATGTGGCCGGCCAGGCCATATTATGCGTGATTGACCCTTGATTCATGGTAAAGGTAGAACCCCGCCTTTGGGGTTGGTAGCTGGATCTTCATCATCTGTACACCCTATGGGACTAGGTTCACATGCGCCAGTCGGCCATGGTAGAGGCAGAGGGAGAGTTCCCAGTTCTAGCGGTCCTCAGCACCGTATTTATGCTTTGGCTGGACGCCAAGATCTTGAGTCTTCTCCTGATGTGGTCACAGGTATATTATCGGTATTCTCTCATGATGTATATGCTTTGATTGATTCGGGCTCCACGTCGTCATATGTTACTCCATATATTGCGGGTCGATTTAGAGTCGAATCAGAGTCGATCAAATCTTTTGAGGTGTCTACACCCGTTGGTGAATCAGTAATAGCTAGCCGAGTATATAGAAATTGTATAGTTGTGATTTGTGACCGTCGTACTATGGTTGACTAGCACGAGCTAAAAATGGTAGACTTTGATGTTATTTTGACGAGTAAGAAAGAGTATTAGATGACCCTCAACGAGATTTTAAAGACATACAATGTAAGGAGAGAAAGTTGTTAAGGAAAGTGAATCATATGTTGTGTAGCGGATAAGAATAACGAGCAATGATTTGGTGATGGCACAAGGATGTTTTATAGATGAGTGATAACGCCCCCTTAGGTTGATACTGAGGTGTTAAACAAGTGCCAAGAAGGATCCATAAGGATCGGAGATCAAACGAGACAACGAGAATGAAAACGGAACCACTGGGCATTATACGGTCCAACCTACGGACCGTATAAATTGTACCAGTCGTAGATGGGACTGTATAATTGGCCACAGAGAGGGCCAGCCACTGGAGAAAATTTACGCCCACACATACGGTCCGTATAAATAGTACGGATCGTATGATTGGTCCGTATAATGAGGGTCGGCCAGCTTTTTAATTCACTTAAGGGATCATTTTTTCATTCCATCTTATTTCATCTTCCACTCTCCAACTCAAGAACACCCTAGAATA
This sequence comes from Lycium barbarum, assembly GCF_019175385.1. Lineage (NCBI taxonomy): Eukaryota > Viridiplantae > Streptophyta > Magnoliopsida > Solanales > Solanaceae > Lycium > Lycium barbarum. Next base: position 73,480,075 of record NC_083342.1, read on the forward strand.
TTCTCCAAACACTTCAACCACAATAATACCAAGGAAATCAATGATCAACAACATCAAATTCATGAATCAAAGCTTATGAAACTCAAGTAGAGGTCATCCAAACCAAGAAATCCCAAAAGAGGTGAAGTAGGGTTTTGGTGCTAGAGGAGTATTCTCATTCAAGGCCTGTTCAACCATCATCTAAGGTAAGTTTAATGACTTTATCATGTTTTTTAAAGCATTGGAAAGCTAAGACACTTGAATTGTAGCAAGACATAGAAAATGGACCATTATTGAGTGAATAGTGCGATAGTTGGGTGATAGCTAGGTTGGATCATGAATGTTGGTGCGCTATGATTATGAATACGTTGTAAATGATGTTTAGGTCATGTAATAAGTATTATATACAAGGAAATGCGATAATGCTTTTGGCACATATGTATATTTTGGGCCCGACGGAGTCTTGTTCCGTCTATATGTATAGTATGTCAGTAGAGGCTCGTAGATGCGCAGTGTGCGTAGTATGGTCTCACATTTTTCATGTATATGTACATTTATTATTTTTATAGCCTAGAGGCATATATATATAAAATTATTTATGGTTTCATATGAACTATGATTTTCCCATGCTTTGAGTAAAAATGTGATAAAAAGAGCATTAAATGGATAAGGTGAGTAACAGAGAGAGCGGTGCTCGGTGGTTAGCTCCAGGTACCCGTCGCGGCCCCTAGCTGGGTCGTGACAAAAGTGGTATCAGAGCAGTTCATCCTAGGAAGTGTCTACGAGCCGTGTCTAGTAGAGTCTTGTTTGTGGTGTGTAGCGCGCCACATCAATAAACAAGAGGCTACAGGGCATTTAGGAAAAACAATGACCATCTTTCTTCTTATGAGATCGTGCGATAGAGCCATGTATAGATTTTGTCCTCCCCTAAAGGTGTGTTGTGATTTCAGAATGCCGCCAAAAGGAAAAGCTACAGCCGCCCAGAAGGGCAAAGCTACGACGAAAAGACGGGCACAAAGAGAGCTTCCGATGAATGTAGAAGAAGGTGAATCACAAAATGAGGCCTCGCCCAATGTGGAAGAGCAAGGAGGAGCTTCAATTCCGATTCCTCCACCAGCTGCTTCAAGTCAACAAATGACCGAGCCTATATAGTTATTGACACAGTTGGTTGCCGCCCAGGCACAACGGAAAGGGGCAGGCCCGAGTGATCGTTCAGCTAGTACGTGAGCTCGTGATTTTATGACCTTAAATCCTCCGGAGTTCTTTGGGTCGAAGTCGGATGAAGATCCGCAAAACTTTATTGATGAAATGTTGAGGACCTTAAAGGTTATTCATGCATCCGAGACTGAGTCTGTGGAGTTGGCCTCTTATAGACTCCGGGATGTGGCGGTGTTATGGTACAATAATTGGATGGCATCAAGAACAGAAAATGCACCTCCTCCCGTTTGGCAAGAGTTTTTGGATGCTTTTATTCGTCATTATTTGCCACCCGAGGTCCGCCGAGCTAGAGCAGACAAGTTCTTGAATCTAAAGCAAGGAAGCATGAGTGCTCGGGAATATAGCTTGCAATTTAATTCTTTGGCCAGGTATGCCCCGACTATGGTGGCCGACATGGGGGATCGAGTGCACAGGTTTGTGAGTGGTCTGGGACCACATTTATTCAAAGATTGCTTGACAGCCTCATTGCAGGACGGGATGGATATTTCCCGTATACAAGCCCATGCCCAGAATTTAGAGGGACGATAGCCACCGCAAAAAAGTAATCGTGACAGTGACAGGAGACAAGGCAAGAGGGCTAGAGCTATGGGAGCAAGCAGTGAGTATAGAGAGGGACCGAGACAGATGCATTCTAGGCATTCAGGCCAATCAGCGACCAGTGCGCCTCCCAGATTTTCAGATAAGAGGTTTGATCGTTCCTTTCGATCAGGGCAGGGCCAGAGTTCGAGGGCCTCTAATTTTCAGTCTAGAGGGGATTTTAATCAGAGGGGACCCCCATTACCGCGGTGCAGCCAGTGCGGTAGACTACATTTCGGACAGTGTCGCCAAGGTTCAGACGCTTGCTATGCCTGCGGCCAAGCTGGCCATATGATGAGGGATTGCCCTTCGATAAGAGGTAGAGCTGGGACTCAGCCCACAGGTTCAGCAGTGGGTTCCTCCTCGGTACACCCGACAGCACAGATTCCCCAGACTCCAGCAGGTAGAGGTAGAGGCAGAGGGGGGGCATCTACTTCAGGTGCTGTTCAGCCTCGCGTATATGCTTTAGCTGGGCGACAGGATCTTGAGTCCTCCCCAGATGTTGTCACAGGTACATTGACTATATTTTCCCGTGACGTATATGCTTTGATTGATCCGGGTTCTACTTTCTCTTATGTTACACCGTATGTTGCTGATTGTATTGGGGTGAAACCCGAGCCAATTAGACCTTTTGAGGTATTCACTCCGGTTGGTGATCCCGTAATAGCAAGGAAAGTGTACAAAAATTGTGTCATTGTGATATGTGATCGCCCGACTAAAGCTGATTTGATTGAGCTGGAAATGATAGATTTTGATGTAATTATGGGTATGGAGTGGTTGGCCTCGTGCTACGCTAATGTTGATTTCCGGATGAAGATGGTTCGATTTCAATTTCCGGGAGAACCCGTACTTGAATGGAAAGGTAATGCAGAATCCCCAAAGGGTAGTTTTATTTCATATCTCAAGGCGAGGAAGATGATAGCTAAAGGTTATATTTATCATCTAGTTCGGGTTCATGATATCGAGGCAAAGCCGCAAACTTTCTAGTCTGTTCCGGTGGTAAATGAATTTTCAGATGTGTTTCCAGATGAACTCCCCGGTCTTCCTCCAGAAAGGGAAATTGATTTCGCTATCGATGTATTATCGGACACCGAGCCTATTTCTATTCCTCCGTATTGAATGGCTCCGGCAGAATTGAAAAAGCTAAAAGCACAGTTGAAAGATTTGCTTGAGAAGGGGTTTATAAGGCCCAGTTCATCACCGTGGGGAGCACCAGTCTTGTTCGTGAAAAAGAAAGACGGATCTCTACGAATGTGTATCGATTACAGGCAATTGAATAAGGTGACAATAAAGAATAAATACCCTCTTCCCAGAATTGATGATTTATTTGATCAACTGCAGGGTGCCAAATGGTTTTCTAAAATAGATTTGCGATCGGGTTACCATCAAGTGAGGGTTAGAGAAGCGGATATTCCCAAGACTGCCTTCAGGACAAGATATGGTCACTACGAGTTTCGAGTAATGTCGTTTGGGTTGACAAATGCCCCGGCGGTGTTCATGAATTTAATGAATAATGTATTCAGGCCATTTTTGGATCTTTTCGTGATAGTGTTTATCGATGATATTCTGGTATATTCTCGCACAGAATCAGAACATGCAGATCATCTGCGAATTGTCCTTGGAATTCTCCGAGCCCGGGAATTATATGCAAAGTTCTCAAAGTGCGAGTTTTGGCTGAATTCTGTAATATTTCTAGGCCATGTTATTTCAGATGATGGCATCCGAGTCGAGGATTTCATTTTAGGATTACCTCGCTCCCGAGGCAAATACGATTCTATATGGGTGATCGTGGACAGACTCACAAAAGTAGCTCATTTCCTCCCAGTTAGAACCACGTAGTCAGCGGAAATTGTGCGACTTCATGGAATTCCCTTAGCCGTTATTACAGACAGAGGGGCACAGTTTACAGCCAAGATTTGGAAATCCTTTCAAGAAGGTCTAGGTACTCAAGTCAAGTTCAACACGGGATTTCATCCACAAACAGACGGACAAGCCGAGCGTACTATTCAGACCTTGGAGGATATGCTACGAGCGTGTGTGTTGGATTTAGGCGGTAGTTGGGATGAGCAGTTACCCCTTATTGAATTTTCCTACAACAACAGCTATCATTATGGTATTCAAATGGCCCCGTATGAAGCTTTATATGGGAGAAAATGTAGATCTCCAATTGGATGGTTTGAAACAGGAGAAGCACAATTAATAGGCCCCGGCTTGATTCAACAAGCAGTCGAAAAAGTCAAAATCATCCGAGACCGATTGCTGACAGCCTAGAGTCGCAAAAAGTCTTATGCAGATAACCGCCGACGAAACTTGGAATTTCAGGTCAACGATTGGGTATTTCTAAAAGTATCGCCAATGAAAGGGGTAATGAGGTTTGGTAAAAAGGGGAAGTTGAGCCCAAGATATATTGGACCTTATAGAGTCATCCGTAAGGTGGGCCGTGTAGCCTACGAATTGGACTTGCCTTCAAAGCTCGAGTCAGTTCACCCAGTTTTTCATGTTTCGATGCTCCGCAAGTGTATTGGAGACCCGACAAGAATAGTTCCGGTTGATGATGTTCAAGTGACGAAAAAATTGGCATATGAATAAATGCCTGTTGCCATTTTAGATAGACAGGTGTGAAGACTTCGAAATAAAGAGGTTGCTTTAATCAAAGTCTTGTGGCGAAACAATAATCGGGAAGAAATGACTTGGGAAGCGGAGGAGAACATGAAAGCCAAATATCCGCATTTATTCCAACCCCCAGAGAAGATTCAAGATGAAACGTCGACGAGATGAGGTATTTATGCTTTATTTTTATGCTTTTGGTCGTGTGTGGCCATAGATATGTTGGTATTGTGATGTAGCCCTGTGAGGCGATGATATTATGGGTCGTTGTGACAGGTTGGTAGTGCCAAGTTACAGGGGAAACTCTGGCGAAATCTTTGTAGAATCTCGAGTGTTTAACATTCGAGGACGAATGTTCCGAAAGGGGCGAAGAATGTTACACCTTGGAAAAATCCCCCGTATATGTACAATGAATAGGCTAACAGAGGACATAGCATATACGATGTTTTGACGAGTAAGAAAGAGTATTAGATGACCCTCAACGAGATTTTAAAGCCATACAATGTAAGGAGAGAAAGTTGTTAAGGAAAGTGAATCATATGTTGTGTAGCGGATAAGAATAACGAGCAACGATTTGGTGATGGCACAAGGATGTTTTATAGAGGAGTGATAACACCCCCTTAGGTTGGTATTGAAGTGTTAAACAAGTGCCAAGAAGGCTCGATAAGGATCGGAGATCAAACGAGACAACGAGAATGAAAACGGAACCACTGGAGCAAATGTACGCACACACATATGGTCCGTATAAATAGTACCGACCGTATGATTGGTCCGTATAATGAGGGTCGGCCAGCTTTTTAATTCACTTAAGGGATAATTTTTTCATTCCATCTTATTTCATCTTCCACTCTCCAACTCAAGAACACTCTAGAATATTCTCCAAACACTTTAACCACAATAATACCAAGGAAATCAATGATCAACAACATCAAATTCATGAATCAAAGCTTATGAAACTCAAGTAGAGGTCATCCAAACCAAGAAATCCCAAAAGAGGTGAAGTAGGGTTTTGGTGCTAGAGGAGTATTCTCATTCAAGGCCTGTTCAACCGTCATCTAAGGTACGTTTCATGACTTTATCATGTTGTTTAAAGTATTGAAAAGCTAAGACACTTGAATTGTAGCAAGACATAGAAAATGGACCATTATTGAGTGAATAGTGCGATAGTTGGGTGATAGCTAGGTTGGATCATGAATGTTGGTGTGCTATGATTATGAATACGTTGTAAATGATGTTTAGGTCATGAAATAAGTATTATATACAAGGAAATGCGATAACGAGCTATAACCATAAATGTGAAGAAATTGGAGAGAAATGGTGGATTTTGCTTAAAGTATATGAATGATGATTGTTGCTTGCAATATTATGAGTGTTGTTGTATATGTTTGGGAGTATAAATAGAACATGGGGAAAGTAGTAGAGACAAAGGAAATGCTGCCCAATTTTCCCTCGAAATAATGACACGTTCTTATAGTCGATTAACTAACGTTAGTACGAATTCTCTCTTGAAGGTAACGACGTGATATCGAAGGAGAACAAGTGAACGATAGCTTAGATAAACGACAAAGGTATGTGAGGCTAGTCCTTTTATTCCATTGCATGAATCCTATGACATGATTCTTCTTTCATCCTCATGATTCTCCTACATTCCTAAAGTCTAAGAGTCTAAGATCATGAATAATTATACGAGATAAGAGCAATGTTATGAGTTACTAGTGATATGATGTCATTCCTTGCTTAAACTCACCTCATAAGTTAGTCCCTTCGAGGTGAGGTAGAATGGTTATAAATGTTCATAATGGAATCGAGGGTTCACGACCTTCTGTCACCTCGATAAAGTATAGTTGTTCTAGAGTCTTTATGCATATACTATGATGAGCATATTACGATGAGCATATATGATGAGCATGTCATAATGATAATACACAGCGCCTAGTTGGCCGGGCAGTCACCGCTAAGGCGGGCAACTATGTTATACACCATGGCCAGTTGGCATGGGCAGACACCAGTAGTGGGCGGCATGAGATGATACCCCGGACGCGGGAGGCCTGGATGCGGGCTAATGCTATGACTATCACAGCGATCCTATACGGACGGGCAGTTTATACATTATGCATATCTGATATGATGATAAGTACGAGTAGGATTGCATGCATTGCCTCTTTTATGATTGTCAGTCAGATCCAGATGCTTCATAATGATATTCCCTTTATATCACTGTCTTATTTCTTTGTTTATGCCTGTCATACTCAGTACAATATTCGTACTGACGTCCGTTTTCTTTGGACGCTGTGTTCATGCCCACAGGTAGACAGGGAGGTGAGCTTGACCCATGTTCCTAGTAGCTGTCAGCTGATTGAGAGCACTCCATCGTTCGGAGGTGCTTATGATTATTCTTTTGGCACATATGTATATTTTGGGCCCGACGGAGTCTTGTTCCGTGTATATGTATAGTATGTCAGTAGAGGGTCATAGATGCGCAATGTGGGTAGTATGGTCTCACATTTTTCATGTATATGTACATTTATTATTTTGATAGCCTAGAGGCATATATATATAAAACTATTTATGTTTTCATATGAACTATGATTTTCCCATGCTTTGAGTAAAAATGTGATAAAAAGGGCATTAAATGGATAAGGTGAGTAACAGAGCGAGCGGTGCTCGGTGGTTATCCCCGGGTACCCGTCGCGGACCCTAGCTGGGTCGTGACATTTTCAAAGGTCGATTTGAGGTCCGGGTATCATCAAGTGAGAGTTAGGGAGAAAGATATCCCTAAGACAGCCTTCAGAACAAGATATGGTCATTTCGAGTTCCGAGTGATGTCGTTTGGGCTGACTAATGCACCGGCAGTATTTATGGATTTGATGAACAACGTGTTCAGGCCCTTCCTAGATCAATTTGTGATTGTATTCATCGATGATATCTTGGTGTATTCTAGATCCGAGGCAGAACACGCGGATCATTTGCGTACTGTCCTTAGAGTTTTTCACACTCGAGAGTTGTTTGCAAAATTTTGTAAGTGAGAGTTTTGGTTGAACGCAGTGACATTTTTGGGGCACATTGTTGCAGCTGATAGTATTCGAGTGGATAGCCAAAAGATTGAGGCCGTTATGACCTGGACAAGGTCTACGACTCCTACAGAGGTTCGTAGCTTTCTGGGCTTAGCAGATTATTATAGGAGATTTGTTGAAGGTTTTTCTTCTATTTCTGCACCACTCACAAAGTTGACCCAGAAATCAGCAAAGTTTCAATGGACAGATGCTTGTGAACGTAGCTTCCAAGAGTTAAAAGGTAGATTTACTTCTGCCCCAGTCCTGACACTTCTAGAGGGATTGGAGGGATACGTTTTTTATTGTGATTCTTCAGGCGTTGGGCTGGGTTGTGTATTGATGTAACATGGTAAGGTGATTGCGTATGCTTCAAGGCAGTTACGGAAACATGAGAGGAATTATTCAACCCATGATCTAGAATTGGATGCAGTAGTTCATGCATTAAAGATATGGAGACATTATTTATATGGTGTCCACGTGGATATTTATACAGATCATAAGAGTCTTCAGTATATCTTCAAGCAGAAAGAGTTAAATTTGCGGCAACGACGATGGTTGGAACTTCTAAAGGATTATGATGTTGATATCTTATATCACCCTGGAAAAGCGAATGTTGTGGATGATGCTCTTAGCCGTAGATAGATGGGGAGTTTATGTGGTGTACGACCCGAGAAGAGAGAAATGGCTCGTGAGCTCCAGCAGTTAGCTAGCCTAGTAGTTCGAGTAGTGGACTCAAGTAACAGGGGAACTACTATTCAGAATTCCGCAGTCTCGTCGCTAGTAGTGGAAGAGAAAAAGCGACAATATGAAGATTCCATGCTAATGCATTACAGAGATACACTCCCTCAGAAAGAGGAGTCATCATTTGAGCTTTCAGGAGACGGAGTTCTCTGATACCGTGGCAGATTATGCGTTCCTGATGTGGCAGGTTTACGCCACCAGATATTGAGAGAAGCTCATTGTTCCCGTTATTCTGTTCGCCCCGGTGCGACGAAAATGTTTCATGATATTAAGTCTACATATTGGTGGAATGGGATGAAGAAGGACATAGCGGAATTCGTGGCTAAATGTCCCAACTGTCAACAAGTAAAATTGAGCACCAAAAGTCGGGCGGATTGTTGCAAGCTATAGAAATACCAACTTGGAAGTGGGAAGTGATTAACATGGACTTCATTACGGGCTTACCCCATTCTCGACGTAAGTATGATTACATATGGGTGATTGTGGATAGACTCACTAAGTCAGCTCATTTCTTATCAGTCAAAACGACATATGTGGCAGAAGACTATGCAAAGCTCTATGTTAAAGAGATAGTGCGACTTCATGGTGTTCCAGTATCTATTATCTCAGACAGAGGAACCCAGTTTACGGATAATTTTTGGAAGTCCCTCCAAGAGGGTTTAGGGACCCAAGTGAGCCTTAGCACGGCATTTCACCCGCACACTAATGGACAAGCCGAACGTACCATTCAGATTCTTGAAGATATGTTGCGGGCATGTATGATAGATTTTGGAGGAAATTGGGATGATCACTTGCCACTCATTGAATTTTCTTATAACAATAGTTATCATTCTAGCATTCAAATGGCACCGTATGAAGCGTTATATGGGCGAAAGTGTAGATCCCCAATTAGGTGGTTTGAAACAGGAGAGGCTAAATTGATAGGGCCAGACTTGGTCCAGCAAGCCATAGAGAAGGTTAAGCTCATACAAGATCGGTTGTTAGCAGCTCAAAGTCGTCAAAAGTCCTATGCGGATAATCGTCGAAGGGACTTAGAGTTCCAAGTGAAAGATTGGGTATTCTTGAAAGTGCCACCAATGAAAGGTGTAATGAGATTTGGCAAAAGGGGGAAGCTTAGTCCCCGATACATTAGGACTTATGAAATTGTGCGCAAGGTAGGAAAAGTGGCTTACGAATTTGATCTACCTCCGGATTTGGAGTCAGTCCAATCAACTTTCCATGTCTCGATGCTTAGAAAATGTGTTGGAGATCCTACTAGGATCGTGCCAATAAATGATGTACAAGTGACAGAGAAGTTGACTTATGAAGAAGTACCCATTGCCATACTAGATAGGAAAGTACGGAGGCTTAGAAACAAAGAAGTGGCCTCAGTTAAGGTTCTATGGAGAAGTAATAAACGAGAAGAAATGACATGGGAAGCGGAAGAAAATATGCGATCCAAGTACCCGCACTTATTTCAGCCCCCGAAAGAGGGCCAAGATGAGACATCAAGATCATAAGGTATGTATGTTTTCCTTTTTATGCATTTGGGTCGTGTGTGGAAAAATTCCATTGCTATTATGTTGTGGACCTATGAGGCATTGTTTTTATAGGTTGTTGTGACAGGATGGTAGTGCCATATTATAGGGGAAACTCAGGCGAAATTTTCATAGAATCCCCGAGTGCTTAACATTCGAGGACGAATGTTCTTAAGGGGGGAAGAATTTTACACCTCGGAAAAATTTTCCGTTGATGCACAAGTGAATAGACTAGTGAATAGCACGAGTATACAATATTTTCAATAGGTAAGAAATGACATTCGATGACCCTAGTTAAGATTTCAAAGATGTTTTAGATAGGGGAAGGAAGTTGCCAAGAGAAGGCAAGGCATACGATAGGTAACAGAAAGGGATTACGAGTAACGAGTTAACGAGAAGAGTGATAACTTCCCTTAGATTGGCCTTGAGGTGTTAAGCAAGTTCTAAGAAAGTTCCATAAGGATTGGAGATCAAACGAGTCGATGAAAACGGACTTCGGAACACTGGGGATTATACGGCCAAACATACAGGCCGTATAAACTATACGGTCCGTATGTTAGGACCGTATAATCAGCCCTGGATGGCACCTTTCTCTGGACCAAATATACGGCCCGTATAAAATGTACAGACCGTATGTTGGTCTGTATACCTGGTCGGGAACTGAATGGTTCATTAAATAAAGGATTCAAGTTTCATTTCATTTCACTTCCATATCACACCCCTTCTCTCTAAAACATCTCTCCACATTTATTCCACAAGAATTCAAGACGTATTAGTGATCAACAACATAAATTAAGTGCATCAAGTGTAAGAAAACCCATTGAAGATCATTCAAGTCAAGAAATCTCATTGGAGATGAACTAGGGTTTTTGCTCAAGTGAAGTATTACCAACCAAGGCTTGTTCCTACAACATCTAAGGTAATATTTATGGTATTTCTATGTTGTTTAAGGTATTTGAGAGTTGAAATACTTGGATTGTAGAAGGGTATAGAAAAATGGGTCATGAATGTGGAATAGTGCCATTTTGAGTAATAGTTTGAATTGAGTCATGATTCTTGATGTGCTGTGATATAAATATGTTACAAATGATGTTGAGGACATGGGATAGGCAATGTATGTGAATGAACGTAGTCGTGTGTTATGACCATGGGTATGGGTGAATGGAAGCGAAGTGAGAAATATAGATAATGTGGATGGATAGAAAATATTGTTATGATATTGTGAATGTATTATTGACGTTTGGGAGTTGATATACGATATGGAGGAATGTCGCATAAATAAAGGAGATGCTGTCTGATTTTCACTAGTTTTAGTCGTGTATGCTAGCTATCGATTCTAATGGTAGTATGACTTTAATGAAGGTATAAACGTGAGCTTCGGAGGAGAACGTCCAAGTGGTAAATAGTTGAACGGAAAGGTATGTAAGGCTAACCCTTCTTTCATAAGACATGGTTCTTTGGCCAATCCTCTAAATCTTCTATAAGATTATGATGTCCTTCAAATGATTCTATCTTTCGAGCTATTGAGCTCATGATCCTCGATATGTATTACGATTGTACTAAGTTCCACCTATAACGAGTAAGCTTATAAAGATAGATGTAATAAATGACGATAATAGTGATAATGATATTGATGACGACTATAATGATAATAGTGATGACGATAATGATGACGATGATGATAGTGATGATAATAGTAAAGATGCTTATGAGCTATTATGTATATGTATGACTATTATGGAACCCCGAGCTTATAAGGCCGGGTAGAATATGTATTTATGTTTATGTAACGCGCGCGCACCACTGCAGTTGGGTACGGATAACACTAAGCCTTGGTAGGGCCAGGTATATGTAACACTGAGCCTTGGTTGGCCAGGTATGTTTGATCACCGAGCCTAGCTATGGTCGGGTACGTGAAACACCGAACCTTCGTGGTCGGGTATGCTATGTAAATGATATGTGTGTGACATGATTATGTATATGCTATGGGTGGTATGTGATATAGATATGAGTATGAATACGAACATGATACGGATATGAATACGAATAAGACTATGTATATGAATACGATTATGGACGCAATGTAAATGAATTCGGATATGAGTACGGATACGGATATGGATGTATGTACACGAATACGCGCTAGAAATGGAAAGTCCCTATGACAAGCAAGTAAGTGCTTATGACGTTGATACTGCTATCTCCCCTCCTATGTTATTTCTCATATTTCTTATTATGCTTCCATATTGATGTTGATCTTGCTTTACATACTCAGTACATTCTTCGTACTGACACCCTTTATGTTTATGGACGCTGCGTCATGCCCATAGGTGTCCAGAGAGACAGACTTGATCCATAGCTACGTTCTCAGGGACTACATAGCGGAGCTCTATTTCATTCGGAGCTATAGCTTTTGGGTACTTATTCTTTTGTGTACATAATTATGGGCATAGCTGTCACGACCCAACCCCGTGGGCCGTGACTGGTGCCCGAGCTGGGCACCCGTACTTACCTGTTTACCAATCAACATAGTCATATCTCATTCTTGTTTAACCTATAACAATTAACACAAATTGTTTTTCTTTTTCCGAAACAGTCGCATATATCATACACATCAGACCAAAGCATAAATACATACAAGCCGTTGAGGCTGTCGGAGCAAACCGCATACGTAACCGGACAACAACGACCCACGACCCACATATATGTCTACAGGCCTCTAACAGACATAACATAATCATATGACGGGACAGGGCCCCGCCGTACCCCTGAATATACACATACATGTACATGGCAGAAAGGTATGTACCAAAAGATGGGCTCCGGGAAAAGGGAGCACTCCGGAATAGCAGAACAGGTAACCTAGACCGCCGGATCTCTTACACGAGCGTCTGTACCTGCGGGCATGAAACGCAGCCCCCGAAGAGAGGGGGTCAGTACGGAATATGTACTGAGTATGTAAGGCATAAAATACGGAAAATAGAAACGTAACCGGAACAACGGTGCAAGAGAGTAAGTGCAATAGTCAGAATACCAAGATGCTTATCTTCCGAACGTACATCATACTTACCGGTGCCATATGTTGGAAAAGTACCAAAAATGAATAAATCATCTAGAATACCGAAATGATTACTTCCCAAACACAAACCTTACGTGCTAGCGTCCTATGTCTCCATATACATATTCATAAAACCAATCCATATATATATATACATATTACATACTGCCGTGGAACGTATGGCCCGATCCATATATACATACCATATTGCCGTGGAACGTACGGCCCGATCCATAATATAGAATACTCTGCCGAGGAACGTTCGGCCCAATCCATAATATAACATTTACTGCCGTGGAACGTACGGCCCGATCCATAATACCACGTACACTGCCGAGAAACGTTCGGCCCGATCCGTAAGTAAAATAACGTATTGCTGCGGAACGTGCAGCCCGATCCATACATATTATATACATACCGTCATATCATCTCATATCATATCTTATCATATCATATCATATCGTCAAACGTGCTATCATACTTACAGACTCCTTTTAGAACATTTTCCATGAAGGTTAAGGACATTAAGACTTACCAAATTCTTTTAGAAACACAATTTTCTTACTCATCTCGTTACTTAATCATGAAACGTTTACAAGGTTCGATGAAATGATCGGACATACTATTACCTGAAAAGCAAGACATCGAAGGGTTCAAAGGATACTCCTAACGGATTATCTGTATCTGGATGTTCAACTCAGAATATTCGTATCAGAGTTTCTAGATACTTATTTCAGAGGATATATGCGAATCACAGCAACTAGGAATAGTAACCAAACGTTTTCCTTAATTATTGTATGGAAATGAGTCAACTAGAACAACACAAATAAGTCTCGAGGATTGTGGGCCCACCTCGGGTCAAGTCGAGGTGGCGTACACAAATCACGTACATTAAGCTTTATGGAGTCACTTATGGAAGTCTTAGTGTCATGTGGTTCCATTTGGGCAAGTTATAGAGGTTTACACACTTGTTTCAACAAGGCATACAAAACTTAATTCAATTTTATTGAATAAAGAGGGGTCGAATTCAAACTCGGATTTCTAGGAATAGAATCGCCCCCGAGGCTCGTACCCAAGCCTAATAGGTCTAAGACATGCCAAAAGAAGGAGAAGTAAAGCCTTACATACCTTTTCCGCTTCTTACGCTACTCCAAATTCAAATCCCAAACTCTCCAAAATCTACAAATGGTCACAATTACCAAGTATTAATTATAAGCCCTTAGGAATTGAATCTTAAGTTAACACCTTTCTACAGAAATTTGGGCAGCATCTCCCCTGTTTATATGCCTAGCCCGAACTTTTAATTCAGCAGCCAACAACACAACAACAATACCAACATCAATAATATCCTTTTCCATATCAACATATTCCATAAAACAGCCCACACACTGTTTTCCAACTTTTATAAGTAATTAACTCAGTATACAATTATTTAATCGCGCCTTCTTCGTAAATAAACTAGTATTAACACAAATAGGAAGAGATTCATACCTTTCTCCTTATAATATTGTTGTATCTTCCCCTTTTCACCTTAGTTTTATGCCACAACGCACTGCCATACGATTCTGCAGTGAAAACTATACGCTATCCGGACTGAAATTGCGAAATTATACCTGGTTTGGGCTAAATTTTGGTGGTGGAAAGTTGGGAAATTTTCTGGCATTTTTGGGGTGTTTTTCGTTGGTTTTGGCTGAAAATGAGGGGGTCTCCCCCTCTTTATAATTGTTTTGGAAGCTGCCAGAAGCAGCTGGAAAAGTGTTCAGCGCGTTCGCGCTGGCACTGTTTTTCTGCCTGGACCTTCGTTCAGTAAACCGGTCATAACTCTTAATCTCGATATTTTATGAGGGCCCAAGACCTATGGTTGGAAAGATAATTCAATTATCTACAACTTTTATTTCTGGGGGTTTTCCAAATTCCAAACTTATAATGCCGTTTTTTCCCCTAGAAGTCAGATCATCCGAAAATGTTTCCTTAAATTGTCCTTTTGGAGGGCTTATGCCCATTTTTGGCTTATGGATCCTTTTTATGGCTTGCTCAACTTTCCATATGCTACGCGTATGTATCTTCATATGTCCTTTTTTTAAAACTCCGACATGTGGGCCCCACTTAGCTTGCAGCCACGAGGAATTTTCGTCAATTAACATATGAACTAATTTACACCATATGGTCTCCAAATGTCATATATATGCTATTATTACCTTCTTATAACACAACCTTCATTCCGAACTTGATTTTCAAATTTTTGTTCAGCGCGTTCGCGCCACGTGGGCGCGCGTTCGCGCTGTATTGGCCCTTTGGCCTTCTGCGCGTTCGCGCCACTTGCTGGCGCGTTCGCGCAGACCATTTTCCTGGCTCGCCCATCCAACTTGTAATGTCCATATCTCCTTACCCCGATGTCCGATTGAGGAGCGGTTTGTTGCGTTGGAAACTAGACTTCCCGAAATTCACTTTAAAATTTTGTTTTACTTCAAAATTATTAATATACTAGAACATATCATTTCTTCCATTTAGACCAGAATTTTTGTATCAGACCTTGCCTAACTTTCTTCCAAAGCCTCGGAAGCTTAACCTCATTGATCCTGGCGTAACTTTACTCTTCATTTGGCCCATACTAGGCCATCTACAGCTTTGGTAACGCAAAATTTTCCGGGGTGTAACAATAGCGGGGTCCTGTCCCGCATATATGTTATGACATACTCTCCTTAGAGGCTCGTAGACATGCGTATTTGGTTAGATAAGATTGGCCTTGTCGACCTATATTTTGGATTTCATTTTGTTAGCCTCGTCGGCTTATGTACATTGATATGGGCATAAATGTCAATGATGATATAAAGGTATTGTTGTCCAATGGGACTAGTATGATTGATGAATAGAAATGTGTGTTTAAAATATATGGCTCGCCTAGATGTGAGTGTAGAGGTACGCTAAGGGGTGCCTTGTGTGGGGGGGGGGGGGGGCTAGCACCGGGTGCCCGTCGCGGCCCCTAGTCGGGTCGTGACATTCATCTTCTCCCTTCTTTGTAGGATATTTAAGTCCCTTAATGACCCTTCTTCACAATTCGTATATTTTGCCCATAGGGGGTCTTTCATACGACCTTTCCACCATTTATAGCATTGTTCATTAAGCAATGGAGGGCTTCGAGTTGATTGTCCCTCACTGTGTCTAGTAGTTGGTGCGACATTCATCATGATCTTCTCCCATGGTGTTAACCTTTACGAGGAGAACCTGCTCTGATACCACTTCTTAGCTTTGCACGACCTAAGTATTTGTCCCAATGTGTACCTATTTTTTGCCTATGGACAGAACACGTTACCTAACTTGTTCTATAATGTGTTTGCGGAATAAAAATAAAAAAGAAGGTAAAGGACACAAGATTTTTACGTGGAAACCACCCGGCTCAAAGGTGATAAAAACCATGACCTACAACCCTGCAGGATTTACCTCAAACATCACTAACTTAGCCAACTGCAAATTAAGTTACAAACTCTGCAACCTAATTCCTACAATATCCTTGCTACCCAAACTTTGACATGCAAGCTATGTTCATGCTAGACCCTAACTTGAAGTTACAACCTTTGTATTTACTTTAATGCTTCTAACTAAGCTGATAAACATATAAATTTATAGCACAAACCTAATACAAGATTCTAGATCTAAGAGCTGGAAAACATTATTTAGTAGAACAACTCCTTCAATCCGTCTTCTTGTACTATGGACGCAACCCTGGATTCTTGAATATGATGGATAAATCCTCTCCTCGCTCAATATTCTGAATTCTCTCTTTGTGGGTCCACAAAAATTCTTCTTGGCAAGACTTGGTTGACAAAACCTTCTCCATGTTGGATAATAACACACATAAGGTTTTGTGTTGTACTTGGATTCCTTCCTTGTTGCGTCGGTTTTTTTTTTTTTTTTTTGTAAAAGGCTTACTAATCTCGACAATTATTTCAAGGAATCTTTCACACTTGACCACAATTCTTGTACAAATCCTTGTTGCTGCAGGATCTGTTTGGAACATGTTCACGAACCTATTTCATCTACCTGGTTCGTCTATCTCTGAATATCTGCACTGTTGAACTGCTTATGAGATCTTGGCTGGAACATGTGATAGACCTGTTTCATATAACTGTAAGCTCTGTGTCTGCAACTGGTCTTCTCTACTCGTTCACCACTGATCACTGCTAGGTCATTCATCCATTGCACTTGATGACCTGTGATCATCCCTCTTCTGCATATGATGACTCTTTGGTATAGAACATGTTTGCATACTTGTTCTACTTCTTCATTGAACTGCTTCCTCACTGAGTCATCTATCTCCCTCTGTATCTCTCCCTTTTGCTGCCTTGTTTGTCACGACCCAACCCCGTAGGCCGTGACTAGTGCCCGAATTGGACACTCATATTGCCTATTAACTGTAATCATTTATAACTAGTATGTCATGAACTTATTTGTATAAAAAGGTATGGTGTTGTTTTGAAGCTGTCAAAAGTTTTGTATGTCGAAGGTATCTGTCTCCTGAGGAGTTACAATTTTTAAACAACAACATATATCTTTCTACGCAAGCCGATAAGGCTGCCACGATATGTATCATACCAAACATACATATATATGCAAGCCGACAAGGCTGCCATTACGAATGGGTACGCCCCAAACATAAGTCATAGTCATACAACGCATCAACAACTACATACAGACCCACAAAGATGTCCACAGACCTCTAAGAGTAATGACTGTATCATATGGCGGGACAGGGCCCCGCCGTACCCAATTTAACACATATGAATACAACACAAGGGAGTTATACCACAAGCTAGCTCCGGAACAAAGGAGCGGTCCAAAATAGCTAAATAGGTACCCTAAGCTGACGGATCTCCAAAGTAAGCGTCTGTACCTGCGGGCATGAACGCAGCCCCCCGAAGAAAGGGGGTCAGTACGGAGTATGTACTGAGTATGTAAAGCATGAAATATAGTAAATAGAAACATATCTGAAGTGAGTAGCATAAGATTAAGTACAAAGACCAAAAATCCCAAGACTTACTTGTCACATAATTCATCATAAGTTTTAGTAATCATAACAAGGTAGTCATATCATATGTAAGTACATATATATCGTGTCCCGCCTCTTTTGTAAGGGACTCGGTAAGTAAAATCATATTATAATCATACATATATATAACGTGTCCCGGCCCTTTAATAAGGGACTCGGTAAGTAAAATCATATTATAATCATACATATATATAATGTGTCCCGGCCCTTTAATAAGTGACTCGGTATTAAAATCATAGCCTCATAAACATAAACATATACACATATACACCTATACACCTACCGCGGCCAAGTATCCAGCGGTCAATATCACACATATACACATATACACCTATACACCTACCGCGGCCAAGTATCCAGCGGTCAATATCACACATATACACATATACACCTACCGCGGCCAAGTATCCAGCGGTCAATATCACACATATACACATATACACCTACCGCGGCCAAGTATCCAGCGGTAAATATCACACATACCGCGGTCAAGTATCCTGCGGCAACATCACACATACAAATACCGCGACCAAGAATCCAGCGGCGATACCACACATATGCAATTCATCTTCGGTTCTTTTTTTTTTTTTGAAATCTCATTACTAACTATAGCAAGGAACATCTCAGATTTTATGTACATGCGTACTTTAATCATGGTGTAACTTTGAGATCAAGTATGTCTCTAGTTGTGCAAATATTCAAGAGTAGGAACTTCTATGCATCATTCATTAGTCAATCATATAATAAACTCATGACAATAACATTATAGAATGAAAAGGATCACAAATCATGTTTGGAACTAGAGAGTAGAATTTACCCCAAGGTTCATATCATTTCATACTTACGTCTAGGACATGCCAAGAAAAGAAAGGAATAGGCCTTACAAACCTTTGGCGTTTAGTCGTATAATAACTTGTACTTGCTGCCCAATGGTACTTATCCTATATCAAGATATCACAAGCTATGATTAGTTTACGAGGGAATTCGATACGTATTTTGACACTCACAATCCCTTTCTAACATTTAGACGATGTTTCGTTCGCATTCAAACCAACTAGTGCTACAAGCTAATATTGCTAGTCATTCTTTCATGTATCAATCCAAACTTGTATAAACATGATTTAAGGGACTTTGGACAGTCCATACATCATTCAAAACTTTTCCATACTCACGGCCAAACAGCACACACAACACTACAATTTCTATTTCACAATTTTCCAACTTAATTACAACGACAACAACACGTTTACAACATTACTTATGCGATTAGCGGAACTGTTTCAGCATCATATTTATTCTTATAACAGCCCACAAACCATTTCAATTTCAACTTGAATCATTAAGCTTCACTTTCACTACACGTTCATAGCAACAATCAATATTCAACATTCACTAATTTGCTTCTAACCTCAAAACAGTCCACTGTTTTGGACTGCTTGCGTACTTCAATTTGATTTGTTTCTTTAACACCTAAATTCACATATTCAACATACATACAATATACCACAATGTTCATAACAACAACAATCAAAACTTGGCACAAAGCAGTCCATAAGTTCCCCTCAAACAGCCCCTTTACACGGCTTCAACACAACTATAACAACTTCATGATTTTCATCCATTCATCCAAACCACAACACATTCAATCCATTTCCAATACATGTACAAGGAGATTAAACATGATTCCATTAAAGCCTACAACACATGGCTCATTTAAACCTTTTTAGAAAACAGTCCATTACCACAACATGTCCAAAACAGTCCAATAACATGTCCAAAACAGTCCCTAAACAATGTTCGGAATTCTTGCAAACATTTACGAACATACTAAGCAAACCACCTATGATTCTTACACATTATTTCATGCCTTCTTTTCATATATTTTCAGTAGGTTATGACCAGCTATCCACAAGACAAATACAACATCAATTCATACACAACTAAACTACATCGTCATTTCTATAATCCATACAACAACTCACAAACGATTTTAGTTTCAACTCCAACCATTAAACACCTTCATTTCCATCATGAAATTCATGATAATAACAATCAAAATATCAAGTAAAAACAGTTCACTAACTCCCTCACAAAACAGTCCAATACCAACATACAACATCATAAACCAACTTCTACAATCTTTGTTCCTTTACATATGTTGACACCCATTCAATTCACCAACAATACATACAAAATGAAACCAACCATGGCTTCATCAACACTCACGGCTCACTCACTACTTCAACAACAACAACAATCCAACAATCAACATGCATGAACTATACATTCAAATCGTTATGGAACACAAGAACAATAAGCATTCTTACCTTGTAACTAATTCCTTCAATCGGCTAGCCCCTCAAACTCTCTTCTTGAAATTTAACACTTGTTCTTGCTACCCCAATGAATGCTACACGTTATTATGCACCTATAATGGAGTTTAATTGATTGTAAAACTGATTTTTGGAGCAATTTGGAGCAGCTCATTCTCGGCCAACTTGTAGCCGAGACCCTCTCTTTCTATGACTAAGTTTTCTAACTTTGTAAAATGAAGAAATGAGTTGCTTAGTGGTGTATGAATCAGAATTTTGCCTTATATATTCCTTCCATGATTTGGACATGTGTCCCACTCAAGTTTTTGGGTCAATAATCTTTGACCATTGCACAATATGCACGGCTGAACATGGCTAAGAAAAGATGGGCAGATTTTTGTTCCCAATCCCACTTAGTACTCCATTTATCATTAGTTTAATCCCACTTTTCTATTAATTCTTCCATGCCAAACGAAATTTGTAGATAATTTGTAACTTGAAACAAAATTGGAAGTTAAAATCTCCACTTTGTACCCTAAACTAATCTTGTCTTAACTTGTCGCGTTTATTTTAAAACGTCCAATGTATGAAAATTACGGGATGTAACATCCTCTCTCCCTTTTGAACATTCGTCCCCGAATGTCAAACTAACCATACGGGTCTTACAACCAGTTCGGGGGAATTTCTTTTACAGTTACTTCAAACAGTTCATACATCAATCAACATAATAAATTAAAGAGTCGAAATTACCTGTACCGGCGTCTGGTGGCGCCTCTTGATCCTGTCCACGGGTCAACACATATAGGCGGTTCGATGGACCGCCAAAACTGGGGGCTCCGCCACGGCCTCTGCCATGGCCTGCTGGAGTCGGCGTGCCCCGCCCCATCGGGCGCATAGCTACGGGAGGTGAAGACGAACCGGCAACTGACCCAGTAGGCTGAACTGCTCCCCCTGTACTGCCCCTGAGTGGACAATCTCTCTTAAAGTGGCCCTGCTGGCCACAGGTAAAGCAAGCACCTGTGGCACGATGACATTCTCTCCCCGGATGGCGTACCCTACAGTGAGGGCATCGGGGTAGGGGCGGCCTCCACTGGCTGGAACCTAGGTCCATCTGTGAGCCCGAAGCCCGGGAGCTCTGACCTGTCTCTAAATACCCCGCACCATCTGGGCTCCAACCGGTGAACTGTGGAGGTGTACTCTGTGCTGGCTGGGGAGGGTATCTGCTCTGCTGCTGCTGAGGCTGTCTGCCTCGCGACTCCCCAGAATATCCTGCGGTCCTGGACCTCTTGGGCTGACCCCTGTCATAATCCCTGTCAGGCTGACGCCCTCGGTGCCGTTCCTCCATACTTTTGGCGTGGGCCTGTAAACGAGCAATGGTCATCCCTGTCTGGGCCGCTAACACAGTGCAACTATCCATCAAGTACGGGTCCAGCCCTATCACATACCGATGTACCCGGTCAGTCATATCAGCTACATAAGCAGGCGCGTATCTAGCCAGCGAATCAAACTCCAAACTATACTCCCGGACACTCCTGCCCCTCTACTTCAATAGCAGGAATCTGTCTACCCTGGCCCGCCTCATCTCCGGAGGCAGAAAATGGGCAAGAAAAGCCTCAGTAAATTCATCCCATACCGCTGAGGGAGCACCCTCACCCCTAGACAGCTGCCAAGACTCATACCAATTAGCTGCCACGTCGTGTAACTGATATGACGCCAGTTCAACCGACTCTGTCTCAGTGGCACTAATATATCACAGGGTACGCTGCATCTGTCGAATGAACTCCTGAGGGTCCTCTGCGGGCTTTGACCCAAAAAACTCTGGTGGGCTACAAAGTAGAAAATCACGAGCCCTCTGACTATCGCGTCGGTCAACACGATCATCCCCTACTCCCCGTCTGTGGGTCTGCCCCGCTACCAACTGAGTCAATAACTGAACTGTTTCTCGCAGGGTCCCATCATCCGCCCTTGGCTGGGGGGCTGGAGGTACAGGTACTGGTGCCGCGGGAGCTGGCGGTGGAGCCGCCCCCCGTGTTGCAGCCGTGGCTGCTCCAAATCCCTCAGATACTGGTGGCGTAGCAGAGCTGGCTATCGAAAGCACAATATCAGGCTCAATCTGGGCACGAGCCCTAGTAGTCACCTGAGTTCGGCTTGTCTCACCTACCGCTGTAGACTTGCCCTCCTGGGCAGCTGTGGCCTTCCTCGGAGGCATCGCTGAAAATATAAGAATTCGTCAGAGAAGAATCATCCTGATAACACAGCTCTATCGCACGATCTAAGATAAGAAGAAAAGATAACACCCTAAATGCCCTGTAGCCTCCTGTTCATAGATGTGGTGCACAACACACCGATAAACAAGACTCTACTAGACACGGTCTGTAGACACTCCAAGGACGAATTGCTTTGATACCACTTCTGTCACGACCCAACCCCGTAGGCCGTGACTAGTGCCCGAATTGGACACTCATATTGCCTGATAACTGTAATCATTTATAACTAGTATGTCATGAACTTATTTGTATAAAAAGGTATGGTGTTGTTTTGAAGCTGTCAAAATTTTTGTATGTCGAAGGTATCTGTCTCCTGAGGAGTTACAATTTTTAAACAACAACATATATCTTTCTACGCAAGCCGATAAGGCTGCCACGATATGTATCATACCAAACATACATATATATGCAAGCCGACAAGGCTGCCATTACGAATGGGTACGCCCCAAACATAAGTCATAGTCATACAACGCATCAACAACTACATACAGACCCACAAAGATGTCCACAGACCTCTAAGAGTAATGACTGTATCATATGGCGGGACAGGGCCCCGCCGTACCCAATTTAACACATATGAATACAACACAAGGGAGTTATACCACAAGCTAGCTCCGGAACAAAGGAGCGGTCCAAAATAGCTGAATAGGTACCCTAAGCTGACGGATCTCCAAAATAAGCGTCTGTACCTGCGGGCATGAACGCAGCCCCCCGAAGAAAGGGGGTCAGTACGGAGTATGTACTGAGTATGTAAAGCATGAAATATAGTAAATAGAAACATATCTGAAGTGAGTAGCATAAGATTCAGTACAAAGACCAAAAATCCCAAGACTTACTTGTCACATAATTCATCATAAGTTTTAGTAATCATAACAAGGTAGTCATATCATATGTAAGTACATATATATCGTGTCCCGCCCCTTTTGTAAGGGACTCGGTAAGTAAAATCATATTATAATCATACATATATATAACGTGTCCCGGCCCTTTAATAAGGGACTCGGTAAGTAAAATCATATTATAATCATACATATATATAACATGTCCCGGCCCTTTAATAAGGGACTCGGTATTAAAATCATAGCCTCACAAACATAAACATATACACATATACACATATACACCTATACACCTACCGCGGCCAAGTATCCAGCGGTCAATATCACACATATACACATATACACCTATACACCTACCGCGGCCAAGTGATGTTATATCCCGTGTTTTCACACGTTTGGAAAGACTTGAATTATAATGGATTCTTGAGATATAAGGTCAAATTTGATATTTTATTGATCATAGGAGTTATGCATGAAAGAATAGAGTCATGAAAGTGTTGGACAAGGCTAAGGGCAATTTTGGAATTTTGGAAATTAGTTTCGGGAATTACAAAATATGATTCATAAGTTATTGGGCTCAAAAATTGTAATAGAATTGAGGCCCAAAATGGGGAGCTTGGCCGGCCACCAAGGCCTTGATCCAAGCCCATTTTACTTGGTCATGTGCTTGGTCATGTGACCAAGTCTTCATATTATATACATAAGAAGATTCAAGACATTAGAAGACAAGAACAAACAAAGCAAAAATAAGAAAGAAAAAGGAGAGGGTTTCGGGTTTGAGGGGCAAAAATAGCCACAAAAAATATTGCTCCAAAAATTTATTTCTTGTTGATTCCCTACTAAGTCAAGGTTCCTTTGTAACTTGGTGTAGTTGGATTGGAGTGGGGAGCATTAGAATCACCAAAGTAATCATACCTCCAAGTGAAGAAGACTTGAAGAAAAGGTAAGAATTTCTACCTTTTTATTGTGTTATGAAGTTTTGATTGTGTTGTAGTATATAGAAATGTGTTGATTATATGGAAAAATGGAAGTTTGTAATGTGGGTTTGGAATTGGAGGTGTAGCCGTGTGTATATATATGTTGTATAGCCAAAATGTATAGAATTCATGTTATATTCTAGTTGTGATTGTGATGAAATGCGTATGGGAATTGAAAGTTGGATGAATTTAGTTGATATGGAAAAATAAGCATATGGCCGTGTGGTATATTGCATTTGGAATAGAAATGAATTAAGTTGTTTAGTGTATTGGAGTGTTGTTGTAATGCTTGATATGTAAATGAAGTTAGAATGATATAAGTTTGTATTGAATTGGAATGTAGAAACTTATGTCGTTTTAGTATGATTTTCCGACATTAAGGAAATGAAGTTGTTTGGTTGTGAATTATGGTGATCGTTGATGAATTTGGAAGTTGGAAACTTGTTATGAAGTTGGATGCCTAAGATTTGATGTTTTGCATAAGTTATGATTTTGGCGGAAAGTTGTATATTATGTATATCGAATGTATATCTTAAGGCAAACGATATGAAATGTATCTAAAACTATATGGTGATGATCTTGATTGTCCCGAGGCGGGCCCACTATTTCCGGTTTCGCCCTTAACGTGCTAAAGCTTTTTTTTCAAGCGATTTTTAAAAGAAATGTTTTGATTACCCTACTAATCGCTTAACGAATATTGTTTTAAATATTCTATTAAATATTATAAATTATTTTGACACTCGGAATGACTTCAGGAAGGTTATGTTTCTGTAATTTATTATGAGGTCTGAGATACATTTATTATGATTCCGTCCGACTCCAGTGGATTTGTTTGGCTTTGATACGCTTCATTGAGTCTTTGAAAACATTTGTGATATTTTTAAATTGCATTAGTCTCTCACTACTCCATTCGTGGATGTCCCAATGTTTCCCACACTGAGCCCGGGCCAGGATATGTTGTCAAGCGTGATTCTCTGCATTGTTCGCCGCGCCCCGATGTGAGGGGGCGAGGTATACGCGTACATGGGTCTGTGGAGTATGATGTGCCATGTCCGCCTATTCTGATCTGATCTGTTATGGCCATTTTGATATGACATTTTATGATACGGGGCCACGCCCCTTTTTCTGATTCCTCTGTATTGTGGCACCAGTGTCGGGAAGGTGACCACGTTCTGTCTGCCGAGTCCCGTGGCAGGGGTCGGATATGATATGACATATGTTTCTGTACACATTCTGTCTGTTTTGGAAATATGCATTTGACACTCTGGATTTTGTACTCATTTTCTGAAATCATTATGATTTGACTTCTGTGATTCCGCTTTACATATTCAGTACATATTTCGTACTGACCCCCTTTCTTCGGGGGCTGCGTTTTCATGCCGCATAGGTACAGACGACAGGTTCGCTGATCCATCTGTTTAGGATCCCACTTCTGCTATTTTGGGGCGCTCTCTTCTTCAGAGCCCATCTTTTGGTACAGTCTGTCACTGCTATCTGGATATGTACTTTGTTCTGGGTATGACGGGGCCCTGTCCCGTCTTATGATTATGATATGTTCCGTAGAGGTCTGTGGATACATCTGTGTGGGTTCTGTACATATGTTTGGGATACTTTGTTATATGATGGCCTTATCGGCCTATGTGTGCCAAGTCTGCTTTTTCTGCTAAATTCTATAGCATCCGCTAATATTATTACTATATTATTCTGTTAATATACTAATTTGGGTATCGGGTACATATAGGTGCCCAGCTCGGGCACTGGTCGCGGCCCACGGGGTTGGGTCCTGACAAAAGTGGTATCAGTGCGGTTCGTCCTCGGAATATCCACAGACCGTGTCTAGTAGAGTCATGTTTATCGGTGTGTTGTGCACCACGCCTATAGACAGGAGGCTACAGGGCATTCAGGATACTACCCTTCTTTCTGTCTTAGATCGTGCGATAGAGCTGTGTTATCAGGATGACCCCTCCCTAACGAGTGGCTATATTTGCAGATATGCCTCCAAAAACGACAACAGCGGCCCAAAAGGCCAAGTCAGCAGCCTTGGGAGAGACTAGCCGGGTCCAGAGGATTACCAGGGCCCAGGCAAATATTGCTCCGGAGACTTTGCCCCAGACAGAAGGTTCTTCTACACCGCCACTCGTGGAGGAGATTGGGGCAGCCGTAGCTGCAGATCGAGGGGCGGCTCCACCGCCAGCTCCCGCAGTTCCAGTACCTGAGCCTCCAGCTCCACGGCCAGGCACAGAGGATCAGTCTATGAGGGAGGCAGTCTAGTTGCTGACTAGACTTGTGGCAGGGCAGGTTTAGGGGCATGGACTGGGAGGTGACCGGGCAGTCAGACGTGATAGTTCGAGAGCCCGTGAGTTTTTGACTTGTAGTCCTCCAGAGTTCTTCGGGACAAAGCCCGAGGAGGATCCTGAGGAGTTTATCAGGAAGATGCGACGCACTCTAGATTTGATTAATGCTTCCGAGACAGAGTCAGTCGCGTTAGCTTCGTACCGGTTATATGATGTGGCGGCAAACTGGTACGAGTCATGGGGGCTATCCAGAGGGGACGGCGCTCCTCCAGCAGTTTGGGGCGATTTTTCTCAGGCATTTCTTGGACATTTTCTGCCCCCAGAGTTGCGACGAGCCAGATCTGATAGATTATAATTATTGAGGCAGAAGGGCCGCAGTGTCCGGAACTATAGTTTGGAGTTTGATTCCTTGGCCCGATATGCACCTTCTGTGGTGGCTACTATGGCGGACCGGATGCACAGATATATTGTGGGGCTGGACCGGTATTTTGTTGATAGCTGTTTAGTATTGGCTGCTCAGCCCGGTATGGACATTGCCCGTATTCAGGCCCACGCCCAGGGCATGGAGGATCGGGGCAGAGGAGGACACCAGCCTGACAGGAGCCAGGATCGGAGACAGCCCAAGAGGGCCAGGTCA
Source organism: Lycium barbarum (assembly GCF_019175385.1). Lineage (NCBI taxonomy): Eukaryota > Viridiplantae > Streptophyta > Magnoliopsida > Solanales > Solanaceae > Lycium > Lycium barbarum. Next base: position 73,507,197 of record NC_083342.1, read on the forward strand.
TCTGGAGATTTTCGGGGCAGACAGCCCCAACAGCCGCAGCAGCCTAGCAGATTTTCATCTCAGCCGGCGCAGAGCGCACCTCCCCAGCCTACAGGTCGCAGGTTCGATAGCCCAGGGTATTCAGGAGCAGGCCAGAGCTCCAGGGCTTTAGGTTCGCGGACAGATAGGGGTTCTGGTCAGATGAGGCCACCCAGGGTTCAGTGTTCTTTTTGCGGCAGATACCATACGGGAGAGTGCTACAGAGCCACCGGTGCGTGCTTTTCTTGTGGCCGTCAGGGCCATTCTGTGAGAGATTGCCCGTATAAGGGTAGTTCGGGTGGTGCAGCGCAGCCTACCGGATCAGCCGCTGGGTCTTCATCTTCGTCAGTGGCTATGCGCCCTACGGGGCAGGGTTTTCCAGCACCAGCGGGTCGCGGCAGAGGCCGTGGTGGAGCTTCTGGTATTAGCGGTCCTTCGAACCGCATTTATGCTTTGGCCAGCCGCCAGGATCAGGAGGCATCTCCTAATGTCGTTACAGGTACTTTATTGGTCTTCTCTCGGTCTGTGTATGCACTAATTGATCCAGGTTCGACTTTATCATATATTTCGCCCCTTGTTGCTAGTAAAATTGGTATTATGTCTGAACCTATAGAGCCATTTGAGGTAGCCACACCGATAGGGGACTTTATTGTAGCGAAACAGGTTTATAAAGACTGTTCTGTGATTATATGTGGCTGAGATACTAAGGCAGATCTAGTAGAGTTAGATATGACTGAATTTGATGTTATTATGGGTATGGATTGGCTAGCTTCCTGTTATGCTAATGTTGACTGCCAGAATAAGGTGGTTCGCTTCCAGTTTCCCGGGGAGCCAGCTATAGAATGGGCTGGTAATACCGCATCGCCGAAAGGTAAGTTTATTTCATACCTTAAGGCAAAGAAAATGATTAGAAAGGGTTATATCTATCATCTGGTACGAGTGTAAGACTTGGACGCAGAGACGCCGACACTTCAGTCAGTCCCCGTGATTAATGAGTTTCCAGATGTTTTCCCCGACGAGCTTCCAGGTCTTCCTCCAGAGCGGGAAATAGATTTCTCTATTGATTTACTCCCAGGCACTCAGCCTATCTCGATTCCTCCGTACAGAATGGCGCCTGCAGAATTAAAGGAGTTGAAAGAGCAGCTGAAGGATTTGTTAGATAAGGGATTCATCAGACCCAGTACTTCGGCTTGGGGAGCCCCGGTATTATTTGTGCGTAAGAAGGACGGGTCGCTGCGTATGTGTATTGATTATCGGCAGCTGAATAAGGTAACTATAAAGAATAAATACCCCCTCCCCAGGATTGATGATTTGTTTGACCAGCTGCAGGGCGCTAAGTGTTTTTCGAAGATAGATCTTCGATCCGGCTACCACCAGGTACGAGTACGAGAGGCCGATATCCCTAAGACAGCTTTCCGGACCCGATATGGCCATTATAAGTTCAGGGTTATGTCTTTTGGGCTTACTAATGCCCCCGCAATATTCATGGATTTGATGAACCGGGTATTCAGGCCATTCTTGGATATGTTCGTAATTGTATTCATTGATGATATCCTGGTTTATTCTCGGTCTGAGGCGGAGCACGCAGATCATCTGAGATCGGTATTAGGGGTACTCCGGCATCAGAAATTATATGCAAAATTTTCTAAGTGTGAATTCTGGCTGTCTTCAGTGGCTTTCTTGGGGCATATTATTGCAGCTGATGGTGTCCGGGTGGACACACAGAAGATTGAGGCCGTGAAGAATTGGCCCAGACCTACGACGCCCACAGAGGTACGCAGTTTCCTGGGGTTAGCAGGTTATTACAGGAGGTTTGTGGAGAAGTTTGCTTCGATTTCAGCGCCTTTGACAAGGCTGACTCAGAAGGGATCTAAGTTCCAGTGGTCTGACGCTTGTGAACGGAGCTTCCAGTTGCTGAAGGAGAAGCTGACTTCAGCCCCAGTTCTGACTCTTCCAGAGGGACCGGACGGGTATGTTATTTATTGTGACGCTTCTGGCATGGGGTTGGGCTGTGTATTGATGCAGCACGGCAGAGTTATAGCGTATGCTTCCCGGCAGCTCAAAAAGCATGAGAAGAATTATCCTACCCACGATCTGGAGCTCGCAGCGGTAATTCATGCTCTGAAGATATGGAGACACTATTTATATGGCGTTCATGTGGATATCTATACTGATCATAAGAGTCTCCAGTATATTTTCAGACAGAGAGAGCTTAATTTGCGGTAGCGGAGGTGGCTGGAGCTTCTGAAAGATTATGACGTGGATATTCTGTATCATCCGGGTAAGGCTAATGTTGTTGCAGATGCGCTCAGTCGGAAGTCTATGGGCAGTTTGGCCAATTTACAGCCAGACAGGAGAGAGATAGCCCGTGATATTCAGCAATTGGCTAGTCTCGGGGTTCGTTTGGCCGATTCTGGAGATACACAGATTTCTGTTCGAGGGGTTTCTGAGTCATCCATCAGGGACGATATTAAAAGGCGTCAATACGAAGATCCTGTCTTAGCTCGGTACAGGGACACAGCCTATGATAAGGAGAGGACTCCGTTCGAGTTTTCACCGGACGGCACTTTGTTATACAGAGACAGGCTGTGTGTACCTGATATTGCAGGCCTTCGGCAGCAGGTTATGAGCGAGGCACATTATGCTCGCTACTCGGTCCATCCTGGGTCTACAAAGATGTATCATGATCTTCGATGCTTATACTGGTGGAACGGCATGAAGCGGGATATTGTAGAGTTCGTCGCCCAGTGCCCTAATTGTCTGCAGGTCAAGATTGAGCATCAGAAGCCGGGTGGACTGTTGCAGGAGATGGAAATCCCGACTTGGAAGTGGGAGGTTATTAATATGGACTTCATTACAGGTTTGCCTCGCACTCCACGGAAGTATGATTCCATCTGGGTCGTTGTTGATAGGCTGACGAAATCAACCCATTTTCTTCCCGTCAGGACTACTTATTCCGCCGAGGATTATGCCAGGCTCTATATTAAGGAGATTGTGAAGCTTCACGGAGTTCCTCTATCTATTATTTCTGACAGAGGCGCCCAGTTTACGGCGCATTTCTGGAGGTCTTTTCATGAGGGACTAGGGACTCAGGTGAGTCTGAGCACAGCATTTCATCCTCAGAGCGACGGACAGGCCGAGCGCACTATACAGACGCTGGAGGATATGTTGCGGGCCTGCGTTATTGATTTCAGAGGCAGCTGGGATGATCACTTGCCATTGATTGAGTTCGCATATAATAATAGTTACCATTCCAGCATCCAGATGGCTCCATACGAGGCTTTATATGGCAGGAAATACAGATCGCCGATCGGCTGGTTTGATATTGGCGAGTCAGAGTTGATTGGCCCATATATGGTCCAGCAGGCCGTGGACAAGGTGAAGCTTATTTGAGAGCGACTGTTGGCAGCCCAGAGTCGACAGAAGTCATACGCAGAGAGACGACGTCGACCGTTGGAGTTTCAGGTAGGCAATTGGGTATTTCTGAAGGTATCGCCTATGAAAGGCGTGATGCAGTTCGGCAGAAAGGGTAAGCTCAGTCCGCGTTATATTGGGCCTTATCAGATTGTTCGGAAAGTTGGAAATGTCGCCTATGAGTTAGATTTGCCATCTGATTTGGAAGCGGTACATCCGGTATTTCACGTCTCTATGCTTCGTAAATGCATTGGAGACCCTTCCAGAGTATTCCCTGCTGATGATATTCAGGTGACGGAGCAGTTATCGTACGAGGAGCAGCCCGTATCTATCTTGGATCGTTAGGTAAGGAGGCTCCGGAATAAAGATGTGGCCTCCGTTAAGGTACTGTGGCGGAATGATAACCGGGAGGAAATGACCTGGGAGTCTGAGGAAGAAATGAAGAAGAAATATCCTCATCTGTTCCCTATGCCCACAGGTAACCTTAAATTCCTGTTTAAATTTATTTCAATATCAATCGTATGTCCTATGTGTTGTCTATGATCAGAAACTCCCCCAAAGTATTTTCCAACCCTATGAGATTAATTTTACATTCGAGGACGAATGTTCTAAAGGGGGGGAGGATGTTATATCCCGTGTTTTCACACGTTTGGAAAGACTTGAATTATAATGGATTCTTGAGATATAAGGTCAAATTTGATATTTTGTTGATCATAGGAGTTATGCATGAAAGAATAGAGTCATGAAAGTGTGGGACAAGGCTAATGGCAATTTTGGAATTTTGGAAATTAGTTTCGGGAATTACAAAATATGATTCATAAGTTATTGGGCTCAAAAATTGTAATAGAATTGAGGCCCAAAATGGGGAGCTTGGTCGGCCACCAAGGCCTTGATCCAAGCCCATTTTACTTGGTCATGTGCATGGTCATGTGACCAAGTCTTCATATTATATACATAAGAAGATTCAAGACATTAGAAGGCAAGAACAAACAAAGCAAAAATAAGAAAGAAAAAGGAGAGGGTTTCGGGTTTGAGGGACAAAAATAGCCACAAAAAATATTGCTCCAAAAAATTATTTCTTGTTGATTCCCTACTAAGTCAAGGTTCCTTTGTAACTTGGTGTAGTTGGATTGGAGTGGGGAGCATTAGAATCACCAAAGTAATCATACCTCCAAGTGAAGAAGACTTGAAGAAAAGGTAAGAATTTCTACCTTTTTATTGTGTTATGAAGTTTTGATTGTGTTGTAGTATATAGAAATGTGTTGATTATATGGAAAAATGGAAGTTTGTAATGTGGGTTTGGAATTGGAGGTGTAGCCGTGTGTATATATATGTTGTATAGCCAAAATGTATAGAATTCATGTTATATTCTAGTTGTGATTGTGATGAAATGCATATGGGAATTGAAAGTTGGATGAATTTAGTTGATATGGAAAAATAAGCATATGGCCGTGTGGTATATTGCATTTGGAATAGAAATGAATTAAGTTGTTTAGTGTATTGGAGTGTTGTTGTAATGCTTGATATGTAAATGAAGTTAGAATGATATAAGTTTGTATTGAATTGGAATGTAGAAACTTATGTCGTTTTAGTATGATTTTCTGACATTAAGGAAATGAAGTTGTTTGGTTGTGAATTATGGTGATCGTTGATGAATTTGGAAGTTGGAAACTTGTTATGAAGTTGGATGCCTAAGATTTGATGTTTTGCATAAGTTATGATTTTGGCGGAAAGTTGTATATTATGTATATCGAGTGTATATCTTAAGGAAAACGATATGAAATGTATCTAGAACTATATGGTGATGATCTTGATTGTTGTTGAATGTGAAATTATTGATATTGGTGAAAGTTTGGGTTAGAATGAAGGTTATGTCAACTTGTGAGAAAAATGACTAGTTGAAGGATATTTGTGTTTTTAATGATTCATTGTTGATATTGATGTTGTCGTTTGGGTTGTTGTTGATGATTTATAGCCGAGTTGAATTCTCGGGGTGCTATATGTATAGGGGAAGTGCTGCCGAAATTTCGGTAGCCAAATATGCATTAAGTTAAGACTTTGATTTTCATAGCTTACAATTGGTAAACTTGACCAATTGCAGTTTTTCGACGAAACGGGAAGTGAGTTTGGAAAGGCTTAAGGAGCGTGAAAGGTATGTAAAGCAACCCCAATTCTTCCCTTGGCATGCCCTTAGTGTGTTAGGGTCGGATCCGGGCCTCGAAGGACCTCTTGGCCCTCGGAATCCGCAAAAGAAAATTTCAGTTTTTCCTTCAGTAGAATTGAACCGTTTTTATACGCTATTTCTTGAAATTATGCAACTTTGCTCCAAATTACTTGGAAAGTCATAGAATGTCTGTATAACCTTTTTAGGTGGTACCATAAGCTTAGAGGGCATGATTTGAGCCCGCCGCCTTATTTGTCCCGAGGCGGGCCCACTATTTCCGGTTTCGCCCTTAACGTGCTAAAGCTTCCTTTTCAAGCGATTTTTAAAAGAAATGTTTTGATTACCCTACTAATCGCTTAACGAATATTGTTTTAAATATTCTATTAAATATTATAAATTATTTTGACACTCGGAATGACTTCAGGAAGGTTATGTTTCTGTAATTTATTATGAGGTCCGAGATACATTTATTATGATTCCGTCCGACTCCAGTGGATTTGTTTGGCTTTGATACGCTTCATTGAGTCTTTGAAAACATTTGTGATATTTTTAAATTGCATTAGTCTCTCACTACTCCATTCGTGGATGTCCCAATGTTTCCCACACTGAGCCCGGGCCAGGATATGTTGTCAAGCGTGATTCTCTGCATTGTTCGCCGCGCCCCGATGTGAGGGGACGAGGTATACGCGTACATGGGTCTGTGGAGTATGATGTGCCATGTCCGCCTATTCTGATCTGATCTGTTATGGCCATTTTGATATGACATTTTATGATACGGGGCCACGCCTCTTTTTCTGATTCCTCTGTATTGTGGCACCAGTGTCGGGAAGGTGACCACGTTCTGTCTGCCGAGTCCCGTGGCAGGGGCCGGATATGATATGACATATGTTTCTATACACATTCTGTCTGTTTTGGAAATATGCATTTGACACTCTGGATTTTGTACTCATTTTCTGAAATCATTATGATTTGACTTCTGTGATTCCGCTTTACATATTCAGTACATATTTCGTACTGACCCCCTTTCTTCGGGGGCTGCGTTTTCATGCCGCGCAGGTACAGACGACAGGTTCGCTGATCCATCTGTTTAGGATCCCACTTCTGCTATTTTGGGGCGCTCTCTTCTTCAGAGCCCATCTTTTGGTACAGTCTGTCACTGCTATCTGGATATGTACTTTGTTCTGGGTATGACGGGGCCCTGTCCCGTCTTATGATTATGATATGTTCCGTAGAGGTCTGTGGATACATCTGTGTGGGTTCTGTACATATGTTTGGGATACTTTGTTATATGATGGCCTTATCGGCCTATGTGTGCCAAGTCTGCTTTTTCTGCTAAATTCTATAGCATCCGCTAATATTATTACTATATTATTCTGTTAATATACTAATTTGGGTATCGGGTACGTATAGGTGCCCAGCTCGGGCACTGGTCGCGGCCCACGGGGTTGGGTCGTGACATATCCAGCGGTCAATATCACACATATACACATATACACCTACCGCGGCCAAGTATCCAGCGGTAAATATCACACATACCGCGGTCAAGTATCCTGCGGCAACATCACACATACAAATACCGCGGCCAAGAATCCAGCGGCGATACCACACATATGCAATTCATCTTCGGTTCTCTGTTTTTTTTTGAAATCTCATTACTAACTATAGCAAGGAACATCTCAGATTTTATGTACATGCGTACTTTAATCATGGTGTAACTTTGAGATCAAGTATGTCTCTAGTTGTGCAAATATTCAAGAGTAGGAACTTCTATGCATCATTCATTAGTCAATCATATAATAAACTCATGACAATAACATTACAGAATGAAAAGGATCACAAATCATGTTTGGAACTAGAGAGTAGAATTTACCCCAAGGTTCATATCATTTCATACTTACGTCTAGGACATGCCAAGAAAAGAAAGGAATAGGCCTTACAAACCTTTGGCGTTTAGTCGTATAATAACTTGTACTTGCTGCCCAATGGTACTTATCCTATATCAAGATATCACAAGCTATGATTAGTTTACGAGGGAATTCGATACGTATTTTGACACTCACAATCCCTTTCTAACATTTAGACGATGTTTCGTTCGCATTCAAACCAACTAGTGCTACAAGCTAATATTGCTAGTCATTCTTTCATGTATCAATCCAAACTTGTATAAACATGATTTAAGGGACTTTGGACAGTCCATACATCATTCAAAACTTTTCCATACTCACGGCCAAACAGCACACACAACACTACAATTTCTATTTCGCAATTTTCCAACTTCAATTACAACGACAACAACACGTTTACAACATTACTTATGCGATTAGCGGAACTGTTTCAGCATCATATTTATTCTTATAACAGCCCACAAACCATTTCAATTTCAACTTGAATCATTAAGCTTCACTTTCACTACACGTTCATAGCAACAATCAATATTCAACATTCACTAATTTGCTTCTAACCTCAAAACAGTCCACTGTTTTGGACTGCTTGCGTACTTCAATTTGATTTGTTTCTTTAACACCTAAATTCACATATTCAACATACATACAATATACCACAATGTTCATAACAACAACAATCAAAACTTGGCACAAAGCAGTCCATAATTTCCCCTAAAACAGCCCCTTTACACGGCTTCAACACAACTATAACAACTTCATGATTTTCATCCATTCATCCAAACCACAACACATTCAATCCATTTCCAATACATGTACAAGGAGATTAAACATGATTCCATTAAAGCCTACAACACATGGCTCATTTAAACCTTTTTAGAAAACAGTCCATTACCACAACATGTCCAAAACAGTCCAATAACATGTCCAAAACAGTCCCTAAACAATGTTCGGAATTCTTGCAAACATTTACGAACATACTAAGCAAACCACCTATGATTCTTACACATTATTTCATGCCTTCTTTTCATATATTTTCAGTACGTTATGACCAGCTATCCACACGACAAATACAACATCAATTCATACACAACTAAACTACATCGTCATTTCTATAATCCATACAACAACTCACAAACGATTTTAGTTTCAACTCCAACCATTAAACACCTTCATTTCCATCATGAAATTCATGATAATAACAATCAAAATATCAAGTAAAAACAGTTCACTAACTCCCTCACAAAACAGTCCAATACCAACATACAACATCATAAACCAACTTCTACAATCTTTGTTCCTTTACATATGTTGACACCCATTCAATTCACCAACAATACATACAAAATGAAACCAACCATGGCTTCATCAACACTCACGGCTCACTCACTACTTCAACCACAACAACAATCCAACAATCAACATGCATGAACTATACATTCAAATCGTTATGGAACACAAGAACAATAAGCATTCTTACCTTGTAACTAATTCCTTCAATCGGCTAGCCCCTCAAACTCTCTTCTTGAAATTTAACACTTGTTCTTGCTACCCCAATGAATGCTACACGTTATTATGCACCTATAATGGAGTTTAATTGCTTGGAAAACTGATTTTTGGAGCAATTTGGAGCAGCTCATTCTCGGCCAACTTGTAGCCGAGACCCTCTCTTTCTATGACTAAGTTTTCTAACTTTGTAAAATGAAGAAATGAGTTTCTTAGTGGTGTATGAATCAGAATTTTGCCTTATATATTCCTTCCATGATTTGGACATGTGTCCCACTCAAGTTTTTGGGTCAATAATCTTTGACCATTGCACAATATGCACGGCTGAACATGGCTAAGAAAAGATGGGCAGATTTTTGTTCCCAATCCCACTTAGTACTCCATTTATCATTAGTTTAATCCCACTTTTCTATTAATTCTTCCATGCCAAACGAAATTTGTAGATAATTTGTAACTTGAAACAAAATTGGAAGTTAAAATCTCCACTTTGTACCCTAAACTAATCATGTCTTAACTTGTCGCGTTTATTTTGAAACGTCCAATGTATGAAAATTACGGGATGTAACATTGTTCAGGTTTTCTATTCACTGAATCATTTATGCTGCGTACTAAACATCTCTGTAGGCTGGGTCACTTCTTTCTCTGTGCTTGTCTGCTTGTCTGTATCTGATGGAACATGTCTGTGAACCTGATTCATCTGCATTACCTACAACTGTCTCTGTGATCAGGTCTTTGGACTTGTTCAATGTGCACTGCATTCTTGCTTATTCGGACAACTAATCTCTTGTGTTTGGAACTTTTTCTTCATTCATCCAGATGTCTAGCTTTATTTAATCATTCTTGTGCATTCTTACATGTATCTAGACCTGGTTTATCTTCCTCATGGTATCGCTCATTGTTTTTCCATTTGTCAATCATCAAAACTCATATATGCATTAGTCTAGCTAATGCTAACAAAAATTCTTTTGAAGTACTATTGATAAGAAGTGTTAGCTAAGAGATGAAGAGGGAGATTGCTCCAAGTATAGATATCTAAGGTAGAGATTACTGAATAGTCAGCATGTAATGTTGATTCTAATAACTCATCACCGCCTATGCCTATTGAACAAAGGAGCAACATCAAGAATAATATTTGAGGTTATGTATAAAAGAAGTTCCAGGATTGTGGGGACTGAGATAAATTAGTGCATGTGTGATGCATGTGCTAGAAAGAACAAGGGAAGGAGATTGTTTATGATTAGAGGTAGTTGAGAAAGCATGAAGAAAATTACTCGACTCATAATCTAGAATTAGCAGCAGTTGTATATGCGCGAGAGGAATGGTGACGCTATTTATAGGGTGTTCATATGGGATTTTTTATCGATCACGAGAGTTTTCTGCATATCTTTAAGTAGAAAAAATGTAACTTGCGAATAGAGAAGATGACTTGAGTTATTAATGGATTATAATTGTGACATCTTACACATCCGGGAAAAGCTAATGTTGTGGCCACGCCGTAAATTACAGATCTATGGGAAGTTTAGCATGTTTGGGAATAGAAAAGAGAGAATTAGCCAAAGAGCTATGTCAGCTAGCGAGTTACGAGCCCGATTGTTGGACTCAGAAGATAGCAAAGTTGACATTTATAATACAGTAACATCATCTCTAGAAGTAGAGGTGAAAGAGTAATAGTATGAAAATCCCACTCCTTTGTAGCCTAAAGAAGAGGTTTAACATAGGAAAGTGACCGCCTTCAAGCTAACAGAAGATAGGGTCTTGAGGTACCGAGACCGTCTATGCGTCCCAGATATAGGGGGACTACGACATCAGATTATGTCAAAGGTACATTACTTCTATTATTTTGTTCATCCAAGATCAACTAAGATGTATCACGATATTAAAGAGATCTATAGGTAGAAATTAGATATTTCCTCACAAGATTGCCTGTGATATCATACGTATGCCTCCAATTTGAGTAATCCTTAATAGATTCATTAAATCAACCCACTTTTTATCAGTTAAAACTATTTATACAGTCGAAAATTACGCAAGTTATGCATTAAAGAAATAGTACAGCTACGTAGCGTTTCCAGAGGACCAGTTTACAGCTAACTTCTGGAGGTCCTTCCAAAACGGTTTGGGGATACAAGTAAATCTTAGTATGACTTTTTAGCCACAGACAGATGGCCAGGCAGAGTGCACGACTTAGACACTCGAGGATACATTACGAGTGCGCGTGCTAGATGTCATAGAGCTATCATTCCAACATTAGCATAGCTCCTTATGAGGCCACATGCAGATCCCCAATTGGGTGGTTCGAGAAAGGCGAATTATAGTTACTTGGACCCAATTAGGTTCATTAAGCTGTAGAGAAAGTAAAGCTAATTCAGAGGCAGTTATTAACATCCCAGAGCTGTCAAAAGATATATTCATATGTGTGACGACGTGACTTAGCGTTCCGCATTGATTATTGGGTATTCTTGAAAGTTTCGCCTACGAAAGGCATTACGAGATCTGACTAGAAAGTCAATCTTAGCCAAGGAAGCTTGGGCCATACATAATAAGTAGCATATGAGTAAAATTTACCGCTAAAGAGTTGACTCAAGGCTAACTTTTGGGTAAACAGACTTTTTTCAAAAATTCATCGATTTCGAGAGGTCCGGATGGTCATTTAGAACTTGTTTGCATATATGGTTCAGTTCCCAATGCACCCAGGTGCATTTTGGGACTTGGGTTGGGAAGTTGGAATTCAGGTATCGGGGGTTGACTCGATCAACGAGACCTTCGTTGGGAATTCTGAGGCCACGAGTACGTTCGTAGCGTGATTTTATGTGTGTCTATGTATGTGGTTTTTGAGCAGATGGCCTCAGGTATTAGTTGGAATTTCGGATTAGGATTGAGATTATTTGTGGCAAAATCTGTGCTGGTGTCCGTCGGGGCGGCACCATTACAGCCATAGCGGTGGTATTGGCCGATGTGGCAGCCCATGCTTTTGGAGGCCGACCGTCTCGGCTGTCTGAGAGGTCGTAGGGGCGGTCCCGCTGCCACCGTAACGGTATCGGGTCTGGTCTATTTCATTAATTGTGTATTAAAAGCCCTTAGTCCCTCATTTCTTACTATTCCGAAATCTGAGCTATTGGGAGCAAATCTAGGTTATTCTTTGTGGTAAGTCCTTCTAACCCCTTTGCTATTCCATTATCCCTAATCATCTTAGAATCCCTTCATTTTGATAGTTCATTAAGTGATTGAAGATTAAAGTGGGTTTAATGAATATTCTTTCTAGGCTTCTAAATCATGATTTGTTGGTTGGGTTTGCTTCTTTAAGCATTGAATTGATTATTAGAATCCTTTATTTCATAACTTCTTCCTAATGAGTGGCTAATTTATCGAATTGAAAGTTAGGGTTTATACCCAAATTTGGGGATTTTTCCTAGAATCCAAAATTGAGTGAATTGTTGATTATTCGAGCTTGCTTATGATGGGAATTGATCACCTAGAGGTTTAATTTCATGTTTGGACCTTCAGATTCCTAATTTCAGCCTTCTAGTTCATAAACCCTATTCCATAGGTTAGGGATTTGGGTCTTGAGTAGAAGTAGGGTTTGTTTGATGTTCTTCGTGATTCCAATGACATGATTTGAATATGCTTAGACTTTCTTGATCTCAAGGCTCAACGGAAAGGCTAAGGAGTGATTGTTGGTGATTGATACATCTTGGAAATTTCGTGTCATTCGCATTATGAGTAGACTAACTCAAGCCTAAAGTTGATATGAGGCCCTTATAATGTTGAGGAGGGTATTTTATAACTTTAAATGTGTACTTTAAGGTTTTGGAGTCACATGAAGCGGCAGAAGTAGGTTTGTTAAGAGATTGGAAGAATTGAGTCATGTTTTGGGAAGATTTCGTATCATTTGAGTTACAAATTGCTTAGCATTACTTCGAGGGGGGAGCTATAAGGCCCCTTATGTTTTTAATCAAGTTTTATACAAGTACCAAGAAGGTTCCATAAGGATTGGAGCTCAAACGAATCAAAAAGAACGCATCTTCGCGAAAGCGGGGAAACTGGGGTCATAAGCGGCCGCATACTCAGTATGCTGGACTGCATATGGGCAGAAAACTCCCCAAATTTGCAACCCTCACTTCCCATCCTCCTCCCTAAGGATAGGAAGGGAGATGCGGCCGCATATCTAATATGGTGAGCCGCATCTCCGCCGCAAAGTGATGCGGGGGAGCGATTTTGCCACCTTTTTAAATCCTAAAAGATCCCATTTTCATCTCAACCTCCCACACTTATTTCCCCACACTTCTAGAGAGTTATTGAAAGTTACATAAAACTCCAAACCTTTCCATATCATCAAGAGAGAAGATCAACATCAAAGCCCAAAGAGAATCCATGGAAGGTGATTGTTCTTGCTTCTCTTCAAAGTTGTGATAAACTTTGTCTTGAAAGGAGTTGGGGAAGGTGAAGTTCTTCTATACTAAGAGTATGATCTTCCCATTATTTACATGATTGATTTGATATAAAGGTTTAGTGACCCTTGGAAAGGTAAAGAATGAAATTGGAGAAGTCATAAATGTTAAAGTGAAGAAGATGACTATGAGATGAACTTAAAAAGGGGATTTTGGGTAAATTCGAGACTAAATTGAATATAACTTCTTGATTATGATATTGTGAATTTTATTATTGTTGTTTGGGAGTTTATTTTTAATATGGTGGAAGTTGACAAAATAGGGGAAATGCTGCCCAAAATTCGTTAGCTCGTTAATTGCACTAGTTTGAACTTAGAAGTGTTTTCGAGACTTAACCTTAGTGTGAATCCTCTTGAATGTAGATTTTGTGGAATTGGAGGAGAACGTTAGATATTTACGAAGACGTAAAGGTATGTAAGGCTAACCATTCTTTCTAAAGGCATGATTTCCTCGTCGTGAATTCATCGATGATGTTCATAATGTCTTACGTCCTACAGAATGCTAGAAGCTCATGAATACCAAAATTCTTAAGCTATTATTGATCAAAGCCCTTCATAGTGATGATGATAATTATGGTGATGACGTTACTTTTACTTATGATATATACGTATATAGTTATTTTATGATACTGAGCTTATGTAGCCGGGCATGATATCTATTGCATGTCCGCCACTTCAGATGGGTATGGACAACACCGATTTTGATGAGGTCGGGTATGGACAACACCGATTTTGATGAGGTCGGGTATGGACAACACCGAGCCCTATAGGGCCGGGTATGGGTGATACCGATCCTACATGGTTGGGTATGGTATAGCATATGTATATGTATGAAATGTTTCCTCTATAGAAAGGTTAAGTTTGCATAAAAAACATCTTAAAAAGTGTATGAGGTATAAATTGTTCGCTTTATCTTATGTTATCTTTATGTTTTCATCGTGTTACTATTGATGCCTTACATACTCAGTACATTCTTCGTACTGACGTCATTTTGCTTGTGGACGCTGTGTTCATATCCACAGGTAGACAGGGAGACAAACCAGACCTGTAGGCTTCTTCGTCAGTGATTGCATAGCAGTGCTCCTTTTGATCCGTAGCTACAGTAATTAGTATTATTCCTTGTACGTACCTATTTGGGCATGGCGGGGTCCTGTCCCATCTTTACGATATTACATACTCTTCATAGTGGCTCATAGACAGATGTGTATAGCTAGGTATTCCGTAGCCTTATCGGTTCACATTTTCTATATCATTTTGATAGCCTTGCCGGCTTAGTATTGATGTTTATATAAAGGTGTCTATGTTCGGAGGAACTTGTGTCTTTTTAGTTTTGATGATTAAGAGTTAGCCATGTGGCTCACATATTTATGATTACGAAAAGTATGTTGAGAGATGCTCGGTAGGTTAACTCCGGGTGCCCGTCATGGCCCTCCGGTTGGGTCATGAAAAAAGTGGTATCAGAGCAGTTCGCCCTAGGTTGTGTCTACGAGCCATGTCTAGTAGAGTCTTGTTTATGGGTGTGAAGTGTGCCACACTTTTAAATAGGAGGATGCGGGCATTTAGGAATGAATGACCCTCCTCTTCATCATAGATCGTGCGATAGAGCTATGATATAAGAATTTCCCTTTTCTTAACCGTGCATTATGTTTTCAACAATGCCTGTAAAGAGAAAAGCTATAGCAGCCCGAAAGGGCAAGACAGTGGTAGGTAGGAGCACTGAGCGGGTACCGCCGATAGATATAGAGGAGGCGAGTTTCATAACGAGGTTCTAGCTCGATCCTCTCACTCACCGCCTGCTTCAGAGGAGCATAAAGGAGCCTCAACTCCAGCTCTAGCTCCAGCACCACCAGTTCCTCCACCAGATGCCTCAGGCTAGGAGATGAGAGAGGACATCTATTTGATGACATAGTTAGTCGCCGCTCAGGGCCAGCAGTAGGGTGCAGGTCATGATGATAGGGCTATCAGTGCCAGGGCCCGTGATTTTATTAGTTTGAACTCTCCAGAATTCTTTGGGTCAAAATCGGATGAGGACCCGCAGAGCTTGATAGATGGAATGTTGAGAACATTGTGGGTAATACATGATTCGGATGTTGAGTCGGGAGTGTCACGACCCAAACCGAAGAGTCATGATGGGTGCCTGATCTCTAGTGACCAAACACTCCCATACTCGTATCTGAACAACACTATATAACAAGGGCAATAATTAGCTCAAACTAAACTTATACTGACTCATGAAAGGATGACATCATAAACTCTGTACAATCTGTATCTATATATACATGAGCTGAAAAGAATAATGCACGCCAACTAGGCCGCCACATATGTTGTACATAAAAGAATAGAAGCTGACAAGGCTACATCATCGGTCAATACATACAACTATATATAGACCTCTACTAGAGTATAAAGCTGTAGAAAGGATGGGAAAAGGCCCCGTCATACCCATGTGCATGTACATATTAAAGGAATGGTATACCAAAATAGACTGCAGCTCCGGATCAAATGGAGCGAACTAACCACCGTTGGGTAGAGGTCCTACTGAGCTGGACCGCCAGTCTGTCTACCTGAACTTGTGGGCATGAACGCAGCCCCCCGCAAGCAATCGGGAAGTCAGTACGGATAATGTACTGAGTATGTAAGGCATAGGAGTAACATAAACATAAGAATCATGAGCGAAATCTGAACTCAAAAGCCAGCTGACTGTCTGTATGCATCTGTATGACTGAGAGTCTGAAAGTATATGCATAAATCTGTATACTGACAATGCCTCTATGGGCTCATAATATGCATGCTCTCAATGACAATCATGCTCATGTATATATATAGTTCATAGTGTTGAGGAACGTTCACCCCGATCTATTATCTCATATCCCATCGGTCTTTCCGCGGCCATCATCATCATCATCATCATATACATTATTGTAGAACGTGCAGCCCGATCCATCATCATGGTGCACCAGCTGATCAGGTGGTAATATTTGTATAACGCCTATCTCTTTCCCCATACCCTGCATACATATAATATACGCGTATATAACGCCTTCTTGTCACGGGTCAATATGCATATAAATATGAATGCAATGCATAAATGAAGTGAATACATAGAACTATCGAAGTGACATAAGGTCGTACTATCTCCGATGAATATCTTTTGATCTAGCATCATCAATATAATAAATCTCAAGACCCATGAACAGAAGTAACAATCATAAACCGGGTATAGGACCATCAAAGACTGAAGTTCTCCTAGTGCTTCTAAGAGTAAAGTAATATGGAAACTCGTTCATTCGTTCATATCAAAAGGGTCATGCCAAAATGAAAGAAAAGATAGACTTAACATACCTTAACGTCTCCTTAATCACTTAACATTCTCCTTCCAAGTTCGCAAAGTCTACATTTAAGAGGATCATACTAAGGTTAAGTCTTGAAAATATGCTTAAGTTCAAACTAGAGCGACTAAAAGCTAACGAAATTTGGGCAGCACTTCCCCTATTACATCAACTTCCACCATGTGGCAAAACAACTTCCAAACAACAACAACAATATCCATAATATTACAATCAAGAATTTATATTCAATTTAATTTCACGTTTAGCCAAAATCCCCTTTTTGAGTTCACCTTATAGTCATCTTCTTCATTACACCATCCATGGCTTCTCCACTTTAATTCTTTTCCTTTCTAAGGGTTGCTAAACCTTTACATCAACTCAATCAAATAGCTTCACTTCAGTCAACTTCCTCCAAGATCAAGTTCACCATAACTTTGGAGAGAAACAAGAATAATCACCTTCTTTGGATTACCTTTGAGTTTTGATGTTGATTCTCTCCTTGGATGATATGGAAATGTGGGGAGTGAGTGGTGTTACACCTCGAAAAAATTTCCGTGAGCATACAATGAATAGACCAACGAAGAGTATGAGTGTATGATGTTTTACTAAGAAGAGAATGACTACCCATGAGTTTTGAAAACGCGAAGGTTGCAGATTTGCATTTCAGCCTAGTGGTCATAAAACAGAATACGGCCCGTAAAGTGATTTACGGACCGTAAAGTGCCATCGTCTTCCAACTATCAAAACTTCAACTTTCTGTCAACTGTTGAAATGGTAAAATTCGACTCAGAATACGGACCGTAAATTGAAATACGGCCCGTAAACTGTGACCGTAAACCACCATGACCTACAGCAAACCTTTCTGTTTCTGATATTCTTAAATACGGTCATGAAGGACTGACCGTAAACAAGAATACAGCCCGTAAACTGGGTTTACGGCCACTGTACAGCCCGACTATTGTTCACAAAAATCAGATTTTTAACTTAAGTATAAGGGACCCCAAGCTCATTTTATTTCATTTCTCATCTTCACAATTCAAGAACTCTCTAGAATACTCCAAAACAGTTCATCCACAAGAATTCAAGAGAATAAAAGGAAAATAAAGATCAACAACACCAAATCCATGAAATCAAGAGTGTGAAACCTATCAAAGTTCATCTACACCAAGAAATATCAAAGGAAGTGAAATAGGGTTTTTGGTATAGAAGAGTATTGCTACTCAAGGCTCGTTCCTAAAACATCTAAGGTAAGTTTGATGACTTTCTCACGATGATTGAAGTATTTATACGTTGAAACACTTGGAATATAGAAGAGTGTAATAAATGGGTCATAAAATGTGAATAGTGCTATATTGAAACATAGTTGGATTGAATTATGAATGTTGATGTGTTGTGAGTATAAAGATGTTATAAATGATGTGTATACCATGAAATGGGTGTGTTGTATAAGAAAATGTGATGATGAGCTAGAACCCAGAAATGTGGAAAATTGGAGAAAAATGGTGGAATGTGGAAATATAGATAAACGACGATTGTTGCTATGATATTGTGACCGTCATTGTGAATGTTTGGTAGTTGAAATGAAACATGGGGAAGATAGTAGAAACAAAGGAAACGCTGCCCAATTTTCCCTAAGAATGGTGGCGTGTTCTTACAGCCAATTGACTAACGTCGGTATGAATTCTCTCTTGAAGGTAGAGACGTGACATCAAAGGTGTTGTATCCCGTATTTTTGAACGTCAGATTTTTTGCTGAGATGGGACCCACACATCGAGATTTTTTTGGGACATCTAAAAACTCATATGAATCACATATGAGAAGTTAAACACAACTCAAGAAGGACCCTTGGGCCAAATCAAAGTGGAAGTCCTCCAAACGAATATTTTAAGAAAACGTTTTCGGGTGATCTGACTTCAAGGGGCACAACCGGTATTATAAGTTTGGAATTTGGAAAAGTACCAAGAACTAGAAGTTGTAGATAATTGAATTATCTTTCCAATCATAGGTCGTGGGTGCCCAGATGACGTCGGTACAAGGTGATATGAACGTTTTAAGGTCGAAAGGTCAGTGGGCTAGGCCCAACTCGGGACCAAACCGAGTTGGCCCAAAAAAATCAAAAACAAATAATAAGGCCCAAATTTGTGAGGCCCAACCGGCCATGGTTATGGCCCAAGCCCATATTAAATAAAATTTGGTCAATAAATAAGATGACTAAGTCATCTTATTCCACATAATGTTCTAGAAATTTCAAGAAAAGCAAGAACAAGAGAGAGAGGAGAAAAACTTAAGGCCATTTCGGCCAAGAGCAATTTTCACAAGAAAAATTTGCAAAAATTCTCCAAAAATCATTTTCTACCAAGTAAAGGGTGATTAACAAGGTGGAGTTGTTGTTGGAGCAAGAAAAATTCAAAATCATACAAGTTGTCAAGTTGTAGTCAAGTGAGAAGTTGAAGAAGAAAGGTGAGTTTTGATCTTGTTTTATGTGTTATATATGGTTTATATGTGTTGTAGTATGCTAAAAATGGATGAAATTCATGAAGGAGAGAAATATAGTATATGGCCGTATATATATATATGTGTGTGGGAGTCATGCTTCAATTATTTTAATTAGTGTTTAGTTGTTATTGTTGTGAATGATATGTGGAAAATGGAAGTTGATTGAGTTTGGAGAGATTGTAGTGGTGTATACATGTTGGAGCCGTGTGAGTGTGCATGGTATATGTGGCCGTGTATACTTGATGTATAGTCGTGTATATTGGTGAGTTGTGAAAGAATAATGAGCGAGTTATAATTAATATCGTAATCGTTGTGTTGTAGATGTTATATCGCAAATAAAGACTTGATAAGTTTGGTGAAGTATTGGCAATTGGAAGTTTGTGTAAATTGAAAATAATGTTTTTGTATGGAAGACATGTAATGGTATTACTATGATGTTGTTGGAATATATGTATTATAAGGTTATTGTTGTTTCATTGGAATTGGAGAGTATTGAAGGAGGTAGAATGTTAATTGAAGTGTTGGAATGCACCTTGAATGGAATATGTGAATTTTTAGTGTGATTGTTGAATTATGTTAAAAGTTTGGCCGGGTTTGAATTCCTGGATTGTGATTGATGAGAATTAGGCTATGTTGAATGTTGAGGATGGTATATTTACAGAGGAAGTGCTGCCGAAATTTCGGTAGCCAAGTGGTTCCTTAAGATTCTAACTCTAAGTACCCTAATGAAAGTTTGGGTAAATGTGACCAATTTGCAGATTTTGACGAGATTGCAACGTGAATTCGGAATAGCAAAAGAAGCGGAAAGAGGTATGTAAGGCTTCACCCTTCTTTCTATGGCATGTCTTAGCTGAAATAAGTTGGGTACGAGCCTCGGGGACAACTCGGTTTCCCGGAATCCACACCTAAAGTTTTCCACTTTTTGTTCAATAGAATTGAACTAGAAAGTGTGTCAATTGTTGGAAAAACCTCCTACACCCTTAGAACTTTTATAAATGGGACCCGATTACCCTAAGACCCTCACAAGTAACGCTATGACACGTAACATACGTAAATCGTATACGCTACCTCATCCGGCCCGAGGTGGGCCCGCTACTCTTGGATTTTTCCTTACAGTCTTGCTTGACTTACTTGAAGTGAATCCAAAGGGTACCTTTGATCCCGATTTCAATACCAAATGATAAATACTATGACTCCTCTAACGAGGGCACTTCCATGACGATAATGATAACAATGATGTTAGATAAGAGAATATGCCTATGATACGTACTACCGGAACGACTCTATGACTAAGATGACTAAGCTAAGTATCTTATGTAAACATGAAAATGATAAACTAATTTTTGAATCTTATTTATATTTCCTAGCTATGACTTTATTTTCTAAAAGATTTCAAAGTCTATGAACCGTCATCTATGATGCCCCGATTTCATTCTACGTTTACTTTAATATTATTCCCCGTTGGTAGTCTCACCTTAAAATACTCGTTCCTTCAAGGTGAGACAAAGCGATCACGAGTATTCTATAATATAATTGGAGGTCACCGACCTTACGTCACTTCGATGACTACATGATTCTTCTTTGGGCTTTCCTGCGTGCCTATGAGACATATGTATATAGGATACGTAAATGCATATAAGACATGTAAATGTATGTAAGATATATGTATATATTTTTTTAAAACATGCACATGACGAAAGAGCTAGAGCGCTATAGACGCTTATGTACCTACACGACACACGTATATGTATATGATAAAAGAGCTAGAGCGCTATAGACGCTGATATATGTACATGATATATGCATGTGTATACGGGGAAAATGGAGGTAAGGGAAGAGCGTTATGAACGCATATCCACCTGATCAGTTGGCATTACATGATATGATATCGTCCTGGACGCGGGATGCCCGGACGCGGGATGTGTATATTTATGGTTAAATGGATCGGCTGCCGACGCCTCGGCAATATGAGATGTCCTATTTTATATGTATATGTATATGAACAAGGAAAGATTCTTAAAGGAAAGCTAAGTACGCATAGCACCTGCCAAGGGTATATATATATACAGGTTATGTTTCTATCCCAGGACATGTGTTGTAACTCTCTTATGTCATTATACATGATTCATATTTTCTGTATATTACTATTCATGCCTTACATACTCGGTACACTATTCGTACTGACGTCCCTTCTTGTGGACGCTGCGTTTCATGCCGCGCAGGTCAGCAGACAGGCGGATTTGATACTTAGAAGCTCTACCAGCAGTGTTGACAGTGCTCCAGTTATTCCGGAGCCTCACTTCCTTGGTACTATTTTGTGAATATATATTCGGGCACGGCAGTACTCAGCCCTTTCTATGTATAAGTGTACTACGTCTAGAGGCTCGTAGACAGTTATGTACAGTCAGTTAAGTACAGTTAGATATATGGTGTTTTGGCATGTTAATGTTGATGTATAAGTGATAACGAAGTTTATTAGTCTATGTTCAGAATGACGCCGCTAATGTTAATGTTCAAAAAAAAAAATGGCTCTGTTTACATGGCTTGCTAAGAGGTAAAGGTAAAATGATAGACAAGGGGTGCTCGGTACAAGTATCGGGTACTCGTCACGGCCCCTAGACGGGTCCGTGACGATATCATATCATGTAATGCCAACTGATCTGGTGGATATGCGTTCATAACGCTCTGCCCTTACCTCCATTTCCCCCGTATACATATGCATATATCATGTACATATATCAACGTCTATAGCTCTCTAGCTCTTTTATCATATACATATACGTGTGTCATGTAGGTACATCAGCGTTTATAGCGCTCTGGTGCTTTTATCATATACATATACGTGTGTCATGTAGGTACATCAGCGTCTATAGCGCTCTAGCTCTTTCGTCATGTGCATATTTTAAAAATATATACGCATATCCTACATACATTTACATGTCTTATATGCATTTACGTATCCTATAAACATATATCTCATATGCACGCAGGAGAGCCCAAAGAAGCATCATGTAGTCATCGGAGTGACGTAAAGTCGGTAACCTCCGATTACATTATAGAATACTCGTGATCGCTTTGTCTCACCTTGAAGGAACGAGTATTTTAAGGTGAGACTATCAACGGGGAATAATATTAAAGTAAACGTAGAATGAAATTGGGGCATCATAGATGACAGTTCATAGACTTTGAAATCTTTCAGAAAATAAAGTCATAGCTAGGAAATATAAATAATATTCAAAAATTAGTTTATCATTTTCATGTTTACATAAGATACTTAGCTTAGTCATCTTAGTCATAGAGTCGTTCCGGTAGTACGTATCATAGGCATATTCTCTTATCTAACATCATTGTTATCATTATCGTCATGGAAGTGCCCTCGTTAGAGGAGTCATAGTATTTATCATTTGGTAACGAAATCGGGATCAAAGGTTCCCTTTGGATTCACTTCAAGTAAGTCAAGCAAGACTATAAGGAAACATCCGAGAGTAGCGGGCCCACCTCGGGCCGGATGGGGTGACGTATATGATTTACATATATTATGTGTCATGTCATTACTTGTGAGGGTCCTAGGGTAATCGGGTCCCACTTATGCAAGTTCTAAGGGTTTAAGAGGTCTTTTCATCATTTGCACACTTTCTAGTTCAATTCTATTGAACAAAAAGTGGAAAACATTAGGTGCGGATTCCGGGGAACCGAGTTGTCCCCGAGCCTCGTACCCAACTTATTTCAACTAAGACATGCCATAGAAAGAAGGGTGAAGCCTTACATACCTCTTTCCGCTTCTTTTGCTATTCCGAATTCACGTTGCAATCTCGTCAAAATCTGCAAATTGGTCACATTTACCCAAACTTTCATTAGGGTACTTAGAGTTAGAATCTTAAGGAACCACTTGGCTACCGAAATTTTGGCAGCACTTCCTCTGTAAATATACCATCCTCAACATTCAACATAGCCAAATTCTCATCAATCACAATCCGGGAATTCAAACCCGGCCAAACTTTTAACATAATTCAACAATCACACTAAAAATTCACATATTCCATTCAAGGTGCATTCCAACACTTCAATTAACATTCTACCTCCTTCAATACTCTCCAATTCCAATGAAACAACAATAACCTTATAATACATATATTCCAACAACATTATAGTAATACCATTACATGTCTTCCATACAAAAACATTATTTTCAATTTACACAAACTTCCAATTGCCAATACTTCACCAAACTTATCAAGTCTTTATTTGCGATATAACATCTACAACACAACGATTAAGATATTAATTACAACTCGCTCATTATTCTTTCACAACTCACCAATATACACGACTATACATCAAGTATACACGGCCACATATACCATGCACACTCACACGGCTCCAACATGTATACACCACTACAATCTCTCCAAACTCAATCAACTTCCATTTTCCACATATCATTCACAACAATAACAACTAAACACTAATTAAAATAATTGAAGCATGACTCCTACACACACATATATATATATACACGCCCATATACCATATTTCTCTCCTTCATGAATTTCATCCATTTTAGCATACTACAACACATATAAACCATATATAACACATAAAACAAGATCAAAACTCACCTTTCTTCTTCAACTTCTCACTTGACTACAACTTGACAACTTGTATGATTTTGAATTTTTCTTGATCCAACAACAACTCCACCTTGTTAATCACCCTTTACTTGGTAGAAAATGATTTTTGGAGAATTTTTGCAAATTTTTCTTGTGAAAATTGCTCTTGGCCTAAATGGCCTTAAGTTTTTCTCCTCTCTCTCTTGTTCTTGCTTTTCTTGAAATTTCTAGAACATTATGTGGAATAAGATGACTTAGTCATCTTATTTATTGACCAAATTGTATTTAATATGGGCTTGGGCCATAACCATGGCCGGTTGGGCCTCACAAATTTTGGGCCTTATTATTTTTTATTTTATTTTTTTTGGGCCAACTCGGTTTGGTCCCGAGTTGGGCCTAGCCCACTGACCTTTCGACCTTAAAACGTTCATATCTCCTTGTACCGAAGTCACATGGGCACCCACGACCTATGGTTGGAAAGCTAATTCAATTATCTACAACTTCTATATCTTGATACTTTTCCAAATTCCAAACTTATAATACCGTTTTTGCCCCTTGAAGTCAGATCACCCGAAAACGTTTTCTTAAAATATTCGTTTGGAGGACTTCCACTTTGATTTGGCCCAAGGGTCCTTCTTGAGTTGTGTTTAACTTCTCATATGTGATTTATATGAATTTTCAGATGTCCCAAAAAAATCTCGATGTGTGGGTCCCACCTCAGCAATTAATCTGACGTTCAAAAAGACGGGATATAACATTCTCCCCCCCTTTAGAACATTCGTCCTCGAATGTTAAACTGGCCTCATAGTGTATCATAATACTTCGGGGAGGTCTCCTTCGTAGACATCTCACATGTCGCTTAGGTCGCTTTTATGTCGTAAGTTCATTGAGTAAGCTCCGAACGTTGGCCCCACGTTAATAAGTCCCCTTTCTGTCACGCTTTCTCCTCTTCCGTTAGTCTTGTCCGTCTCAGCCTACATGACTTTTATAGGGTTTGTAACCACTCCACACACTCTAATTTACATTGGACTACCTAGCTTCACATTCGTCTCTTGTTCCCACATTTGTGAAAATTTTAGCATATTTCCCAGGGGGTCACCCATCATGGAATTGCTCCCACCTGAGCACGCTTAACCCAAAAGCTTCACTGAAATTCGGTGCCTTGATGCCGATATTTTTGCGTAAGCTTCCTCACATGACCTTTATTGCATGCTCTGGAGCAAGTCAAAGTCTTACAGTTGCCAAAACATTTTCGTAACATGTCCCTTCTTTTGTAATTACCGTTTTACCCTTTTGGTTCCCGATGTTCACCTTCCGCCTATGTGTATGACCACCTCCTGGCTTGGGCTTCCAGATTCCCGATTATAGTAATCGCACCTTCGTCTTCATGCCAAACCCATAACCTTTCTGGAACAACGCATCTCACCTATTGCCGGTTTGCAATATTTCCTTTCCACGCGCCTTCCTGTTAGGCGTATCCATTCTTACGGAATCTTCTTTACCATTCCTACTCTTCACAGTCTGTACGTAACAAATATCAATAATACTTCACAGAACATGCGGCTATATAGCATATTCCCACCGTCCAGGACTTCCAGTTCCGAGTAACAGAACAATTATCCAGGCTTACCTTTGTAACTTGCCATCTCGTCACTTGTCTTCTTTCGTCACCACTAGGCATCTACGAAAATCGACGGTTAGTATAAGGAATCTTATTTCCTATGACTGGGCTCTATCGCACGATCTGAGACAGAAAGAAGGTCAACATTTCCTAGATGCCCTGTAACCTCCTGTGTATAAGTGTGGCGCGCAACACACCCATAAACAAGACTCTACTGGACACGGCTCGTAGACAAACTCCTAGGACCGAACTGCTCTGATACCACTTCTGTCACGACCCGTCTAGGGGTCGTGACGAGTACCCGATACTTGTACCGAGCACCCCTTGTCTATCGTTTTACCTTTACCTCTTAGCAAGCCATGTAAACAGAGCCATTTTTTTTTTTTGAACATTAACATTAGCGGCGTCATTCTGAACATAGACTAATAAACTTCGTTATCACTTATACATCAACATTAACATGCCAAAACACCATATATCTAACTGTACTTAACTGACTGTACATAACTGTCTACGAGCCTCTAGACGTAGTACACTTATACATAGAAAGGGCTGAGTACTGCCGTGCCCGAATATATATACACAAAATAGTACCAAGGAAGTGAGGCTCCGGAATAACTGGAGCACTGTCAACACTGCTGGTAGAGCTTCTAAGTATCAAATCCGCCTGTCTGCTGACCTGCGCGGCATGAAACGCAGCGTCCACAAGAAGGGACGTCAGTACGAATAGTGTACCGAGTATGTAAGGCATGAATAGTAATATACAGAAAATATGAATCATGTATAATGACATAAGAGAGTTACAACACATGTCCTGGGATAGAAACATAACCTGTATATATATATACCCTTGGCAGGTGCTATGCGTACTTAGCTTTCCTTTAAGAATCTTTCCTTGTTCATATACATATACATATAAAATAGGACATCTCATATTGCCGAGGCGTCGGCAGCCGATCCATTTAACCATAAATATACACATCCCGCTTCCGGGACGCTATCATATCATGTAATGCCAACTGATCAGGTGGATATGCGTTCATAACGCTCTGCCCTTACCTCCATTTCCCCCGTATACATATGCATATATCATGTACATATATCAACGTCTATAGCTCTCTAGCTCTTTTATCATATACATATACGTGTGTCATGTAGGTACATCAGCGTTTATAGCGCTCTGGTGCTTTTATCATATACATATACGTGTGTCATGTAGGTACATCAGCGTCTATAGCGCTCTAGCTCTTTCGTCATGTGCATATTTTAAAAATATATACGCATATCCTACATACATTTACATGTCTTATATGCATTTACGTATCCTATAAACATATATCTCATATGCACGCAGGAGAGCCCAAAGAAGCATCATGTAGTCATCGGAGTGACGTAAAGTCGGTAACCTCCGATTACATTATAGAATACTCGTGATCGCTTTGTCTCACCTTGAAGGAACGAGTATTTTAAGGTGAGACTATCAACGGGGAATAATATTAAAGTAAACGTAGAATGAAATCGGGGCATCATAGATGACAGTTCATAGACTTTGAAATCTTTCAGAAAATAAAGTCATAGCTAGGAAATATAAATAATATTCAAAAATTAGTTTATCATTTTCATGTTTACATAAGATACTTAGCTTAGTCATCTTAGTCATAGAGTCGTTCCGGTAGTACGTATCATAGGCATATTCTCTTATCTAACATCATTGTTATCATTATCGTCATGGAAGTGCCCTCGTTAGAGGAGTCATAGTATTTATCATTTGGTAACGAAATCGGGATCAAAGGTTCCCTTTGGATTCACTTCAAGTAAGTCAAGCAACATAAGGAAACATCCGAGAGTAGCGGGCCCACCTCGGGCCGGATGGGGTGACGTATATGATTTACATATATTATGTGTCATGTCATTACTTGTGAGGGTCCTAGGGTAATCGGGTCCCACTTATGCAAGTTCTAAGGGTTTAAGAGGTCTTTCCATCATTTGCACACTTTCTAGTTCAATTCTATTGAACAAAAAGTGGAAAACTTTAGGTGCGGATTCCGGGGAACCGAGTTGTCCCCGAGGCTCGTACCCAACTTATTTCAACTAAGACATGCCATAGAAAGAAGGGTGAAGCCTTACATACCTCTTTCCGCTTCTTTTGCTATTCCGAATTCACGTTGCAATCTCGTCAAAATCTGCAAATTGGTCACATTTACCCAAACTTTCATTAGGGTACTTAGAGTTAGAATCTTAAGGAACCACTTTGCTACCGAAATTTCGGCAGCACTTCCTCTGTAAATATACCATCCTCAACATTCAACATAGCCAAATTCTCATCAATCACAATCCGGGAATTCAAACCTGGCCAAACTTTTAACATAATTCAACAATCACACTAAAAATTCACATATTCCATTCAAGGTGCATTCCAACACTTCAATTAACATTCTACCTCCTTCAATACTCTCCAATTCCAATGAAACAACAATAACCTTATAATACATATATTCCAACAACATCATAGTAATACCATTACATGTCTTCCATACAAAAACATTATTTTCAATTTACACAAACTTCCAATTGCCAATACTTCACCAAACTTATCAAGTCTTTATTTGCGATATAACATCTACAACACAACGATTAAGGTATTAATTACAAGTCGCTCATTATTCTTTCACAACTCACCAATATACACGACTATACATCAAGTATACACGGCCACATATACCATGCACACTCACACGGCTCCAACATGTATACACCACTACAATCTCTCCAAACTCAATCAACTTCCATTTTCCACATATCATTCACAACAATAACAACTAAACACTAATTAAAATAATTGAAGCATGACTCCTACACACATATATATATACACGCCCGTATACTATATTTCTCTCCTTCATGAATTTCATCCATTTTAGCATACTACAACACATATAAACCATATATAACACATAAAACAAGATCAAAACTCACCTTTCTTCTTCAACTTCTCACTTGACTACAACTTGACAACTTGTATGATTTTGAATTTTTCTTGCTCCAACAACACTCCACCTTGTTAATCACCCTTTACTTGGTAGAAAATGATTTTTGGAGAATTTTTGCAAATTGTTCTTGTGAAAATTGCTCTTGGCCGAAATGGCCTTAAGTTTTTCTCCTCTCTCTCTTGTTCTTGCTTTTTTTGAAATTTCTAGAACATTATGTGGAATAAGATGACTTAGTCATCTTATTTATTGACCAAATTTTATTTAATATGGGCTTGGGCCATAACCATGGCCGGTTGGGCCTCACAAATTTTGGGCCTTATTATTTGTTTTTGATTTTTTTGGGCCAACTCGGTTTGGTCCCGAGTTGGGCCTAGCCCACTGACCTTTCGACCTTAAAACGTTCATATCTCCTTGTACCGAAGTCACCTGGGCACCCACGACCTATGGTTGGAAAGCTAATTCAATTATCTACAACTTCTATATCTTGATACGTTTCCAAATTCCAAACTTATAATACCGTTTTTGCCCCTTGAATTCAGATCACCCGAAAACGTTTTCTTAAAATATTCGTTTGGAGGACTTCCACTTTGATTTGGCCCAAGGGTCCTTCTTGAGTTGTGTTTAACTTCTCATATGTGATTCATATGAATTTTCAGATGTCCCAAAAAAATCTCTATGTGTGGGTCCCACCTCAGCAATTAATCTGACGTTCAAAAATACGGGATATAACAACGCCTCCACCCGTATGGCAGGAATTTGTGGATGCTTTTACTCGCCATTATTTGCCAACCGAGGTCCGCCGAGCTAGAGCGGACAGGTTCTTGAATCTAAAGCAAGAAAGCATGAGTGGTCAGGAATATAGCTTGCAATTCAATTCTTTGGCCAGATATGCCCCGGCTATGGTGGCCGATATAGGAGATCGTGTTCATAGGTTTGTGAGTGGCCTGGGGCCACATTTATTTAAGGACTGCTTGACAGCTTCATTGCAAGACGGGATGGAAATTTCCCGGATACAGGCTCATGCCCAGAAATTGGAGGGGCGACAGCAACCATCGAGGATTGATCGTGATATCGACAGAAGGCAAAGCAAGTGGGCCAGATCTATGGGCACAGACGGTGATTTCAGAGGGGGACCAAGGCAGACCTATTCCCGACATTCAGGCCAGTCAGCGACTAGTGCGCCTCCCAGGTTTCCGGATAGGAGATTTGACCGCTCCTTTCGCTCAGGACAGGGCCAGAGTTCGAGGGCTTCAGGTTCCCAGTTTGAGGGTGATTATAGTCAGGGGAGACCCCAGTTCCACGATGTAGTCGGTGCCGCAAATTGCACTTAGGGTCGTGTCGTCAAGACACAGATTCTTGTTATGTATGTGGACAGACTGGGCATTTGATGCGAGATTGTCCCGTACGGTATGGTAGAGGTGGAGTTCAGCCCACAGGCTCAGCTGCGGGTTCTTCATCAGTACACCCGACAGCACAGACTCCACAGATGTCAGCAGGCCGAGGTAGAGGTAGAGGGGCTACATCTATTTCAGGTGCCACTCAACCTCGAGTATATGCTTTAGCGGGACGACATGATCTCGAGTCCTCCCCAGATGTTGTTACAGGTATATTTTCTATATTTTCCCGTGATGTATATGCATTGATAGATCCGGGTTCCACATTCTCTTATATTACTCCATATGTTGCTGGTTGTATTGGGGTGAAGCCCGAGTCAATTAAACCTTTTGAGGTACTCACTCCGGTTGGTGATCCTGTGATAGCAAAACAAGTGTACAAAAACTGTGTCATTGTGATATGTGATCGTCAGACCAAAGCTAATTTGATTGAATTAGAAATGGTAGACTTTGCTGTAATCATGGGTATGGATTGGTTAGCCTTGTGCTATGCCAATGTCGATTGCCGGACGAAAGTGGTTCGATTCCAATTTTCGGGAGAACCCGTACTTGAATGGAAGGGCAATACAGCATCCCCAAAGGGTAGGTTTATTTCCTACCTCAAGGCAAGGAAGAAGATAGCCAAGGGCTATATTTACCATCTAGTATGAGTACATGACATAGAAGCAGAGTCGCCAACTTTTCAATCTGTCCCGGTGGTGAATGAATTTCCAGACGTATTTCCAGATGAACTCCCAGGTCTTCCACCAGAGAGAGAAATCGACTTCGCTGTTGATGTATTACTGGACACCGAGCCTATTTCTATCCCTCCTTATCGAATGGCTCCGGCAGAATTGAAAGAGCTAAAAGTACAGCTGAAAGATTTGCTTGACAAGGGGTTTATTAGGCCCAGTTCATCACCATGGGGAGCACCCATCTTGTTTGTGATAAAGAAGGACGGTTCCCTATGAATGTGCATTGATTACAGGTAGTTGAATAAGGTGACGATAAAGAATAAATATCCTCTTCCGAGGATTGATGACTTTTTCGATCAGCTGCAGGCTGCTAAATGGTTTTCAAAAATTGACTTAAGGTCGGGTTATCATCAAGTAAGAGTTAGAGAAGCGGATATCCCCAAGACGTTTTTCAGGACAAGATATGGCCACTATGAATTCCGAGTAATGTCATTCGGGTTGACTAATGCTCCGGCCGTGTTTATGAATTTGATGAATAATGTGTTCAGGCCACTCTTGGATTTATTTGTGATAGTATTTATTGATGACATTCTGGTATATTCTCGCTCTGAATCAGAACATGCAGGTCATTTGCGAATTGTTCTTGGAATTCTCCGAGCCCGAGAATTATATGCGAAATTTTCTAAGTGCGAGTTTTGGCTGAATTCTGTAACATTTCTAGAATACTCCAAAACACTTCATAATTCAAGAACTCTCTAGAATACTCCAAAACACTTCATCCACAAGAATTCAAGAGAATCAAAGGAAAATCTAGATCAACAACACCAAATCCATGAAATCAAGAGTGTGAAACCTATCAAAGTTCACCTACACCAAAAAATATCAAATGAAGTGAAATAGGGTTTTAGTATAGAAGGGTATTGCTACTCAAGGCTCATTCCTACAATATCTAAGGTAAGTTTGATGAATTTCGCATGATGATTGAAGTATTTATACGTTGAAACACTTGGATTATAGAAGAGTGTAATAAATGGGTCATAAAATGTGAATAGTACTATAATTGAAAGATAGTTGGATTGAAGTATGAATGTTGATGTGCTGTGAGTATAAAGATGTTATAAATGATGTGTAGACCATGAAATGGGTGTGTTGTATAAGAAAATTTGATGATGAGCTAGAACCCATAAATGTGGAAAATTGGAGAAAAATGGTGGAATGTGGAAATATAGATAAACGACGATTGCTGCTATGATATTGTGAGCGTCGTTGTGAATGTTTGGTAGTTGAAATGAAACATGGGGAAGGTAATAGAAACAAAGGAAACGCTGCCCAATTTTCCCTAAGAATGGTGGCGTGTTCTTATCGCCAATTGACTAACGTCGGTATGAATTCTCTCTTGAAGGTAGAGACGTGACATCAAAGGAGATCAAGCAAACGATAGTATAGTTAAACGACAAAGGTATGTGAGGCTTATCACTTCTTTCAAATGGCATGAATCCTTCAAGTCTTATATAATCCTTCTACAAAACGAAGCCTATAAGTCCTCCAATATATCGAATTACATATGAATATGATGGTGATGACAATGAGATAGAGTATAGTGATTCAAGAAATTGTGCCATGATGTTCCTATATCACTAATGATATTATCTTTGTTAACACTCGCCTTATGCCCTATTTCCTTCAAGGCGAGGCATGATACTCGTAAATGTTCATAATATAATCGGGGGTTCACGACCTTATGTCACCCCGACATAGTGTGGTTGCCTTAAAGCCTAAGGTATGCTCTTAATACTAATATATGACATGTCTAAAAGATGATTAATAATGCTAGTTTGTAATACAATGATGATATGTATAAAATGCCGAGAAATGATAACATGATGCTATGCTATGAGATGATTAATAGTAATGTGTAATGATTAATTTTGTGATGATATGATTCCAACGCGCCTACTTGGCCGGGCATGTCACCGCGAATGCGGGCTGCGTATGATTCCACCGCGCCTATATGGTCGGGCATGTCATCGCTAATGCGGGCTGCTATGTTTACACGGAGCCTAAAGGGCCGGGCATGATCACCACTAGTGGGCGGCATATGAGGATTACCTGGACGCGGGTAATGATGCGGATTACGATGTGACGATGTACGTGATGAAGTATGTGATTATGTATGTGATGATGAATGTGATCATATATGGGATATGATAAAACATATACTATGATGATGTAAAATGTGATATATGTATAAAAGTATGTGGATTATAACACTCAAGCAGGTTATATCTTTTCTTATGATTCATGATGCTTCTATGACATTGTTCATTTCATTCCTGCCTTACATACTCAGTACAATGTTCGTACTGATGTCCGTTTGTTTTGGTTTTGGACGCTGTGTTCATACCCACAGGTAGACAGGGAGGATATCTCGCTCCGGGCTCCTAGAAGCTGTTAGCTGACTGAAAGCACTCCTTTGTTCCGGAGGTGCTTATGATGGTGATTTTGTGTATATTTGTATATGGCATTCCATAGAGGCTCGTAGATACTCAATGTGGGTTATGTGGTTTCATGACGTGGGTATTACGTATATGTATATGTATATTGGTATATGTTTTTTTTGTATAAGAGCATTATGTTTGTAATGAAAAGCAGTTTCTTTGTAAAATGAGCATGAAACCGATAAATGATTGTTGAATGGGTTTAAAAAGTAATAGTACGAGCGGTACCCGTCACGGCCCCTAGCTGGGTCGTGACTAGTGGGAACCTTCAAGATATCTTGGGAAGCCCCTATAAAGGTAGGGAAATAAGTGTGGAAAGCTGGAAATGAATTTGGGGGTCGTTTGGAACTTAAAAAGGTGGCCAAATCACACCCCGTCTCATTTGGCGGAGAGTATGCGACCTTGCAGACTGAGTGTGCAGCCGCACATTCTACCCACCACTTAAAGGTGGTGTTTGCCAGTGAGTATGCCTAAAATGAGCAGTTTTTGTGTAGTGTGCGGGTCAGCACACTCAATGTGAGACCGCACACTACCGCACTTTCCCCAATTTTGCGAAATCGAAATCTTTCCGATTCGTTTGACCTCTAATCCTTATGGAACCTTCTTGACACTTGTCTAGAACTTCATTAACCTTTCTAAGGGGACTTATTTCTCTCTCTCAAAGTGATTCTATGCAATGTGCAACTCACATGGTGTGAAAGCTTTCCAAACATGGTTCAACCTAACTTTCTCCAACAAACTTACTTCCATTGCTTCATATAACTTCGAAACCTTAAGGTATACAATTAGCTTTATCAAATACCATCATTAACCTTACAAGGTCTTAATGTCCACGTTAGGTTTACATTAACACAATCATAATGCGAGCCATACGAATTTTCCAAGGTATAACAGGTAGAATTGGCCTCTTATAGATTATGGGATATTGCAGTTCATTGGTATTTTGTTTGGATGTCTTCTAAAGAGTCAACGCACCCCACCAGTATGGAAAGCGTTTGTAGATGCTTTCTGTCATGACCCAGCCCCGTAGGCCATGACTAGTGCCCGAGCTGGACACCCATATGTACCTGTCAACATAATTGGACTGATATTATAGATCCTCAGTCAATCATAACAAAATGACGTACGCAAGCCGACGAGGCTGCCACTGTGTATATCATTGTTCTACGCAAGCCGACAAGGCTACCACAACATGACAATATATGCAAGCCGGCAAGGCTGCTACAATGATAGAACACGCATACTGATAATACGCACAGCTGATCACGTCTGAACACAACCCACATACATGTCTACAAACCTCTAAGAGTTTCAACAGTGAAATATGATGGGACAGGGCCCCGTCGTACCCTTGAGCAACATATACATGTATACATCAAAAAGGGTTTGTACCAAAAGCTGAACTCTGGAACAACGGAGCTCTCCAAGATAGCAGAAAGGGAGTCTTAAGCTGGCGGATCACCGAAACGGGTATCTGCACCTGCGGGCATGAAACGCAGCCCCCCGAAGAAAGGGGGTCAGTACGGAATATGTACTGAGCATGTAAAGCATGAAATACAGTAAACAGGATCATATCTGAAATGAGGAGTACAGAACATGAATACAATATCCAGAATACCAAAATGCTTGCCTTTGAAACGTAAATCATGCATGTCAATATCATATATCATACTCAGCCCGTTATGGGACGTAGTAACATAATTAGATAATCATCCTGTACATATGTATATATAACATGTCCCGGCCCTATACTCGGTAAATAAAATCATATCATCATCATGCGCGCGCACACACACACACACACACAGATATATATATATATATATATATATATATAACGTGTCCCGGCTCTCTAGTAAGGGTCTCGGTGGATAAAGTCATCATATGCCATCCTGGCCGCCATCACCGTATCATCATATCATCATATACATATACATATAACGTGTCCCGGCCCTCTAGTGAGGGACTCGGTGAACAATGCAGTGAAGTTGTGCACGAAAACATATCCTGGCCCGGGACTCAGTGAAAGACATATTGAGGCACGCACGAGCAGAGTAGTGAGCAACTATATGCAAATTTAAACATTTTCAAAGACTCAATGGAATAATCAACACGAGTTATCATTTTAAAATCAAGACAATAGTCGTATCAAATATCTTTCGAATGTCACTCGGTACCATATCAACATCCTTCGAATGTCATCATAAAGTATATCAAGAGCCTTAGGAATCATAGACATATGTCAATATAGTATGAAACACCTTATAGAAATCCGAACATTAGTTATCATAGTGTTCCCCAGAATAGGAACGGATAGACATCGACTATTATCCAACGTACAGAAAACTGAAAAGGGAGGCTCAATCACTTGAGAATTGTAATATCAAGAAGTGAATAAGAATCATAAATATCACTCAAAGCTTACGAGTGGAATTACCCCAAAGTTCATATCAGTCATCACTTAAGTCTAAGACATGCCAAAAGAAGGAAGGGACAACTTTACATACCTCATCGCTTACTCACTCATGCCATGTCTCATTTCTTGAACCTGCAAGTCTTATATACTTCCTTTTAAATAGCTACCACGGAACCAGTCCGTCCAATTCTCACGTTAACCGTAAATGAGATGGAATTTGTCCGCTCTTCCTCAAGCTTCTAAGAAACAAGCGGCTTCGACAACTTGGAAATAAACACAACACGTTGATGCATATAGTTTTCATTGCTACCTCCACTCCATTGGATGAATATCTTAAATTCAAGATGGGCTACCTTAAAAGAGTTGATGTACAGTTATTCATCTTCAATGAGAATTGATAAAGTAAAGGTATAAGTTTAAAAGTAATTGTATTGCTATTACGTTGAACATGCTTGCTGCTAGTTTAAGGGAATTAACTTTGCAAGTTGAAAGCTCAATGAACTATCTTTCCTTTATTTATTGGAATGTGGGGCCCACCCTTAATAATTATAAATTCTAAAACTATTTTATGATTGCCACCAAATACGTATATGAAGAATGAATCATTTCAACCTTTATTGAGTGGCTGCCATGTGGAAAGGGTCCTTTCCCACTTATCTATTTAATTCATTAGCTAACCCTTTTTAGTCTTCCACTAAATCCAAAAATTTAACAAATTATTCACATAATTAATTTTTTTTTATTACAACTGCAGCCAATCCTATAATATTCCAGCCTACAAAATAATTCATAACAATCACCAAATAGTCGACATGATAGCAATAACAATTTATCCGATTTTTCGTAATTAATTTCGTAGTTTCCGTCTCACAATTTAACTATGACTTAGATGAATTTAAATATATCTAGGAGTGGAGAATTATTACCTTATGTGCCAAGAAATATTCTTCTTCCATAAAATACCTACTCATGTAGCTGCTACTACAATTGACATTCACGTTGATGCTATATCCATTTGAAGTGGTGTTGCTGCTATGTAAATAAAAGTCACGCTATTGCTCCTCCAAAGATGGAAATATGTAGCTTTTTTGCTGTATATGTATCGTCATATGTATAAAAAAAAAAGGTTGTTTTACGACACATTTTTGTTGTGCATATATATTGCTGCATAGCTAAATATTGTTGCTGCACAAGCAAAAATTGGAAAATAGTGTTGTTGCCTATGTACGTCACTGGTTAGCTTCTTAAGGAGCAAAGTATCTGGTTAATTGAAGAAAAGGTCTGAAACGTTGCTGGCCACATAGATATTCATTTTAGTTAGATAGGAATTGTTTACCTTAGTGGACCATGGGTCCCACTCTTAAGGATTAACTTTCAAAAGAAGACTTCCCTAAAGATGCCACATAATTGCATGTACAATCCTAGTCACCAGTTGTTGCCACCTGGAGAATGTTAGCCATGCAGCCCCTTCCCATGAATTTTTATTAAACTCTTTATCTCAATTACAATCCCACATTTAATCAATTACGCACATAATTAATTCTTCGATGTCAATTCACTTAGACATGGATCACTTTTAACATACTTCATATACTCATTATTACGCTCATATGACATGGCTCTAATCCATAGCCTCATTTGCCACACATAAAATCTTATTTTCAGTCATCGTCGTCACACTTTTCCATCTTAAATTTTTTTAGGACATCATCCCTTGTATATACCAAGATATTCATTTCACGCTTGAATATGATCAAATTCTCCGGGCTTAAATAAATTTACTCATGTTGGTCGGTCCAATTTCCTAGTCCAAAAATACGGGGTATTATAGCTCGGACCGCATTTCCATTCAAATATATTTTGAACCTCGAGAGACTTATTTTCTTAGATTTCTTTAACTTCAAATATTTATAACACACCTGTACCATCACTACAACCACCCATAAGCTTGGGAGGATAGCCTCGTCTTCGTTACTAATATCATTTAACTCGCACGCTTTCCAACACATGAAAATACGGGATGTAACATCCTTCCCCCCTTTAGAACATTCGTCCTCGAATGTTAAACTAGTCCTGCACCCCCAATACTTTCTTAAACATCCTTTTACTAAATTATGTCCTTCACATGCCTCTTTCATTGGTCGATTGTTTCACTTTATTATAACGCATTCCAGCTATCTTAGTAACCATTTCCATAATATTTGTTCTTGCTCTTGCCTCTCGAGGTGGTAATTCCACGTCGTTGTCATTACTCTCCTTCTCATTTCGCAGTTGGTTGACGATTGTATTGTGAGCTCTTCCGCTGAAATATTACTCTCTTCCTGGTGCACTTAGTCTTAACTTGACTCTTTTTCTCCTCCTATAGTTACTCCTTAAGATGACGTATCGTTCACTTCACTTTACCTTCTAATCTTTAAATAAGATCTTGTAACGCGCAGACACCCCTCCTTACAATCCTTGGAGCATTTCATACCTTCGATAACTTGTAGACCCTTCGCAGATTCTACGAATAAACGACATTTCCCAGGGTGTAACATTATTTTACTCCAATAACCGTGCTTTGCTATGCTGTTACAGTCCGTATCCTGAAATCTTCAGCATCATGTGTCACTTTTCGACTTTCGTTTAAAAGTTTTTAATTATCACTTGCTGTCTATTTTGTCATACTCCTTTCCCTTCCTTTACTTACCATTCAATTTTCTCGTATTCTACTATGGGAGATTCCCTATCCCTTCTTCTTTGCTACTTATAAGTCACAATATCCTTAGCATACAACTCTGTTGCCAACATCTTAATTCCTAATCCAGTATAGCTTGCTACCCTTTATAATATCTTTTTAAGTTACTCGCTACCATTCTCTTGTCGCATTCTCCCTTTTTATAAGCATATACTTCCTAATGTCATATTATCCAAGGTCCTTACAAATAATTCTCAGCACTGTCTCAAATACTATCTTGACTACTGTTCTTTTACCGCTGGCTCTCAGATCTTACCAACTTATTTCAGTATGGGATCTCACATAAAGTTTAAGTGTTCACATTAAACGTGTTGCAGTGTCAGTTG
This sequence comes from Lycium barbarum, assembly GCF_019175385.1. Lineage (NCBI taxonomy): Eukaryota > Viridiplantae > Streptophyta > Magnoliopsida > Solanales > Solanaceae > Lycium > Lycium barbarum. The sequence goes on from NC_083342.1 coordinate 73,545,738, forward strand.
ATTTCATCTTACACTTGCATTTCTCTCATTCGCTTCCCCCCTTTAGGGTGTACCCACATCATTATCTGTTTATACTCTACTCTATGTCCCCATTTCCAATTTTCAAATTCATATGATCCTAATCTATATTGCTTTTATACTCCTACATTCTCCACCATCTCTACTTTATACTGTTGTAATATGCTACTTCATATCTTGTCCATCACTTTCTTATTATTATTACACTAATTAAAATAGTATTTGTTTTACATAGTATTACACACTGAAACTTACATTATTGTCTGCTCTGCAGCTTCCAGCATGTTTTGTCCCTGTCATCATTTTCTATTACAACTTATGTCATTTTACACCTTCTTCTTTTATCCCGTAGTCATTATAACTATAACCAAAACATCATCTCTTTTGTGTATTTGCATCTCTGTACCTAAATTTCCTCTCCTTCCATATGCGTTCAATTTCTGCCTTGTGTTATTATTCATGTAGCTATTATTTCTATTCCTTTATATCATTCTTCAGTGAACATCTTACATTTGCTTTTTGTTTCTTTTTGTTCTAATTTATTCATTTTCTCAGTTTCTGTCTCTCTCACTATCTTTTGTCATTATTCTAGTTCCTTATATCACATACATTAAATCAACCATTTTATTTCTTTATCTATCTAACACACTGTATGTCTGTATTCTTTCCTCTTCTTTAGTTCTCGTGTCTTATCTATACACTGTTTGTTTTACTGTAATTGTTAACAATATCATAAATCTAATATTCATTATATATTTTCTCTATAGTAATTTTCATCCTATTCGTAATTTTTGTTGTTTTTTCACCGACACCTTTTTATTATACTCTGTATCATATTTCTTACGATTATTTCTGTACTATCTCATCATCAACATTATATAATAAGTCTTTTCATCAATTGCTATTTTTACGTCTTTATTCACTTGCTGCTATTACACATATCATTACATCTATTTATTTGCTATTTTTTTTTGTCACTTTCTACTCTTTATAAGTTATCTTTCTCCTTTTTCTCTCTAGTATTTCTTTCACTATTGATGCCTTTCTTTATCCCCTTTACTAATCACTGTTTCTCATACTATTTCTTCATTTTTCTATGTCAATTTTTTTTTCAAAATTAAATCATTTTACTACATACATAACAACCTTTAATCTTCCTCTCTCCCTATATTTTATGTTAGAAGGAAGGTAAAAGCTGACTGGTGATCAATACCCTTATATATTGGGTATATTTATCAAAAACATAAATCTTTGATTAACACAAAAGACCAACATATATACTTTAGAGGGATGCTCACGTGCGAGATGTCCTTACTATAATCTTGAAAATTCTTGGACCATCGTGAACTAACAAGTTTTCATGCCTCTTTTTTCTTTTCATTTAATTAATTCCTATAAAAATGTGCATATTACTTTTCATTAAACAACAATTGCGACCACACTACTTGTAAACATTGTAGTTGTAGGACCACGCAAGAATAAAACCAAGTGCACCCCCTCCAAGAGACATGGGACCACAGAAGAAAACTTTACAGACGATAATTATTTCAAAAGACCAAGATTACTTAGTGGTGGGACTTGGGCCCTCATTTGTAAACCACTCTAACAAAAATGTGCTCAGACATGTGAATAAACACAAATAATAGATTTGAAATCAGTAAATTATTTACCTTGTGATATAATTTTGAACTAGGACCACTAAAATTAAAATATTGAATCCACTTTGACTATTGTAACTTAAGCATATATACTTACAAGAAGTTTTCTTATGAAAGAAAGTGGAGGTTTGTTTTTACTCAGTGAATGTTGCCGAATCTCTCGCTCTATAGGAGTAATAAGCGAAAGGCGATTCTTTAGGCTACTCCACGGAAGAGTCAATGCGAAAGAATGGTAGTATTCAACTTTCTATTGTCAATGTTCAAGTTCTTTGTGTTAGCTTATATTCTTCTTGAATTGTCTCGAATTAATGTTTTTCTTACTGTTGTCATGTACATTCTTATATACATTTTTTTTTATTTATACTTACATTTCATCTTATACAATACATGTACTTACATTATTAATCCATTTGTCATTTTTACTAATTATTGCAATATATACATCGTTGACCACAATCTTCTATCATCAAAACATCGTTACTCTAACTCCACAACCATATTTTTCATCGTTCATGTTCTTTAGCAATCCTGCACATAATTTTTCAACTTTCTATGCTCTCTTTTCACTCCCGTTAATTATTCCCTAATCGCTCTACACCAATCACATTATATTACTTTATACTTAACCAACGTCTATCATGTGCTTACCAATTCATTTACTACTTCACATGCATAGTTCATATTTATGCACATCGTGTAAAAAACAACGGAAACATACATTTATTTTTTGTCTCGACCTCCTAATTGCTATCACTATCAATTTAGTAGTTAACTTATTCCTCGAGGTCAGCCGTACTCGCAACTTAGTCAAATCCTATCACTACTATTGACGCGACCCTTCAAGACATATTACAAACTTATATCTCATTCTCTTTTTATTTCTAGGAAACTTTTGGCAGAGTTTCCTCTGTACTTCTTACTATCCCAAAACCTGCACGCATGAAATACCAACAATGCCTCATAGGGTCAACATATATACGCATATATCATATTGTATCATAGCCACACAGGGCTTCCAATTTCCAGAAAAAGTATAAAGGTGTCGGGACTTACCTCACATACCGCACCTCGAGACGTACCTCATCCTTTAACGGTCTGTTCTGTTATACTTTCCTATCCACCTTCTCTTTCATCCTCCAACTTTACATTTCAATCATAATTCAATATTCTTACCTTATCCAACATGCCTCTTTCACACCGTTACTTACCTGTGTACTTTGTAACTACCAATATTATCGGTCGCTTTCTTTTGTCGATGCTGTTCTTCAGCTGAAATCAAGGGTTAGTAAAAGGAATTTCATTTCCTATGGTTGGGCTCTATCGTACGATCTGAGATATGAAAGAAGGTAACATCCTAAATGTCATGTAGCTTCCTGGTTATAGATATGGTGCACAACACACCGATAAACAAGACTCTACTAGACACGGTCTGTAGACACTCCGTGGACGAACTGCTCTGATACCACTTTTGTCACGACCCAGCCCCGTAGGCCGTGACTAGTGCCCGAGCTGGACACCCATATGTACCTGTCAACATAATTGGACTGATATTATAGATCCTCAGTCAATCACAACATAATGACGTACGCAAGCCGATGAGGCTGCCACTGTGTATATCATTATTCTACGCAAGCCGACAAGGCTACCATAACATGAAAATAAATGCAAGCCGGCAAGGCTGCTACAACGATAGAACACGCATACTGATAATACGCACAGCGGATCACGTCTGAACACAACCCACATACATGTCTACAGACCTCTAAGAGTTTCAACAGTGAAATGTGATGGGACAGGGCCCCGTCGTACCCTTGAGCAACATATACATGTATACATCAAAAAGGGTCTGTACCAAAAGCTGAACTCCGGAGCAACAGAGCTCTCCAAGATAGTAGAAAGGGAGTCTTAAGCCGGTGGATCACCGAAACGGGTATCTGCACATGCGGGCATGAAACGTAGCCCCCCGAAGAAAGGGGGTCAGTACGGAATATATACTGAGCATGTAAAGCATGAAATACAGTAAACAGGATCATATCTGAAATGAGGAGTACAGAACATAAATACAATAAAAAGAATACCAAAATTCTTGCCTTTGAAACGTAAATCATGCATGTCAATATCATATATCATACTCAGCCCGTTATGGGACGTAGTAACATAATTAGATAATCATCATGTATGTATGTATATATAACATGTCCCGGCCCTATAGTGAGGGACTCGGTAAATAAAATCATATCATCATCATGCACACACACACATATATATAACGTGTCCCGGCCCTCTAGTGAGGGTCTCGGTGGATAAAGTCATCATATGCCATCCTGGCTGCCATCACCGTATCATCATATCATCATATACATTTACATATAACGTGTCCCGGCCCTCTAGTGAGGCACTCGGTGAACAATGCAGTGAAGCTGTGCACGAAAACATATCCTGGCCCGGGACTCAGTGAAAGATATATTGAAGCAGGCACGAGCAGATTAGTGAGCAACTATATGCAAATTTAAACATTTTCAAAGACTCAATGGAATAATCAACATGAGTTATCATTTGAAAATCAAGACAATAGTCGTATCAAATATTTTTCGAATGTCACTCGGTACCACATCAACATCCTTCGAATGTCATCATAAAGTATATCAAGAACCTTAGGAATCATAGTCATATGTCAATATAGTATGAAACACCTTATAGAAATCCGAACATTAGTTATCATAGAGTTCCCCAGAATAGGAACGGATAGACATCGACTATTACCCAACGTACAGAAAACTGAAAAGGGAGGCTCAATCACTTGAGAATTGTAATATCAAGAAGTGAATAAGAATCATAAATATCACTCAAAGCTTACGAATGGAATTACCCCAAAGTTCATATCAGTCATCACTTAAGTCTAAGACATGCCAAAAGAAGGAAGGGACAGCTTTACATACCTCATCGCTTACTCACTCATGCCATGTCTCATTTCTTGAACCTGCAAGTCTTATATACTTCCTTTTAAATAGATACCACGGAACCAGTCCGTCCAATTCTCACGTTAACCGTAAATGAGATGGAATTTGTCCGCTCTTCCTCAAGCTTCTAAGAAACAAGCGGCTTCGACAACATGGAAATAAACACAACACATTGATGCGTATATTTTCATTTCTACCACCACTCCATTTGATGAATATCTTAAATTCAAAATGGGCTACCTTAAAAGAGTTGATGTACAGTTATTCATCTTCAATGAGAATTGATAAAGTAAAGGTATAAGTTTAAAAGTAATTGTATTGCTATTACGTTGAACATGCTTGCTGCTAGTTTAAGGGAATTAACTTTTCAAGTTGAAAGCTCAATGAACTATCTTTCCTTTATTTATTGGAATGTGGGGCCCACCCTTAATAATTATAAATTCTAAAACTATTTTATGATTGCCACCAAATACGTATATGAAGAATGAATCATTTCAACCTTTATTGAGTGGCTCCCATTTGGAAAGGGTCGTTTCCCACTTATCTATTTAATTCATTAGCTAACCCGTTTTAGTCTTCCACTAAATCCAAAAATTTAACAAATTATTCACATAATTAATTTTTTATTATTACAACTGTAGCCAATCCTATAATATTCCAGCCTACAAAATAATTCATAACAATCACCAAATAGTCCACATGATAACAACAACAATTTATCCGATTTTCCATAATTAATTTCGTAGTTTCCGTCTCACAATTTAACTATGACCTAGATGAATTTAAATATATCTAGGAGTGGAGAATTATTACCTATGTGCCAAGAAATATTCTTCTTCCGTAAAATACCTACTCATGTAGCTGCTACTACAATTGACATTCACGTTGATGCTATATCCATTTGAAGTGGTGTTGCTGCTATGTAAATAAAAGTCACGCTATTTCTCCTCCAAAGATGGAAATATGTACCTTTGTTGCTGTATATGTATCGTCATATGTATAAACAAAGGCTGTTGTACAACACATTTTTGTTGTGCATATATGTCACACCCTAACCTTGATAGGGCGTGATGGGCACCCGACTCTCTTCAGAGTCGAGCGAACCCTTAAACATTCGCTTTACCAAAACCTGTCATCCCAAAAACACTTTTTAAAACATGGAACCTTTCCAAGTAAAGATCATTATCTTTATACAGATTATGAAAAACTTTCAATCAATTACGTACTTTTACCAACTGAAATCATCTAAAAATACATACTCTTTTAATATCTATAAATGATTCGCACTCCTCGACGCCCTATCCACAGGACACTGTCTGCAAAGTCTTTAACATATACAAAATACCATGACAGAAATACTTGACTCGGCAACACTCCGGACTGAGATGGAGCTCGCCAATCCCTCTGGAACATCTTTAGCAAGGTCTTCTACTCATCTGGGTGTACCTGCGTGGCATGAAACGCAGCCCCCGAAGAAAGGGGGTCAGTACGGAATATGTACTGAATATGTAAAGCATCACTGAATCATAACGAAGAAAGCGTAACAGTAAACCAGTTTAGAGACAACCCGAGAGCAACCTGGAATAGTATTTGAACCGTGCCATGTAGTGCCTTACACCAACTCCAGCATACACAACATAAAAACAGCATAAACAAATTCCAGAATACACAATCTAAATATAGCATCACCATAGTCCCTTCGGACGGCCGCTTCCGACTTAACAATAAGGATGGCCCCTTCGGGCATGCTGGTCGACATAATCGCACTAGTCCTGGCCCCTTCGGGCATGCCGCATCCAGCATAACAATGATGATGGCCCCTTCGGGCATGCCGCCGGCATAAGCGCACTAGTCCTGGCCCCTTCGGGCATGCCGGTCCGACATAATAATAACAATGATGGCCCCTTCGGGCATGCCGTGTCCGGCGTAATAATAATGACGGCCCCTTCGGGCATGCCGCTCGCAACATAATCGTACTAGCCCTAGCCTCTTCGGGCATTCTGCTCGCGACATAATAATAGTAGTCCTAGCCCCTTCCGGCATGACGCTCATGACATAATCGCACTAGCCCTGGCCCCTTCGGGCATGCCACTTGCGACATAATACTAATGATATCAACAAAACTTAATCCACGAATATCAATACAAAGAAGTGAGGCTATGGAGTGTAAGCACAAATCGTAAATGAAATGAAATAGTAAAATCCTGCACCCCCTCCGGAGTGGTTTTGAAATTCTAAATAATAAAATCTCGCACTTCCTTCGGAGCGGTTTTGGAAAAATCGACTTTATACTTCCTTTAGTACAAAACTAGTTTTCTTGAAATCGTTAGTAAACCACAAACACGTTTCAAGTGAATCCGAGTTAGTATAAGAAAGTTAACGACCATATGCATGAGCAGAATAGTAAGAAGCCATATGCACGCAAATCAATGTTAAGACTCGATAGACTCGTATACTTACCGACACCTGAAGGCTCAGAAACAAGTTTTGGGTCAATCGGATTTAGTATAAGAAAGTTATGGACATTTTAGTACACAAACCTTTACGAACGTTCAGAGGCTATTTTTGGAACATTAAAGTAACAATCATACCAAGTAGCTTTCAAATATCGTTATGGACATCATCTATTATAGCACCCCCCATGAACGTTTCTAAAACAATTCGAGTTCGCTTGTGACACTTATGAACGTTATTCATTATAGAAATTTCTACGAGCATTTCCAAAACAATCCAAGCTAGCACATGAAAGTTAGAAACGTTATTCATTACAGAAACCATTATGAACGTTTTAAAGCATTCGGAGTTAACATACGAAAGTCAGGAGCATTACTACTTACATAACTCTTTTAAAAGAAAACAAGAACTTTTTATGCTTCGCTTGTTATTCAATCGTACAATAAGCTCGGCTACACTAAGAGTACTCACATCAAGAAGTGAATAAGAATTGTTAACAAGATCGGAAACACATCAAGTAGAACTTCGGAGAACATAGATACATATCCAAGCCATATGAAGTAGCTTATGGAATTCAAGAATAGGATTTCCCCAAAATGCATATCATACCTTATTTGGTTCTAGGACATGCCAAAAGAAAGGAAGGGTAAGCTTTACATACATGTTCCACGTCCTATTAGCTACGCTTGTTCGTCCAAACTTGCTAGCTACATTCAAGAGTATTTACACTATCATTAGACTCATCATTATACGCTTGTCTTAGTCCTTCAAATAAATTCATTTATAATCTGCCGAAATTTCGGCAGCATCTCCCCTGTTTATATGCCTAGCCCAGAATTACAATTCAACAACCAACACATCAACAACAATACCAAATATATTAACATCATTTCCACCACCAACATATGCCGTAAACTAGCCCGCACATTATTTTTCAAATTTTCCAACCAACCAATTCGCGATATAACTATTTAATAATTTTATTTCCGTAAAGAAGTCGAAATTAACACTAACAACATCAATAACAACATCCTCCGCATTCTACAAGTTAAATACATTTGTTTTCATGTAAAATTTTCTTCAAACCCCATTCCACAATTCAACCATACCAACAAACGAATTTATCACGCTATTTTCTTCGTTCTAATCCATTAAAAATCTAAATAAACTTGTTAACAATGAAAAGGAACCTTATTCATACCTTAAGTGCACAGCCACCACGTCCACCCTCTTCTCTTTAGTTGATTTTTAGCTCAAATCGAAGGCAACGCGACGTAGAACACTTTTCTCTTCATGGGCTTCGGGATTCGGGGCTCCGATTTTGGTCAAAAATTGGTTTTCTCTCTAGGCTCTCCTCTCTCTTTTTCTCTAGAGTTTTCTAGGTGCTCTTGGTCTGAAAATGAGGGAGAGAGACTGAAAATTTTAATTAAAAAGCATGGGTAATGGGCCTGACCCGAATTGGATTCGGGTTGGGCCGGATTTACTGTTCAACTCGACCCTCCTGCCTTAAAACGTTCATATCTTCTTATCCCGATGTCACTTGTAGGCCCACGACCTACCATTGGAAAGCTAATTCAATTATATACAACTTGATTTCTGGGAGTTTTCCCAAATTCCAAACTTATAATGCCGTGTTTTCCCCTCCAAGTCAGGTCATCCGAAAACGTTTTCTTAAATCGTCCTTTTGGAGGGCTTACACTCATTTTTGGCTTATGGGTCCTTCTTAGGACTTGCTCAACTTCATATGTACTACCCATATATCTCTTCATATGTCTTTTATAAAGTCCCGACGTGTGGGCCCCACCTTGACTTATGGTTACGAGTGCTATAATCGAGTGATCATGTTAACCGATTTACTTCCTACACTCTCCAAATGCCATATATATATATGTAATTATGCTCATATAACATAATATTCATCCCTAACCTTCCTCAATATTTCCATACCAACAATAGGCAACTCGTGCATTAAAATAAAGTCGGGGTTAAGAGCCTCTACCTCGTGTTCCGAAATAGTCTTGTCCCTAACTTATCGCAATTATTCTAGACTAGCTCCATGAACAAAGTACGGGGCATAACAATATATATTGATGCATAGCTAAATATTGTTGATGCACAAGCAAAAATTAGAAAATAGTGTTGTTGCCTATGTACGTCACTGGTTAGCTTCTTTAGGAGCAAAGTATATGGTTAATTGAAGAAAAGGTCTGAAACGTTGCTGCCCACATAGATATTCATTTTAGTTAGATAGGAATTGTTTACCTTAGTGGACCATGGGTCCCACTCTTAAGGATTAACTTTCAAAAGAAGACTTCCCTAAAGATGCCACATAATTGCATGTACAATCTTAGTCACCAGTTGTTGCCACCTGGAGAATGTTAGCCACGCAGCCCCTTCCCATGAATTTTTATTAAATTCTTTATCTCAATTACAATCCCACATTTAATCAATTACGCACATAATTAATTCTTCGATGTAAATTCACTTAGACATGGATCACTTTTAGCATACTTCATATACTCATTATTACGCTCATATGACATGGCTCTAATCCATAGCCTCATTTGCCACACATAAAATCTTATTTCCAGTCATCGTCGTCACACTTTTCCATCTTAAATTGTTTCAGGACTTCATCCCTTGTATATACCAAGATATTCATTTCACGCTTGAATATGATCAAATTCTCCGGGCTTAAATAAATTTACTCATGTTGGTCGGTCCAATTTCCTAGTCCAAAAATACAGGGTATTATAGCTCGGACCGCATTTCCATTCAAATAAATTTTGAACCTCGACGAGACTTATTTTCTTAGATTTGTTTAACTTCAAATATTTATAACACACCTGTACCATCACTACAACCACCCATAAGCTTAGGAGGATAGCCTCGTCTTCGTTACTAATATCATCTAACTCGCACGCTTTTCAACACATGAAAATACGGGATGTAACACTTTCCTCCAACACTATTTATCGCTAGAGGTTCGACGGGCCAGAGCTGACAGGTTCCTGAATCTTAGACAAGGGAGTATGAATGCCCTAGAGTATAGCCTTTATTTTAATTCTTTGGTTAGGTATGCTTTAACCATGATAGCTGATATAGGGGATCGCGTGCACTAGTTTGTGAATGGTTTAAGGCCACATTTGATGGATGAGTGTTTGACGGCCTCACTTCAGGATGGTATGAATATTTCTCGCATCCAGGCCCATGCCCAAAATTTAGAACAGTGGAAGCAACAACGGGGGAATGAGCGTGAGCATGATAGGGATTACAACAAGAGGGATAGATCCTCAGGTCCTGTTAGTGAGTTTAGAGGAGGTCAGAGGTAGCAGTATTCTAGGCACTAAGGCCATACAACAACTAGTGCACCTCCATTATTTGCGGGCCAAAGATTTGATCGACCTATTCACTCCAGACTGGGTCAGAGTTTCAGAGCTTCGGGATCTCAGTATAGGGGTGATTCAGCCCGGATGAGACCACCATTACCATGATGCACTCAGTGTGGTAAGCTACATTGGGGACAATGCCGATTAGGTTTGGATGTTTGCTATGCTTGCGGCCAGTCAGGCCATATTATACGGGAGTGTCCGTTCCGAGGTGGTAGGGGTACAGTTCAGCCCACAGGGTCAGCAGTTGGTTTTCATCATCTATACACCCTCCTGGACAAGGTTCACAGACACCAGTAGGTCGTCGTAGGGGCAGAGGAGGAGCACCTAGTTCGAGCAGTTCTCAACACCGTATTTATGCACTGGTTGGGCAATAGGATCTAGAGTCCTCCCCCGATATTGTCACAGGTATATTATCGGTATCTTCTCATGATATGTGTGCATTGATTGATCCGGGTACTACATTATCATATATTACTCCTTATATTGTTGATCGTATTAGGGTGAAACATGAGCTAATTAAGCCTTTTGAAGTGTCCACACCAATTAGTGACCCAGTGATAACTAGTCGGGTATATAGAAATTGTGTGGTTGTGATTTGTGACCGTCGTACTATGACTGATCTAAATGAGCTGAAAATGTTAGATTTTGATGTCATTATAAGTATGGATTGGTTGGCTTCTTGTTATGCCAATGTTGATTGTAGAACAGAAATGGTTCATTTCCAGTGTTCGGGAGAACTAGTTTTAGAGTGGAAGGGAAATACAGCATCTCTGAGAGGTAGTTTATTTCCAATCTCAAGGCAAGGAAGATGATTGCCAAAGGTTGCATTTATCATTTAGTCCGATTTCAAGATATAGAAGCAAAATCGCCAATTCTCCAATCTATCCCTGTGGTCAAGGAGTTTCCGAATGTGTTTCCGGATGAGCTTCAAGGACTACCACATGAACGGGAGATTGATTTCGCTATTGATGTGCTACCAGATACTAAGCTCATATCTATTCCTCCTTATAGAATGGCTCCTGCAGAGTTGAAAAGGTTGAAGGAGCAATTGAAGGATTTGCTTGAGAAAGGCTTTATTAGGCCTAGTTCGTCGTCGTGGGGAGCACCTGTGTTATTTGTAAGAAAGAAAGATGGCTCCTTGTGAATGTGTATTGATTACAGACAGCTGTATAAAGTGACGATCAAGAATAAATATCTGCTTGCAAGGATTGATGATTTATTTAATCAATTGCATGGTGCCAAATAGTTTCAAAGATAGATTTAAGATCCGGGTATCATCGTGTGAGAGTTAGGGAGAACGATATTCCAAAGACAGCTTTTAGAAAGAGATATGGTCATTCCGAGCTTCGGGTAATGTCGTTTGGATTAACTAATGCACTGGTGGTGTTCAAAGATTTGATGAATAGTGTGTTGTACTTCAGGCTCGGGAGCTATTTGCAAAATTTTGAAAATGTGAGTTTTGGTTGAATTCTATGACTTTTCTGGGGCATATTATTGCAGCTGGTGGCATTCGGGTGGACACCTAGAAGATTGAAGATGTAAAGACCTGGCCGAGACCTACAACACCTACCGAAGTTCATAGCTTTTTGGGTTTGGCAGGCTATTACGGAAGATTTGTAGAAGGTTTTTTTTCTATTTCTGTACCATTGATGAAACTGACTCAGAAATCAGCTAAATTTCAATGGACGAATGCTTGTGAGTGTAGTTTTC